>NC_072019.1:35424724-35724724 GCF_027791375.1 Indicator indicator
CTGCCTCTTCTCTCTCTCTCTCTCTCCCGCTGCCTCTTCTCTCTCTCTCTCTCTCCCGCTGCCTCCTCTCTCTCTCTCTCTCTCCGCTGCCTCTTCTCTCTCTCTCTCTCTCTCGCTGCCTCTTCTCTCTCTCTCTCTCTCTCGCTGCCTCTCTCTCTCTCTCTCTCTCTCCGCTGCCTCCTCTCTCTCTCTCTCTCTCTCCGCTGCCTCTCTCTCTCTCTCTCTCTCTCCCGCTGCCTCTTCTCTCTCTCTCTCTCTCTCCGCTGCCTCTCTCTCTCTCTCTCTCTCCGCTGCCTCTTCTCTCTCTCTCTCTCTCTCCTCTCTCTCTCTCTCTCTCTCTCTCTCTCTCGCTGCCTCTTCTCTCTCTCTCTCTCTCCGCTGCCTCTTCTCTCTCTCTCTCTCTCGCTGCCTCTCTCTCTCTCTCTCTCTCCGCTGCCTCTTCTCTCTCTCTCTCTCTCTCTCGCTGCCTCTTCTCTCTCTCTCTCTCTCTCGCTGCCTCTTCTCTCTCTCTCTCTCTCTCGCTGCCTCTTCTCTCTCTCTCTCGCGCTGCCTCTTCTCTCTCTCTCTCTCTCTCCGCTGCCTCTTCTCTCTCTCTCTCTCTCCCGCTGCCTCTTCTCTCTCTCTCTCTCTCCGCTGCCTCTCTCTCTCTCTCTCTCTCTCCCGCTGCCTCTTCTCTCTCTCTCTCTCTCTCCGCTGCCTCTTCTCTCTCTCTCTCTCTCCCGCTGCCTCTTCTCTCTCTCTCTCTCTCCCTCCTCTCTCTCTCTCTCTCCTCTCTCTCTCTCTCCCTCTCTCTCTCTCTCTCTCTCTCTCCGCTGCCTCTTCTCTCTCTCTCTCTCTCTCTCGCTGCCTCTTCTCTCTCTCTCTCTCTCTCGCTGCCTCTTCTCTCTCGCTCCCTCTCTCTCGCTCCCTCTCTCTCTCTCGCTCCCTCCTCTCTCTCTCTCGCTCCCTCCTCTCTCTCTCTCTCTCGCTCCCTCTTCTCCCTCTCTCTCTCTCGCTCCCTCTTCTCTCTCTCTCTCTCGCTCCCTCTTCTCTCTCTCTCTCTCTCGCTGCCTCTTCTCTCTCTCTCTCTCTCGCTCCCTCTTCTCTCTCTCTCTCTCTCGCTCCCTCTTCTCTCTCTCTCTCTCTCTCGCTGCCTCTTCTCTCTCTCTCTCTCTCTCCGCTCCTCTTCTCTCTCTCTCTCTCTCTCCGCTCCTCTCTCTCACTCTCTCTCTCTCGCTCCTCTCTCTATCTCTCTCTCTCTCTCGCTGCCTCCTCTCTCTCTCTCTCTCTCTCTCTCGCTCGCTGCCTCTCTCTCTCTCTCTCGCTCCCTCCTCTCTCTCTCTCTCTCTCGCTCCCTCCTCTCTCTCTCTCTCCCTCCTCTCTCTCTCTCTCTCTCTCTCGCTCCCTCCTCTCTCTCTCTCTCTCGCTCCCTCCTCTCTCTCTCGCTCCCTCCTCTCTCTCGCTCCCTCCTCTCTCTCTCTCTCTCTCTCGCTCCCTCTTCACCCTGTACCTGTTTATTGCCTATCAGTCTGTTGCAATTAGTTTCTTTTGTAAATACAATTCCTTGTTTTACTTCCAGATTCTGAGATTTTCTTTCTGGGGCAGATTTAAAACAAAACAAAACAAACCCCAAGTTATTGGGGGGGGCTCTATTCAACCCGTAACATTCTCAAAGGAGAAAATGTTAATCCAAATCATCTGTGGCTCCTGATCCACTCGTCTGCAGGAGCAGCTGCAGGTTACTTCTCTTTGGCCTTGTTCTTGTTATGAAGGTAGAGTGCAAGGAGATGTGAAATAAAAGCTTGGGGTGCTTTGACCCCTCATAGTTATTTGTACTGCAAGCTGTGTGTGTTTTGTGAGGTTTTTGCATTAAATTGACTAACTGAAAGTCTGTTTAGCTGCTTGTCAGCAGGCTCTGCTCCACTGTTTAAACTAAACTGGCTGTATGAGCAGGTACAGAGAGTGATTGAGAACGGTGCTGCATCCAGTGGTGTCCCCCAGAGATCAGTCCTGGACCCAGTTCTGTTCAACATCTTTATCGATGACCTGGGTGAGGGGAGTCAACCCTTAGTAAATCTGTGGATGACACCAAGCTGGGAGGCAGTGTGGATCTCCTGGAGGGTAGGAGGATGCTGCAGAGGGCCCTGGCCAGGCTGGGCCATGGGCTGAGGCCAGTGGGATGAGATTCAACAAGGCCAAGGGCAGGGTCCTGCACTTTGGCCACAACAACTCCATGCAGGCTACAGACTGGAGGTGAGTGGCTGGAGAGCAGCCTGGCAGTGCTGGGTGACAGCAGCTGGACAGGAGCCAGCAGTGTGCCCAGGGGGCACAGAAGGCCAATGGCATCCTGGGCTGGATCAGGAATGGTGTGGCCAGCAGGAGCAGGGATGGAATTCTGCCCTGTGCTCAGCACTGCTGAGGCCTCACCTCCAGCCCTGTGTGCAGCTCTGGGCTCCTCACTTCAGGAAGGATCTTGAGGTGCTGGAGCAGGTCCAGAGGAGAGCAACCAGACTGGGTAGGGGTCTGGAGAGAAAGTCTGATGAGGAGAGCTCTTTCTGCAGGAGAGGCCAAATCCCAAATCCTTTTGCAATTCAGTAGACCTGCCCTGGTGAGACCTTACCTGGAATATTGAGTCCAGCTTTGGGCTCCCCAATTCAAGAGGGATAGGGATCTGCTGGAGAGAGTCCAACAGATGGCTACAAGGATGATGAAGGAACTGGAGCACTGCCTGATGAGGAGAGGCTGAGAGCCCTGGGGCTGTGTAGTGTGGAGAAGACTGAGAGGGGATCTAATAAATGTTTCTAAATATCTGAGGGCTGGTGGTCAGGAGGGAGGGGACAGGCTCTACTCACTTGCACCCTGTGACAGAACAAGGGGCAATGGATATAAACTACAGCACAGGAGATTCCACCTCAACATGAGGAGGAACTTCCTCACTATGAGGGTCATAGAGTACTGGAACAGGCTTCCCAGAGAGGTTGTAGAGGCTCCTTCTCTGGAGACTTTCCATCTGGATGCATTCCTGCGTGACCTGTGCTAGATTCTATGGTCCTGCTCTGGCAGGGGGGGTTGGACTTGGTGATCTCTGGAGGTCCCTTCCAACCCCTAACATCCTGTGAGCCTGTAACATCCTGTGAGCCTGTAACATCCTGTGATACTGTGACTTTAGTGGCAGCCTAGAGATGAAGGCTTTTGGTCAGGTGTTGCCTGAAAGAGGAAATCTCTGAAGGTTTTCCTTCTCCTGTAGATATTAATGACTGAAGGAAGGACGATTTGTGTAATTGTCTGGTGTGGCTCCATATGGAAGCAGAGCTGCCTCTGAGGTCTGTCAGCTGCTTCCTTTGTGGTCGCTGTGCCTGATGAGCCTCACTCACTGCATTTTCTAAGGAACTTTCTATGTTCTGTAGTGAATGATTAAAAATGGGAGAGGTTGCTCATCTCATCAGTAGCACTGTCATGTTGGTTCAGACTGATTCCGTTTACCTCCTTTCCTATCTGGTAGTAGCCAGTAATAGTTAATTAGAGCAGTGGTTATGTCCTGCTACTTTCTCTGCCCCATGAATGTTATATATGGGTGGTGTACATCCTCTCAGCTGTGTCTTTCTGAGTTGAGGCTCTGAAAAATGCAAAATCTTCCTTAATTAACCCTTGTTGACCTTCTCAGGGTGTTTTCTAGCTGCATTATCCTTATTGACCTTCTCAGGGTGTTTTCTGGATGCATTATCCTTGTTGACCTTCTCAGACTGTCTTCTAGCTGCATTAGGCATCCCTTAAGATGGGAAGATCAAGCTTTTAAACGTGGCACACGCTTCAGGCCTTGTTAATAACAATTTCATGTAAATGTCCAATAATTTCATGTCAGTTTTTCAGTACTGCAGGAAGACTAAAAGTCAGCTTAGCATCTGTAAGAAAATTGCTGTCATTAACACATCAAAATAACTTCCCAAATACTGTTTATCCCCTGAGCATCAGGGCAAGGGGCTCTCTGTGTAGCCCTTCCGATGGTCTGGGCCTTGGAAGCAAAATACCTGGATTCAGGGAGTTTTAATGTGTCAGGGCTTGACTTGAGTGAATGTGCTCTTAGAGAAGTCCCAGTCAGGGAATGTATGCATGAGAAGAAATTACCACAGTGGGAACTAAAAGGGAGAAGGGTCATGAGGATGAGCAGAGGACTGGACAGGCTGAGAGAGTTGGGGTTGTTCAGTCTAGAGAAGAGAAGGCTCTGAGGAGACCTTCTTGTGCCCTTCCAGTATCTGAAGGGGGCTACAACAAAGCTGGAGAGGGACTTTTTTTGGGGTGTCAGGGAGTGACAGGACTGGGGGGGAATGGATCCAAGCTAGAGGAGGAGAGATATAGTTTAGATGTTAGGAAGAAATTTTTCCCCATGAGGGGTGGTGAGACACTGGCACAGGTTGCCCAGGGAGGAGGTGGAAGCCTCATCCCTGGAGGTTTTTGCAGCCAGGCTGGATGTGGTTCTGAGCAACCTGATGTAGTGTGAGGTGTCCCTGGCCATGGCAAGGGGGTTGGAACTGGATGAACCTCAAGATCCCTTCCAACCCTGACAATTGTGTGGTTCCTTGGTTGGCAGACTCAGCAGATAGGATCCTGGATAGGGTGATGTGAAATCTCTTTGTTGCTTGGCCTAGAACTGTTGTTCGAACTGCTGCTTTTCCACCTGTCTTTGCAGCCTGTAGGCAAGGACTGAACAACTGAACTGATGTGAGGACAAAAAAACCCCACCCACAAAAGTAGCAGCTGAGCCTTCCCTTTGCTCTAATTCTGCATAAGCCCTCCATGGAACCAGGCTGGGCCCTATCAAGAGTATCAGGGAGCTTTGCTTGTTCTCTCTCCTAACTTCCAGTTCCCTGCTTAGATGGTTGCCTTATCATGACTGACAAGATTACAGTGCTTGCCTTAATAGTGTGAACTAAGCAGGCAGCTGCAGCTAATCCCTTCAGAAAATGTTCTCCCACTGAGGTGCAGAGTGAAATTTGAATGCAGGAAACAATTAGAAAAAGATTATTGTGTTCTCAATCATGTAATTCTCGTTCTGCTGGTGATGCATAGATCTAGAGACACATCTGCATTGCTCACCTCCTGTAAGAGCTCAGTACATGGCCTTCACTAGAGCTTGTTGGCTGCTTCTGGTAGTTGCTACCACTGTTGGCATGAGAAAGGCAAGCTCAATGTCCTGAGGCAGATGGCCTCACTTCTGGGGACATAGTTGTGAAGTAATCTTTTTGTGAAGCTAATTTTTTGTGTTACTGTGCCTGCTGCTGTGGTAGCAGAAGCCACAAGCTCAGCTTTATGTGTAAAGGCTGGGGGGGGCTGTGCTTGTAGCCAGGCAGAACAAGGTGTGCCAGCTCAGTTCAGGTCAAGATCAAGGTGCAACATGTTGGTAACCTATGGGCAGGGCCCCAACTTTTCTAGCGTGGGAGCTCGAGGGGTCAGAACGTTCGCCTAGCTCTTGGGCGCCTTTAGTCTTACCCGCCTGAAGACAAGGTCAACCGAATGAAACCCCCCCACGCCCCCCCTTATAATCTCTAAATTATACAGGGGGGCTTCAGACCTGTATATCAAATATCCTTCTCATAATCGTACCTATTGGCTTCTGCAGAGGTTTTGGCCTTCGTGGCTATTCAGGCTTGTCAGTGATGTCTTAATAACCTTTCTAACCTCCTTCAGTTGTGGCAGTAGGCAGGCGATGGTGGTTGCCCGGTCTCCCACTATTCCTTGTGGCTGGCTCTTCTGGGCATAGGCTTCTGTTCTTGTTGCTTGCTTTCACCCCCAGTTCTCACACTCTCAAAAACCGCTCACAATGCTGGGCCACGTTTTTTGTGTGGGCCCACCAGGTGTTTTGTGGAGCCCACCCCCCACTGGCAGGGGAAGCTGCTGCCAACCTAGTTCTTTGGTTATACTCAGGGAAACAGTGGCGGGGGGGAGGGGGGGCGGGGGCTCGGGAAGGATACTCCCCAGAGGTTTCCCTTTTCTATTCAATCCCCTAGGGCATTCCTTGGAAGGGTTGTGCACCCAATCCCAAAAAAAAAAAAAAAACACACACACACCCAAAAAAAAAAAAAAAAAAAAAAAAATGAAACTGGAAAACCCCACGCTTAAATAACCTCCCTTAATACACCTGTTATATAACCCCCCTGGGCCCCGGTTTAACCGTTACCCTCCCCTCCACCCAACCCCGCCCCCTAGCTTGTTTCCCAGGGCATCCTGGGGCCAGTTTGCCGGGGGGACTCCTGCCAACAGTGCTGCTGTTGGAGTTGTGTGATTAGGGGGCAGCAGGAGCTGCACAGCGAGAAGGAGGAGGCTGTGAGTGTGGGTGGTTTGTTAATTAGTGTTTTGAGCTGGCCACTGGGCACCCAGCATGTTAATGTGCATAATGGGCTGTGGCTTGAATCTAAGAGGTGGTTTATGTATCCTACATCTCAATTCACTCTCTCTGTTGCCATCTTTCTGCCTTTGAACCCTTCCAATGTTGACACTGTGCATTTAGGAGACAACTGAACTTGGCACTACTCTGTAAATGCCTGCACTGAAGCAGTGAAAGTGCTCACAATAGACTGTGGCTGCAGCTCCTTCCTTGAAGGCAAGGATGTGAATGAGGAAGACAGATTTAAGTGTTTCACAAAGTGAATTAGATGGAGAGTAAACTGGGTGTGAGGAAATGGTGCATGACAAGCCTTGCAGAAGGTAGAAAGGTGCCTGAGTTTACATAAACACTGAAGGGGTTTCTAGGTGTCAGTGTGTGGCACAGTGTTGGTGTGAATTATCTCACCCTGCATGCTGCTGTGTGTAAAAGTGAAACAGAATCTTACCTCGCTGCCCCAAGGAGCTTTGTGACTCTTAGGATCTGCTTTCATTTTTTATTTGTGCTGTCCTCTCTGTTTAGGCCTGGAGATATTTTGTGGTGGTGGTGTTGTCAGTTGTCATTTTTTTTTATTTGTTACCATACTACTCTGCTAAATATTTAACTGGAGAAATATTTTAAACTAGCTAACTAACTAATCCACCAATATTTACCAGCACATAAGTCCCTATCACTTTGGTAATAGCGGTTTGTGTCTGGGAAATGTCAGCTGCTTGGCAGCCTTCCTTTAAGGACAAACACTGACAGACAGTTCCTGTCAATAAATACACAGCTTCAGAAGGCTCTGAACAGCCCTGTGACAGGGAAAGATTGGCTTGTCTGCAGTACTTTCATTCCTAACGCTTCTCTTGAGTGTGTCCTGCAGATTACCTGGGGCAGGAAAAGGAGTGGGCATTGAATGCACAGGTTGGTTGTCTTGGTTTCCAAGAGGGGTCACTAGATGTTGGCATTCATGACTGTTTTATTCCCCAGAGGGGTCATTGGGTATTGGCATTCATGGCTGTTTTATTCCCCCGCTGATAACTTTAATTTTGAGTGAAGTCCTGCAGTAGACTTCCACAAACACAGCCCATGGGGACATGCAGCAACGCCTGAAAGGAGAAAAGCCTTGCAAGCATGTGAGTACCTACTCAGGCTTCTCTCTGCACAGGGAGATGCACCTAAGCTCACAGAGGACCCAAACTGTCGTCGTCCCCCCCCCCCCCAAAAAAAAAAAGTCCCTAGTCATCCCTCCTTGTTTCCAAGAGCCTTGTTTGTTATCTCGCACGTTTGTTATCTACAGTAGAAGGGGAAGGGAGCACACTGCAGGTGGTGTCTGACTCACTTGTGGCTCCAGCTAAAGCCATTACTGCACTCCCTGTGCAGTGGATCTCATCTTGGCTTTATTTCCATAGAGGAGATTGTTGGGCTCTTTGTAAAAGAGGAATGTTCAGACTGCCTGTTGTGACTCTACACACAGCAGTGGTTATTTTTTCCAGGATGACAAAAGAGAGCAAATTTGGCTCCAACAAGTTTTCCAGCTTCTGTAGCTGTGCTTTGCCAAAGGCTGGAGGAAGCTGACTGGTTTGCAGGCAGTGGCTGAACTCCACAGGTCACAGCTAGACTACAGCAGGTTTGTTGTATGCAGCATCTACTTGTGAGGCAGAGCTGTGTCACAGTGGGTAGGGACTGGTGTGCCACTGGGAGATTGGTTGCAGTTACATCACTGCTGTAATTGTTCAGCTCAAGGTGCTGCTCTCCATGCTCAGCAGAGCGAGGGAAAGCTCAGCCCCAGCTGTGACACAGCCCCAGGTGTAGGATGGCATTTCAGGCACTAGAGAGTAATGAGTGCAGTAGTCCCAGATAAAAAATTTAATCTTTCTCTAGAAACAGTGCACTGTTGTACAAATGTGTGATTTGGTTTGCAGGCCCTCTCCTCCATGGCAGTACAGCAAGTGTCACACCCAGCACACCCCCATCCCTCCCTGCTCCTTTTGTCCCCAATGGAAAAACTGAAACACAAAAGGCACCAAGCAAGGACTTAGTCTAACAGAACTGCAACATGACAAGACAGAGATCAGAAATGATTACAATGTTAAATAACAACCCTAACAATCCCAACCATTATTGAAAATAATTCATTTCTTACAAAACAAATTTGGTGTTTGAACTTCTCAGTAGTTAGTTAGAAATCTGTAAAGGCTGAAGTCCGCACTGCACATTGCGTCCATTTACAGTGGCCTGGAAAAAAAAAAGGGCAGCCTTTTCTACAGGGTTTGTACAGGTTTGGTCACCTCTGTGTGCTTAAAAAAGTATCAAAACTGTAGAACTCCCAAAGCTATTTACAGTCCTCTGTTAGTTACAGTGATCACATACAGCCTCCTCTTGCTGTTCCTCTTCATGCACACAGTGCATGGGTTTGCAGAAACAGAGCTGCATACCTTAAACAGTAATTCATATAGCTCAGACTTCTCCACTGCTTTAAAATCTAGACCTGGACCGGGAGGATGTTGGGTGTTGATATAATGTCTGTGTATGCTGAGGGTACACGCTGTGGCTGTAATGCAGACCAGGGCTGCCTCTCTTTACTCAGTCAAGAATTGGCTTTTTCAGCTCCCTGGTATCACAAGCTTGAACTGATGGAAGGACAGTGGGAGGCTGGCTTTAGGTTTTGGCAGAGTTCAGGGAGGTGCTAGTCCATTATGCTAGGGAAGTGTACTCACTTCCCCTGGGAATCTTACAGAACGAGTGGGTTTTCTCCAAGGTTCAAGATGGCCCAGCCAAAGACACTGCTAAGCTGTGAATCTTCACCCTCCTTTAGCCTCCTCATCTGGTGCACTATGGTATGGGGGATGGACCAAGCTGCAATGGCAGCATCTGGAAGGGAATCTCTGCATACACTGAATCGAGACACTGCCCCACAGCATCTCCTCCAGTTGAACTTCATCAGTGTGAGCAGGGAAGAGGGTAAGGAGGGAATTAACTTCTCTTACTGTGTTGGTTTTCATGTCCTGAGGAGCCAGCTGAGAGCGCTCACTTCAGGGTATGGAACTCTGTATGGCTCAAATCTTTGTTCCTGCTCATTGTGAGAAGTGCAGGATTCCCAGTGGGGAAAAGCATTGATTTACACTTAGAAACAAACAAACAAACAAAGAACTGAAATCAAATTTGTACCAGGCTGTAAAAAGCAACAACACAACATTTAAAAACTGGGCATTGCAGGAGTTGCTCCTGAACTGCTGCAGGCAGCAGCTCTTCAGTTGCAAGCGCAGCAGATTGATTTTCCTGGATGGACAGGGAAATGCAAAAGCAGCCCTTTAGGAGCCAGCTGGGAAAGCAGCAGCTCTGTGTGTTACAGAAATGCGTCAGCTGTCAGCTGCCTCACCCTACAGCTTGCTCTGACTTTTGTGTCCTTAGATTTCAAGCTTCTCAAGCATCCTGTAAAAACTCAATTACCCCTAATGGTCATAATCATAGGCTAGTAGTTTTAAAATAGATGTATATATCTTTATATATATGTATATATTTATATGCCTATATATCTATCTATCCAGTCTAGATAGATATATAAACAGATAATCTATGCACAGCAAGCCAAACATACCAAAAAAATAAATACTCTCACCCTCTAACTGTATTTACAGAGCAGATCTTATAACCCAGCTTTTGTTAATAAATATTTCTAAACTGCCTGTACAGGATTTGTTTTTTTACTTATGTTGATGGATAGCCACAAAGCATATTCAACATATTTACAAAATATCTATAAATATAGTCTTCAATGAAAGCAAAGCTACCTACCCTTCAGCCTGGCTGGTTATGTACATCGAGTTAGTAGCTCAGCTGTTGCTTACTCACTATCACAAATGGGTAGTGCAACAAGTTAAAACGTGTATAAAAGATTATACATACAAAACTCTCACATCCTTTGGATGTTTGCAGTTCATTATAACTTTGTGGTTACCCTTCTGCAACATAAATAACCATCAAAACAAAACAAAACCAAAACCAAACAGAAAACTGAAGAAGCAGGTTCTGTGAGCCCAAAGTCAGTTTGTTCAGTGTGGTTGTTTGGAGCAGCAGTTTCCTCCTCACGGCAAACCGTCGTCTTCTAAGCTTAATGCCACACGCTGGGAAGGGAGAACAACACAGCTGAGAATCACAGAATTGTTTCAGTTGGAACAGCTCTCTAAGCTCATCAAGTCCAGCTGTCAGCCTAACACCACCTCGGCCGCTAAACCACATCCCACAGTGCCATGGCCACATGTTTCTCAAACACCTTCAGGGATGGTGACTCCACCACCTCCCTGGGCAGCCTGTTCCAATGCCTAACCACTCTTCTAGCAAAGAAATGTTTCCTAATATCCAATCTAAACCTCCCCTGGCATGATTTCAGGCCCTTCTTATCACCTGATACTAGGGAGAAGAGACCAACCCCCACCTCACTACAACCTCCTGGCGCTTCTGGAACTAGGGCTTTACGGGTATTAATTAAACCTCTCACCTGGGCAGCAGGTATGGGCTGTGGTACAAAGATCCCTTTAGTTAAACAAAGCTCCATCCATGGGAAAAACTCTTCCCAACAGTGTGGGCTACAAGCTGAGAGGACCACTGTAGCAAAGTGAGGCTTATAAAAACAAAATGTAATTATTTCAACTGGAATTTGACCTGGACATCCCAGTCCAACATCCATCTTCTGAGCAGCACTCAGGGTACCCAACCACAGGCTGGCAGAGCCACAGGATTTCAATCTTTACCCAACTCTACACCACCACTGTCATTAAAAGCTAACCAGTATCATCCTCCACCTTGAGCTGGCGATAAGTCCTTTATAGAGAAGTTGTGACCAGGGATGCTGCTGTTAACCTGCACCTCTGCTTCAAAGCTCATGGCTGTCCCTCGTGTCCTGGCCACAAATCTATTTTCAGCGCTGACGTTTTCCCCTCAAATGGTGTTGCTCACTCAAGTGTTACTAAAGAGGCTTTGGAAAGTTAATTCCCTTCTGCACTGGGTCAAGTTCCATGTAAGGGACGACACCTTCTCTAATGTGACCTTTAGATAATAGGATGTTACTTATGGGCCTTCCTGCAGGCAGAAACTATACTGCCTGCACTCAGTGCTTTAGCATTCTTGATGCTCTTCACAAAGCACAGGGCAGCTGAAAGTGCCAGTGCTGCATCTCAGCAGAGCTGCTGCCCAGGAGGAGGCTCCTTTGCAGATTCACTACCCTGAGAAAGAAAAGGTTCTCTCACTTCTGTATGCAAGCAGCTGCTATCAAAATGTTTACTTTTTAAAAGCTTAATCTTGCCAAGGCAAATTTCCATCACTTAGAGAAAAACCTCCTTTACTGCTCCTTGTGAGGGACTTTTCTCTTCTTTACCATGTTACATTATAGAGAAAATGCTCCCCCTGCTTTGTAGAGAAGCTCAAGTTATCCTTAAGAGAGTTTAGGCACTTGGTAGCAGTCTAAGCACAAATACAGTAGAATCTAGCAGGGGAAAAGTAATCAGCTGTCAGGTATTGAGCTCCTCAGCTAGCTGGACACTTGCCAGCTGCCAGGTATATTGATTAGGACAGTTGTTCTTCATCTGAACACACAATCATGTTAGGGGCTGGAAGGGAGCTCAAAAGCTCATCCAGTCCAACCCCTTTGCCAGAGCAGGACCACTTAGAGCAGGTCACACAGGAACACATCCTGGCAGGTTTTGAATATCTCCAGAGAGGGAGACTCCACAGCCCTGTTCCAGTGTTCTGTCATCCTCACAGTGAAATAATTTTTTTTTCCTGTTTCCATGAAACTTCCTATGCCTCAAACACAGCATCTGGTTGTACAGACCACTACAGGCTAAGACAACTGCAGGAGCTGCCTGCAAACACAGGCTTCTGCCCACTCAGTGATTACTGAAGAAGCTCTGGGTTTTGTCATTGTATGGCAAATAAACTGTAAGTGGCTGGAGAGAATTCTGTATCTAAACCCTTAATGAAATGAGTCTCCACCAGCAGTGGCCTCAGATACTTACTGCTGGGTAGACATGTCCGATCTGGGCAGTCCGCCCGATGTGGATTTCATCTTCATCTTCCTCCTCTGTTGTCTTCCTGTACACTGGATTGTCAAAATTCATGCTTTTGGTATTCTTCCGTTTCCAGTTCCTCCAGATGAGGTATCCCCCCATGCACAGCAAGCCAATGACCACTGAGGAAAGGGAAAAGAAAGGGCTCTCAGGCAGGCCTGGGTCTGCTGGGATGCTCCCATGCAGATCTCTATATGCTTAAAGAATTTTCTCAGAGCCAGGCTGCCTTTCCCCAACAGCAGTTCCTGCACTCTTTCCCACCCCTGGCATTCAAAGGAGTGTATTTACAGTGGTATTTTGCTGTGATCTCTGAAGGTTAAATCAAAGCAGCTTACCCACAGGGATGACAATTCCAATCACAGCTGCTGTCACAGTTGAATCAAAGCCTTGGTCATTATTTGCATCTGCAATCACAGAAGAAGTTCTGATCACTCATTGGCTGGTTTGAAAGCCAAGGCTAAAGGATGATTTATGTCAGTAACCCATTGGAAGGCTTTTGCAATTGAAGAGTTTACAAAAGCTTTTGTAATAAAATGTCCATGGAGAAGATAAAAAGCATCTGGCCACAAGAGATTAGCAAAGCTGAGCTGTTTCTTCCCAGGAACAATGAACAGCCTGGCCAGGAGGTGCTGCTGCCCTCACAGGATTGCAAGCACGCTCCAGGAGAGCATGGCCAGGGAGGGCAAGTGCTCAGCACAGTGTGCCAGAGAGAAGCACTAACCAGAAGTGCTTGAGCTTTGAGCACAACAAAAGAGGCTGGTTTGCAAAACCGGGACATTCACTGAAACTCCATGCATGGATGTGGGGAAACCACTCTTCAAAATCCACACTACAATGCTTCCTAGTACTGACACAATTAATGATTCATTGAGCTGCCAGACAAAGAACTGAGTTCAAAGCCTTCTGCACAGCTTTGCTTTCCCTTTTTTCTTTATTTACAGCTAAGGAGTTAGTCAACACATCTACCACTCACTGCTGCAGTCTGCCTCAGCACCCAAAACTTGGTACTGTGCTTGGGAGAGAAAGAAATTAACAAAGGAAAAATAATAATAAATATAAATCTATAGACCTTTCAAGTTAGATACTTAAAAATGTTTGCTTCAAGCTCTTGTAATAGGGGATCAGCACAGAAAAGTTATTCTTGCTAAGGTATCAGGAATTGAGAGAGGCACTGACTGAAGTCTGCCTTTTGATACACCAATTGATAGACCTTAAAGGGCAAATTATCCCTTCAAAACCTCTGGTAGGTTCCTCTATTATATAACTGTTTACTTAATAGTGAGCCAGGCTAGCTCAAATGTGGACAATTAAGGCACTTGGCTTCCATGGCTTGTTAAAAAGTTAATTACTGCATTTGAAAGAGACCAGTTGCAAAAGAAACTTCCAATACATGAATTTTAGCAATGGGCTCCTGTGCTGCTGGAGCAGCACCAAGCTGCCTTGCTGCTCCTATAGACACGCCCCAGGCAGTGGAGGCTTACCTTGGCTCTCCAGGTGCAATGCAAACTGCCTGCTCTGCTCAGTGCAAGGCTCAGAGACAGGAGCAGCATTGTGCTGTTCTGAAAGCAATCTAGAGCTGTCTGAGCTCTCCAAGGAGTCCTGATGAGTGAAGCTGTCTCTCTGGACTAGGATTTGTTAATTTTTTTTTGGAGGGGAAAGCAGCTCAGCTTTTCTGCTTTGCCTTGGCAGCAGTGCCCAGAGGGATTACCTGTTAGCACGGAGATGGGAGGTTGGTATTTCATTACTCACTTGTTACATGGGGTGAACTGGAGGAGAGCCTGGTAGGGGTCTCCACTGGGATACTGTTCTGCTATGTAATGCAAAGAGTCCTCTGTCATGGCCACAGCAACACAGAGAACACAGCCACACAAACAGATGCTGCTTATCTTCAGCTGTAGTGATTGCAAATGTCCAGCAGTGCTAAAGCTGGACAGGAGGCAGTTTTCCCCCACACCTTGTGCTAGATCACATGAATCATTAAACAACTGAAATAGGTGATGTGCCTGTAGAATGATCCACACAGCACTGGAACTGGGATGAACTAACACTGGGCACAAGTTCCTTAACATCCTGAGTGACTTGAGTCACATCAGCCAGCACAGCACAGACCCCTGCAGAAAGAGCACCTGGTGTCTCCCACTCTGCAGCAGGATGTGCCTGCCTCTGACCTGTCTGTCACTTGGATGTCCAGGGAGGCCTCCCACCAGTGATATAGAGGAACAGGGGAATCTCGTTCTCTTACAGTGCTGGGATAAATTGGTGTTTCCGGTGGTCATCTCAGAGTCTATCAGGATGGATGTCGTGGATGGTAAATGAAAGCCTGGGGTGGTGATGGTAGCTTCTGACACAGCTCTGGGGATGGTGGGGGTGGTGTTACTGGCACTGCCAAGGACAGTTGCGATGGTCGTGGTACCGGTGCTGTGTGGTGCTGCAGTTGTAGGAACCAGGACAGGAGGGGATGTGGTTGGAAGATCTGAAAAGCAAGAGCAGCATTGACATTTGGTTAAAGTAAGGGCCCAGAGCAAATCATGGGGGAGGATCGTTACATTCACTGAGCAGAAGCAGCAACCAAATGCAGTTTTATTAACCAGCAGTCAAACTATCCATAGGTCTCTGCCTGAAGCTCCATCTTAATGGCAATAAAGCACTCTGTATGGAGGGCAGGTTAGAAGTTCAAACTCTTCTGGGTTTTTCAGTACCTAAGAATATGCTGAATTGGTACCAGGAGCTATGAGCATGTGACACAGCTATGCTGAAGGACTTGTTTCTTCAGGACACTGGCAGCATATGGCTTCTCCAGGTCCAGTATTGGTAGAGCACTGCTGTGGCAAATTTCAATGATTTATCAACCATTCGCACCTTTAGTGCTGGACCTTATCCCTTTTTCCCCTCTCCTGCTGTGGTTTTTTCTGGTTATGCTTTCAAAGAGAAGCAAGCTTGACATGCAGGACACCACAGTGCTGCTTCAGGAGGCAGCAAGGAGCAGAATGCAAACACCTGGTGTTTGTGTTCCATCCTCAGGAAATCTATTCCCTCTGAGTAGGGTTCTGTGGGAATGGTGAAACAGGGACCTGATTGTATTTACCTTTGTAGCATTTCTTCATGTCAGGACCCAGCCACATGTTGTCAGGACAGGCACAGGTGTACTTGGGAGAGTGGGGAGAGATCTGGGGTGCAGGAAGACACAAGTACTCACAGCCTCCATTGGGCTGGGGGCTGAGCTCACAGGAATCTGGAGCTGTTCAAGGATGGAACAAAAGACAAAGTGTTTCTCTAATTATTTATTTCTTGTTCTTGGCAAAGAAATAGCAGGGTCTCTAATAAGACTTCTCCACTGGGCTGCTTAAGCATCTTAACAGTTTAGGGTGAAACCTGTTAGGTGTTAGCAACACCTGTTAGGTGTGTTGCTGCTATCAACCCCACCCCAGCAGGTAATGGCTGGCAAGCAGCAGAGTGAGAAGAGTAACTCACAGGTATCAAAGACAACAATTAAGCAGCTAGTAACACATTGCAGGCTTTTCAGTAAGTGCTGCTGAATTCATTATGCAGGACCCTCAAGCATTAAGCATTGATTTCTCCTCATTACCTGTGTTTTCTGTCTCACCAGGAAGCATTGGAGGTCCCTTCCAGCCCAGCCCATTCTATGATTTCCTTCACCAGCTGAAACAAACCTGGCTGAGGGCCATGGTACCCTTGAGGGTGTCTCACCTTTGGGCTGCTTTAGCTCATGGAACACTACGATGTCGTGAGGGTTGTTGAGATTTTCTGCCAAAATGGAGATGTCCAAACCATTCAGCCTGTTTGCACTGAAGATTGCTTCGTTCTCCAGGTCAGTCCAGAACACTCTGTCCTGCAGGAAAGGCAGAGGATTTCTGACCTGGCCCTGCTCAAATCCAACTCAAGTTGGATTAACCTCCAATAGTCACAAAGCCAACACATTCTGTTCCTACCTTGGGGGACCTTCAGTTCATGCTACTCCTGTCTGCAGCCCTTTACTTTTCTTCCCTGTGTTAGGAGACTCTCATTTCTGCTGTTCCAAGGCAAAGCAACCCTACATGTTTGCAAGTGCTTAGTGGTTGTGAAGAGCTGTGAGACAGGGGTGAGGGAGCAGAAATCTGTGAAGCACAGAAGAGGTTTACCCATTCTGTTTCTGAATAATTGTTTCTTAAAGATCATGAGGGGTGGGTGTCAAGTGGAGGGGGCCATCTTTTTTTCAGTTGTATGCAATAATAAGCCAAGGAACAATGGATACAAACTTGAATATAGAAGGTTTCACCTCAACATCAGGAGAAACTTCTTTACAGTGAGGGTGACAGAGCCCTGGAAGAGGCTGCCCAGAGAGTTTGTGGAGTCTCCTTCTCTGAAGCCTTACAAAACCCACCTGGATGCATTCTTGTGTGGACTACCCTGGATGATCCTGCTTTTGGCAGAGGAGTTGGACTGGATGATCTCTGGAGGTCCCTTCCAACCCCTAATGTTCTGTGATTCTGTGATTCTATGAGCAGAACCAAAGGGCTTCTGTTATCCCTGCTGCTTTTTTCCGCCTTTCCAAACTTAATTCCTGCCTTGAGCACCTAGGTATCTATGAAGAGGCCAGAGTAGCTGCCAAACACCATGGGAGTTGCTGGGTCAAGTTGCCTGTGCTGTTGCCTGCTCAAAGCCACCTGTATCTCCGTAGGGACAGTCCTGCTGATGGGGAACAAGGGCCAGTAATCCAAAGCCTGTTATTCTAACTAGCCATTCAGATGAGGAAGGGTCTGTAGAAGGTCAACAACCCAAGAGATTCTTCCAAACACTGTTGCTGAGGATTAAAGCTAAAGAGCAGCAAAGTCTCCGGGAAAGCTGTGCCCTGAGTTAGATGCCTAGATACAACACACAGCACATGGGAGGAGTAAGGGCTTAAGGAAGAGGCACCTTGACCAGACACTTTCCTCTGTTATAGCTTACCTAGAGTGAGGTGCCAAAGCTGAAGTTTTTTTCCCATAATCATTTAAATCATCACAGACAGGAGCTAAGCTACAAGGAAGAAGACTTCACTGCCCCAGGATAGTGATACTTGGCAGTCTTCTAACAGGGGAGGAAGAGTGGAAGAGCTGGATTGGCCCCCTGCTTCCACCCAGACAAAGCAAGGATTGCAGTCACATCTTCCATAGCCCACAATAGTTGCGTGCTGCTGAGATGGGATGGGGAACACAGTTTCAGACACATGCTTTAGGATCTTAAGCATGAGATACACACTGCAAGGAAGTTGTTAGCCTGAAGCCCTGCCACCCGTTGCCTGGGTATAAACCAAGGGCAGAGATGTGGATGCCCTTTTAGGTAATTTCAGCAGGTTTTAGTTCTTCCTCAAGGCCATTTGAGGGCTTGAACTCCACTCTTATTAACTACTGGACTGTTTTTAGCATGGCTGGAATGTGACACTGGATGCTCCCAGTGCACTGAATCCACAGGAGCAGCTGGGTTTGCAGTGGAACACACAGAAGGGCAGTTGACAGCCCTTGTGAGAACAGGCTTCTGTCTTTGTAGGACCAGGGCTCTAAGTTCTGGGAACAGGGAAGTTTCTGTGATGTGTGATGACAGGATTTGTGTGACCTAACTGGAGCAGTTCAGCCCTTTCAGAACTAGGTGAGCAAGCACCTTTCAGCGCCAAGTGCCTAGCCTCAGCAATGCCCTGGTGCCCACCCAGTGCAGTGGGAGCCCCTCCAGTGCCTCGCTGGCATAGATGCTGTCAGCTGAAGCCTTGAGACTCCAGAGAGAGCTGAAAACATTTCTGCAGGTGCTGGGATGGACAATGGGAACAACCAGCCAACACAACAAGGTCTAAGGGGCTGTCCTCCCTAGGGGGCTCTGTGGGCACCAGAAAATGCAACACAGGTATGTAAAGATGGTATGAACCAATGCTGCTGAGCTGCAAGTGCTCCCCTGCAGGCTGTGAGCCTGCTGAGAGCCCAGGCAGCTCCCCTCCAAGTCCAGCTTTCGTGTTGCAGTGTCACTCAGAGAAGGGTTGTCCACCTTCTGATCTCTGTAAGTGACTTCCGCCCAGCCTCTGTGTGACAGCTGGCTCAGTTCACAGCAAGGCAAACCTATCACCCATTCCCCAGGTCTGAGGGAAGGGTTCTGCTGGGCACCACCAGCCCCTCACAGTGCCCTGCTGCCATATGAGGTGAGAGCATGGCACAATACTCTGCTCCTGGTTAGTGGCTGTAGCAAACAGTTCTCCCCATGGAACCTGGGCCAGGTTAAGTGGTTTCTATGGCAGCAAAGACCCTGGCTGAGCTTTCTGTACTATGCAAAAGGCAAAACTTGTGGCCAGGGAGTGCTCTGAGCCCTCTTGCAGCCTTCAACTTGTTCGACTCTTACCTCAAACACTGCTAGGCCGAAGGGGTGGCTCAGGTCGTCCACAGAAGAGATGAGGACTTTCCTGTTGCTGCCATTGACGTCAATGCAGGACAGGGAATGCAGCTTGGAGTCTACCCAGTAGAGACGTTGATTCAGCAAATCTGAGCAGTGAAACACAAGGAAGCACAGTCACAGTCACACACACCTCCTGCCAGCTCCTGCTCCGGCCCAGCGTGCTCTCCCTGCTGGCAGCATGACCAATCCCTTCAGTACTGAGCCTTCCGATTTACCACCAGTTCTGACTTTGAACTGGTGCCCAGATATGCTGGGATAAGGCCCTATAAATACCATTAAAAAGGAGGAACATTCTGGGGGGTGTGACAGCTTTGTACCACCAGGCTCTTTTGTTACCAGGAGGAGCAGGCCAGCAGCACTCTGGGCTTCCCAGGGACACTCAGTGCCTGATTCAACCATCTCAAGGCTGTTTGGTCCTTGGCCTTTTGCTGGAGATGAACAACTGTGGTTCAGTGGAACCCCTCTGAAGGAGCTGGGCAGTTTACACTTTTTCAGCAAAGACAAATCCTGTGCCCAGAAGCCCTTCTTGTCCTGCATGCTGGGGGGGATGTTGGTGGTGGGGACACTCCTGCCACAGCCAGCCAGGTTCTGGGGAGGGGGCTGGGGGTGGGGGTGTGTGCAGGTAAGAATGACAGGGAAGGATCCAATCTTATTTAGAATATTAAGCACTGAATTTCTCTTCCTGGAAGAAATTCACTCAGTTTGGATGAGATCCACTAAACAGAATGCAAGTGGACGAGTGCCAACACAAAACACTCTCCCTAATTAAACAAGTCATTAATTAATTTCTTAATTACTAAATGCTAACATTATTTGTTTATAGCAGTAGCACTTCCAACACTCTGCAAGGGTAGCAGCATTTTCTCCTACATCCTTGTCATGGCCAGAATTGTCAAAGCTAAACCCAACCCTCACATCTGCAAGGTGTTAAAAGCCTGAGTTTAACTCCAGGAGAGGCTGTCCCCTGCTCCCCACGAGGACAGAAAACCTCCTGTCCGCTCCTGCCACTTCCTGTGGCAGCAGGAACAACCCCAGCCCTCAGGATAAGGGCCAAGATGGGTTTCATTTCACTGTCCCCACCCAGAGCAGCTGGGCAGCCACATCAGCAAGGAATGGGCTCTCAGGCTTGATGTTTTGTGCATGCATCAGTGAAGTATCTTGACACTGCTTTTGAGACTTGCAGGTCCAGATACTACCACCAAGGCCTCTCTGATGCCTCCTGCACTTCCAAAGGGTTGTAACAGCTCTGCATTTTTCCCCCCAAATTACCCTTTGCCTTAAGGCACCTAAAAGCAGCTCAGAGCTCCTGTACCATGAGGTGCTGGCTGCAGCCAGACTTGGTGCCTATGCTTGCTGCTGAAGTCAAAGCACTGCTGCTGGTGAGAGCGGGGGATGACAGCGCTGCCAGGATCTGTGTGCAGCTCCTTTGCACAGGTACCTTTTGTTCTCCTGTTTCACAGTAAAAACAACAGCAGCTGAGCCCCAGTGGAAGGGGCAGCTCCAAGCTGGGCACCTACCCAGTGTGATGCCGTTTGGCCACTCGATGTTGTCGGTCACCAGCTCCTGCCGCCCCGCGCCGTTCAGGCCAGCCTTCTCAATCTTGGCCTTGTGCCCCCAGTCAGACCAGTACATGAACCTGGGACACACATGCAAAGCAACAGGCAGTTGGACTCTGGGTAAGAAATCTGTGCTGCTACTCAGAATAGGAGATCTGGATGTACTGGAATGCATCCAGAGAAGGGCCATAACGATGATCAGAGGGCTGGAGCTCCTCTGCTATGGAGACAGATTGAGAGAGTTGGGGTTGTTCAGTCTGGAGAAGAGAAGGCTCCAAAGAGACCTTCTTGTGGCGTTCCAGTATCTGAAAGGGGCTACAAGAAAGCTGGGGAGGGACTTCTTAGGGTGTCAGGTAGTGATAGGACTGGGGGGAATGGAGCAAAACTAGAAATGGGTAGATTCAGATTGGATGTTAGGAAGAAATTCTTCACCGTGAGGGTGCTGAGACACTGGAACAGGTTGCCCAGAGAGGTGGTGGAAGCCTCATCCCTGGAGGTTTTTGCAGCCAGGCTGGATGTGGCTGTGAGCAACCTGATCTAGTGTGAGGTGTCCCTGCCCATGGCCTGGGGGTTGGAAATAGATGATCCTTGAGGTCTCTTTCAACCCTCACAGTTCTATGATTCTATGATTCCTTAGCACAGCAAAGCCCCTCAGTTACTCACTGAACATGCAGCACCTATAAATGTCTGTCAGTATCTGAGGGGTGGATGTCAAGTGGAGAGGGCCAAGCTCTTTTTCGTAGTGCACAGTAATAAGACAAGGAACAATGGATACAAACTTTTACACAGAAGGTTTCACCTTAACATGAGAGAAACTTCTTTACAGTGAGGGTGACAGTGCACTGGAACAGGCTGCCCAGAGAGGTTGTGCAGTCTCCTTTCTCTGGAGACTTTCCAAACCCACCAGGATGCATTCCTGTGTGGACTCCCCTGGGTGATCCTCCTTTGGCAGGGGGTTTGGACTTGATCTCTGGTGGTCCCTTCCAACCTCTAAAGTTCTGTGACTCTGTGTGAGTCACACAGTCATACACTGTCACACACTGTCCCACAGCCTGCACCAGAGTGCCACACCTCACCTCAGCAACCCCCTGCAAGCCATCTCCTGGTATGTCTGCTTAGTGTGCAGACTTCACTGAGCCAAGCTGCCCAGACAGACTATGACACAGGACAACCTGCATGCCTGCACCAGGCCCATCAAACACATGACCTGACCATTATTTCCAGAACCTTCTTGCAAAGAGTCAGGTGAACCATCTCAGTGGTCCCACTGAAGTTCAACAGATCTTTCACAGCATCTGGAGTCTTGGTGAGAACCACTCACAGGTTGGTAAGAGACAGAAAGAAGCCTGGAACACCTCTGCTGGCCAGGGAGTGGTGGTCTTTAACACCTACCTCTGTGTGGGATCAACAGCAATGGCTCTTGGCTCACTGAGGTCGCTGTTGAAAAGTGTCCTCCTCCTGCTTCCATCTGCAGTGGCCACTGAGATGGTCTTGTTTCCAGAGTCAGTCCAGTAGATGTTCTTATGAACCCAGTCTATTGCCAGTCCCTCAGGGGAGTTCAGCTGGCTGTCTATCAGTGTCACCTGCTCAGCCGTGTCGCTCGCCTTGTCGATGTAGGCACTGCAGAGGCAACCACAGGACCTGGCACCAGCCTGACCAACAGCACAGAGGGGACCATGCACAGGTGCAGGGGGTGGGCCTCAGCAGCTCAGTGCCAGGCAGCACCCCTGCCACCCCAGGGAAAGCAAATGCCCTTATGGCAGCACGACTGACAGAACCTCTCCTGGCTGCACACTGCAACCTTTCTCCTGCTGCTGCAACTTGTTCTGCTCTCTCTGGATCTGCAAGGCAGGGCAGGCACTGATGTCCTTTTATTTTCCTGCCTGCTTCCTGCTGTAACTGCACAACTCAGCCAAACACTTGACTTCAGGAACATGAACTTCAATGGCTTCCATCCCTGGGAGTTATAGACTTTAGGAACAGCATCCCTGGTTCTCTGCTGAACAAAGCTGAACTCAGCACACAAACATACTTAAAATGTATTTCAGAATTTGGACCTGTGTAATTAATTATGATTCATCAAAGGAATTAATGGAGCTGTACTAATCTGGCAAGTGATCTCATTAGAAAATGTTCACTGAATGTCAGAGGCAGCCTCAGAATCTTTCCAACTGCTAATGAAAGGCATCAAGCTCCACACGGATGGGTCAGAAATAACTCAGTGGTGCTCCTCCTAGCACAGACTGATGCTGCTCTGCTGCTCCAGTACCAGCTGCAGGGAGGGAACAGAGCTGGAGCTCCTCTGAGCCTGCTGCAGTGTTCCCAAGGGCTCAGTCTGTCTCTTTGGCTAACTTGGCACACCGGAAAAAAGTTACACACAGCACAAAGCTTCAGTCCCCCCAAGCCACATGAAACTGCAGGATGGTTCACATCCTTTGCTCACTGGCCACCCTGCCTTTGCTCATGGAATGGCAGGCAGATCCTACAGAAGCTGAGTTCTCCAGTAGCAGAGACCTGGAAACACAGGTCTAAACCCAGGAATTGTTGTCAGTGGTTTATGGTCTGTGGCCCAGGCTGGAGCAGCTCTGCAGTCAGCCTGGATGAACTGCACACTGCTGCATCTTCACTACAAAGGTGTGATGGTTTTAAGACTGTTTAATTTTTCTTCACAAAGTTTGAGCAGAGAAAGTGAAAGAATGTAAATAAATCACTATTGGGTGTAAAAAAGCAAAATATTGATTATTCTAAACACTTCCATTGGAGATAGAAATGTTTAAGAATCTCTACTCAAAACAAGGTTGGGGAGTTGGGCAGTCTGGGACTCAGCTTGCTTGCTGGGCTTCTGTCTGCTGCTGCTTCTTTTCTGGCTGAAGATAACACACTGACCTTGACAAGCTAAGCCTAACAGCCTCTCTGCTTCTTGACTCTGCCTTCTGCCAGAGGGGTCTGGGGGGGATTCCTTCTGTCTGGGGGGAGGCCCCTTGGGGGAAGCAAAGGGGGCTTGGTTGTGCTTTTCTGTTGATTGTACATTATTTGCAAATGTCGTGAATAGTGTCTATTTGTACATACTCATTGCATTGCATCATAGATTATAGTTTTGCTTGTAAACACAGCTTTTCATTTGCTTCCAGACTGAGCTAGCCTGGGTATTGTCAGTGTGGGACGGGGATTTCAGCTCCACACTGTTACAAAGGGCAAGGGTAGAGTCTTGTACCTGGGAAAGAACAACCCCAGGGAGCAGGATAGGTTGGGGACTGACCTGTTGGAGAGCAGTGAAGGGGAAAAGGACCTGGGGGTCCTAGTGGATGGAAGGTTGACCATGAGCCAGCAATGAGCCCTCGGGGCCAAGAAGGACAATGGCATCCTGGGGTGTACCAGAAAAGCTGTGGTGGGTAGGTTGAGAGAGGTTCTCCTCCCGCTCTGCTCTGCCCTGCTGAGGCTGCATCTGGAGAATTGTGTCCAGTTCTGGGCCCCTCAGTTCAAGAAGGACCTCAGGGAACTGATTGAAAGAGTCCAGTTCAGAGCCACAAAAATGATGAAGGGAGTGGAACATCTTCCTTACAGGGAGAGCCTGAGGGAGCTGAGGGCTCTGTAGCTTGGAGAGGAGGAGCCTGAGAGGTGACCTCATTGCTGTTGATAAAGATGTGCAGGGTGAGTGCCAAGAGGCTGGAGCCAGGCTCTGATGGATGATGCCTAATGACAGCACAAGGAGCAATGGTGGAAGTTGAGGCATAGGAAGTTCCATGGAAACATGAGGAAATATTTTTTCACTATGGGAGTGACAGAACACTGGAACAGGCTGCCCAGGGACCTGCCTGGATGTGTTCCTGTGTAATCTGCTCTAGGTGATCCTGCTCTGTTAAGGGTGGTTGGACTGGATGAACTTTTGAGGTCCTTTCCAGCCCCTAATATTCTGTGAATTTGTAATGGCTTTGGTTTAACTCTGACCCAGCACTAACTGGATGGTGTCACTGGGGCTCTGCGGGGTGTCTGACAACATCCCAAAGGCAGCTTTTTCAGTCATGTTCTAACATCACAGCTCCAGATCAGGTAATTCCCCCCCTGTGAAATGGTCATGTTCAGCACTTCCACCACTGCCATGAGCTGCTGCACTGTCCCTCAGTGTGACCTGATGCACTGCTGGGGAAGCTGAGAGAGGCTCCTGCAGCTTTCAGAATGGGAGGGCTGAGAAACAGGTGCCATTGGAGTTCTCCCACTAACTTCTGACACCCGAAAGGGGACATCACCTCAATTTGGGAGGATCTGGAAAGGCAAGTGAGATGGGCATTAGGAAAAATGGGCTCTCTTGCCACCAGTTACCTCCTGCACCATAGTTTCACCTTGCAGTAGCCTCTGAAGCACAGGCTGCTTTTCCTCAGAGCACTCCTGAAGGTGGAGTGCCTTTCTCTGCTGGAAGGACATGGTGGCCTTTTGTTTAGGAGCTTGATTCTGGTGATAGGAGCAGTGTCTTAAACAGGAATACTTAACTGTTAAGCTGTAATGGCACAGCTTGCTCTGCAGAACTGGTGGGGGTTATGACCAAGCTAATGCAAGCAGGAGTAGAAAAGGAAAATCCTGCTGTTTGGAGAAAGGCTTGGTACAGCCATGTTCAGGGTATGAACAATTGCCCAGTGCCCCAGAGAGCTGCAGAAGGAGCAGTGGGTCTTGAATAATTCTCTGTGCATAAATATGAAGCCCTTACCCACCTGTGCCTGTGCCTACAGAGCCAGACACAGTGCAAGCTGCCAGCTTTCCTCTGACCCACCTCCCCGTTTTCAGAGCAGGGTATCTGCCTGGCTGCCTGAGAGCTCAGCTCAGCCTGGGCCAATTTCCCTGCCACTGTCCTGGGAGCCACCACAGCCTGCAGGAAACCCCAGCTTGGCTTCCTTGCTCTGAAACCACTCAACCTCTGCCTGATCATTAGCTAAAGTGCAGAACAAGTGACAGCAGAGTGCAGTAGCTATGCAAATCAGCATGCAGGTGAGGATCTGCAGTGCACGGATTCAGTGCATTTCTGCCCAGGCACAGGCACAAGCCCTGGTACCTGACACTGTGCTGGGTGCCATGAGAACAGCTGAAGGAGGAGAGCGAAGGAGAAGCACAGAATGTGTGCTGTGGGCAAGCTTGTGTGTTTAAATCCTGTCTAGCAGAGACTGCAGTGGGCAGCTCATATCTGTGCTGCTACTTGCTTGCTCCCACCCTTTGCCTCCTTTGTGCTTTCAGGACTGTGCCAAGTCCTCTGTGGTCTGACGTGCAGCAAGAATGGGGCACAGTAGCAGCCTCCCGCAGCAGTGCTGAGCAGCCTTGGGATTCAGCAAATAGGAGCCTGCTGTAGCTGCACACAGCACAGGGCCTGTCAGTGACAGGACACCTTCCTGCCTCAGCAAACCAGGTAACTGCACAAGCCCTAATTTATCAGTTACTGAAAACCCAACCCTTACAAAGCCTGTGGCACAGTAGGTAAACCAGGGAGGAAAGAAAAGCCCTCAAGTTCTCTGTACTGCTCTCTGCAGAACCGCTGAAGGGGTACAGGCTGCCCCCAAGCTTTGGAAAGGTGCCAGCCCCCACCTCTCTTGCCCCTCACCTGTAGATCTTCCGGTAGAACAAGTCACACCAGTAGATCCTGTTGGTTGAGACCTCCACGTCCAGCGCCACCACGTTCTTCAGCATGGGGATGATGCGGGAGTAGTCACGTTTCACCAGGTCTATCTTGCGCACCTCGTGGCGATTGGTGAAGATCAGGTATGGGCTCTTGCCTGCCACAGACAGTGCATCAGGCTAGCAGCTGAGCCAAGGCCTGCATTCAGCTCTCGTGTCTCAAATGACCACAGAGCTTAGCAGTCACTGACAGCTCTGCTTTGTAAGGAGTTTATATCACACCAGAAGCAAGTAGGGAATGGAGGAACAAGATACTGAAAGGGAAGGGCTGGGAACAAGGTTCTAGCTCTGAGACACATTGTACCACAGGGCTCCAAGCACAGGCTCCTGGGCACACAAAATGTTCTAATCAACAAACAAATCAGTGTCCCAGGATTTGGGTCAGTCCTAACTCACTGTAGGTGAGAGGCTAACAGACTTTATGAGGACAGCAGGACAGGGTGCATACCATACAGATTCTGGGAAGGAAGAGCTCACATGGATTTGAAGGATAACACTAAAGAAGCAATTTTGTATTGTAGGTAACTCACCCTTCCCTCAGGGACCCACTACTGGCACTAAAGAACCCCCCAGCATGGCCAATGCTGTCTTACACAAGTCAGCTCTCTGTCTCTCTGGCATTACCATTCAGTTTTGCAAACTGCTGCTGTTGGTATTTGCATAGGAGGCTGGCAGGATGGAGAGGTGGCTAACCTGCTGTGCTTTAAATTGGGGTGTTTTCCTCCTTTCAATACCACAATACCACTACCACTAAGTTTTTTACTACACTGTGTTCAGTAATACCTGTCAAGAGACTTTCTTTTCTAGTTTCAGCTTCAAACAGCCAGGCAGTGACTGCAAGCTTGCTCTGTACACTGTTACAATACTCTGATCTGCAGGATCAGTAGCTCTTGCCTGCAGACGCATCTGCTCTCACTGCAGCAGTGCTGTGCTGCCCGAGATGAGCTCTTTGCTTGCTTGCTTTGCTGTTTTCCTTTTATTTCTGTTCCCCAGCCCTTCCAGCAGGTTTTCTTAGCGAGGCTGTGCTGTTGAGCAAGCAGAGTGGCAGTGCCTGTGGTGCTGTCTTACCTACAGCCTTGCAGTTCTTGGACAGGGTGTCCATCTCGTAGCCCTCGTAGCACTCGCATTTGTAGTCCCCTTTGTAGTTAACGCAGATCTGGCTGCAAGCGTCTGGATTCTCACATTCGTCTATGTCTGAAAGGAGTGTTTGAAACCCATCAATAGCTCAGAATCAAACCATCTGCGACGGAGCAGTGCTGAAGTGAACAGAATCGTGTCTCTGTGTGGTGAAACACAAGGGACTGCTGTTTGCATGTCAATTACCTCCGCAGGTTTTTTTATCCAGAAGCTTGTAGCCGGATGGGCACTGGCACTCGTACCCAATCTTCAGGTCTTTGCATATGTGGGAGCAGCCACCGTTGTTCATGGAGCACTCATTGATACCTGGAAGGGACATTACAGATTACCCATGACAGAGGAGGGCTCTTAGTTGTAAGGCTGAATAAAATCAAGAGATGCACTCTGAAATGTTCCCACATGTCCCAAGCAGGAGCTGGCCCCACAGAGCCTGTCTGTGACTTCACCACTTCTCATTATTCCAAATCACCACCACAGGATCACTGAAAACTAAATGAACAGAGAGCCCTGGAGATATGGCGGGTGTGAATCTCTACATCTCATCCCATCAGAGAGCTGTTGCTTGGAGCATCTTCTGACACATGTGAGAAACTTCCAAGGGACCTAAGGGCTCTCTCCAGGAGACGCCTTCCCTATGCACTGGTTCATGTTGACTTTTCCGAGCAGTCTCTCTGAGCTTTAATAATTCATTCTGGGGGAGTCTCATCTCCCAGGGGCCAGCTATTTTGAAGCACTGTACTATCTTCCCATCTAGCTCCAAGGAATGATCCATATGAAACTTCCAGAAAACACCAAAGTGAATCTGTCAGAGATGCTCTGTTAACACTGAGATACAGTCCTCCCACAAACACATCCCACACCACATCTCTGCTGGCAGCCTGCATCAGCCCAAGTGTATGAATCAACAGCCTCCATCCTCTCCTGGGGCTCTGTCTAATCCAAGGCCACCTCTCTGATCCTGCCTTCAAGTGCTGGAATAAAAACCAGACCAAACAGGTCCTTGTAACTGGAACTGAGTGAAGGAAACTGGTTTCCATCAGAAACAACATTCCTCACTGTAATTAAGCAACACAAGGCGAAGAGCAAGTCCTTTCTCTAAGTAAGCCTGCTGAACAGAAACTTGGGACTTCAGGCATAGTAGGCTCACTAGAACAGGACAAACTGATTTGCTTCCATCTGCAATGCACTTTAAAGGTAAACTTTTCATCCATCCTCTGCTTCTGGCTTCCTTGCATTTTCTTCCAAGTGCTCTTGGAAGAAAATGCACGCAACTACAAGCCGACTAAGTAGGAAAATACCATGCCAGAAGGAAGCCCATCTCAGCTCTGGGATGCTTTCATCTTCCCATTAAAGACACACAGACAGATAGCAATACATTAACAGGGCAGGGTCACTGGGCTCCAAGGAGGAGGAGGCAGAGCCTCGTGGTGTTGTCACTGCTCGAGGTTCATTAATGTGTATCACCTGTCCCTGCACTGGCAAACTGGCTCATAGCCAACTGCTCTCTGCAACACTACACAGACTGCTCCAACTAACAAGCAAACCCTCGCTCAGATGATTCCCAGGGCTTCAGAGGCACTTTGTGGCATGGATTTAGAGGCTGTAAATCAAGCGCTGGTTCACTGGCTGCACTTCTCACCAGGAGCTGAGGAGACACCAAAAAGAGACATCAGCCTGTTCTCTTCCTGCTGGGCAGCTGGGACCCCTCACCCAGACTCATCAGGATATTCACAGCCTACCTAAAATAGGACAAGTGATGTTTTGTGTTCTGCCACAGTGTTTAGGGGAATTTCAGAGGGCACTGCTAGACAGAGACACCAAGATGAGGACCATGTCCTGCACCTCCTGAGCCTTCTCTGTGGATTGTTTATGTGTAGCTGTCAGAGCAATCCACCTCATTCTGCCTTCTTAAAGAGCTATTCTCTGCTCAGCTAGAAACCACTTCACTGCCAGCCTGGGACAGCACCACCACAGGGCAGAGCACCAAGCCCAGCTGTGCCGTACCACTGCCCAGTCTCCTAACATAAACTGGGCTGCAAGCTTTGTTGGGAGACCTCCACAGGTAGGCAAGTCACAACACCCACACAGAAATACAGGGGGATGGGGATTAATGTAGAGGAAAGCAAGGGTACACTGAAAGGCCAAGGCAGGAACGTCCTCACCAGGCATGCACACACACTTGGCTGATTCAGGGCAGACTGACAGTTCCTCCTCAGTCTGAGTCATGCAAGAGGCAGGCACTGAGCTCCACACTACTGCTGCTCCAAAGTGTCATGGAAAGTGATGCCTGAGACATTTCTGCATGGGGGGAAGAACCCAAAATGTCTGAGTGCTGCTCCAGCCTGGGGCTTGTGCCCAGAATGGCCAGTGGGAAAGGTGGGGGAGGGGCTGCCATGGGGACAGTAGCACAGCTCTCTGGCCTGGACTTTCCATTCTGCTGACTCCAATAGCCCAGACCCAGATCAGGCTTGTGTGACCTGTGCCCAGAGCTGGAGGACACTGCTGAGGGCAACTGTCTTTCATTTCTGAGGGATGCAGCAGGTAAAACCCAGAAATGGGTGAAGTCATCTCTCAGTGATTGGTGCCACTGTGTGCTTTCACCTTCCAAGCACGTTCCCAACGCTAAACTTTCATAATCTTACAATGAAAAGGTAATTGAAGCAATGAGGCTAAATAAACTGGGGTGTGCCACAGGGGACACCAGTGTCTGGGGAAAGGGGGGATCTCCTGGTTCCTAGTGCCACGCTCAGTTCATACATCCCTCCAAGAATAAAAGCTGAGCTGAGAAGGGCACAGTTCAACCTTACAGATGATCATCCCAAGCTACTAATTATATTCACATGAAGAGTGATGAGAGAATAGAGGCAAGGAAAGAGAAGCGAAGTGAGAAATAGCATTAGCAGCTACATGTGGTTACACTCAAAGCTGTGAAGAGCAGATGGAGGAGAGGGGCAACAGTTACAACAGGAGCAACACGTCGAAGGCAAGTACTGTACCACATTCTTTCAGAGGCTCGTCAGACCAGTCCCTGCAGTCTCTCTGCGAATCGCACACTCTGCCTCCGTCAATGCATTCGCCACTCTTACACTGAAACTTGCCGGGACTCTCACACGCGGACTCTGTCGTGTCGGGCAAGAGAGGAGAGCAACTACGTTAGACCAGGCTCCTGACCATGGAGAGCCTGACACACAGCTTCAGAGGGAGGGAGTCATTAGCAGAAGTGGGATGAGATTAAGCAAGTGAAAATTAGGCCCGGGTAGCATGCAAGGAGCTTTTCAAGTCATGCAGCCTGCCTGCTCAGCACAAATGTCTCTCCCAAGCAACCCCGCTGCCAGAGCGGCTTCAAACTCTCCAGGGAGCAGCCTGGCCCTGCCCAGGGGAGCAGCAGAGGCCTCTTCCCTTTCCAAAGGCTGACACCAGAGAGTGGAGAAGCGCAGAGCTGTCTGTACCCACCTTGCACACAGCCTGCCTCATCGCTCTTGTCAGGACAGTCATGCACTTTGTCACACTGCTTTGCTCCGTGGATGCAGGTCCCATCACCACACTGGAATTCATCGGGCGGGCAGGTCACCAGAGCTGCAAGACAACACACTGATGGCTTAGCTACACAGAACTTGAATCTTCTGTGTGGTACCTTTAGCCACATACCTCTGACACTACTGGAGTTTTGGACCCTGCCAGCAAATGCTACAGAGCACTGGCTACTTCCACTGAAGCAAGAGAAGCAGCAGGTGCCTCAACCATTGTCCTCCTGTGCCCCTCTGCTATCCCAGATCATCCTCCCTGTCCTTGGGAAAAGAGCCCTAACCCCCTATGAGCAGATCCAGTCAAAACGCAAGCAATGCAGACAGGGAAGCTTCTTGGGTGAGACACAAGAAAGCAAGCAGGCAGGAAAACTGCCAACAGTGGAGCCTCTTTGAGGCCTTCAGTCTATGTGTGAGGCCAGGCTGCTTTCCAGCTAGGAGTGCAGAGTGGCACTGGGCAGGCAATGCTCGTCAGTTCTCCTTCCTTCAGGAGAGTTTAAAACCTGCTCAGGCTAAGGGCACAGGCAAGAGACATGTACTGACTTTCTCTGCCAAAGGCAATGTGGTCTCACTGGGGCTGAAGCTGGCAACACAGGCATGGATACTAAATGCCCAGAAGCTCACAGACCACTGGAAAGCAGAAGAGCTCTGCTGTGCTATGGCTTGGTGTTTCCTAGGGCTGCAGGGCAAAAACATCTCCACAGTGTAAGGCCAAGTTTCAAGCAGGAAGCTCATGTGCCCATGTCAGATTATTACAGACTCAAACCAGACCTGATGAACAACAAAAATGGGGAAAAAATAAACCAGCCAGCTGCAGTGACCATGCTAAAAGCAGTCATGGTTCCCTCCCCAAGTGAGAGACCTCCCTAGCTCAGCCTTGTGCTGACAAAGGTTCAGGCACTTGCAAGCCAGGAAAGAGCTGCAGCCCACTGGCAAAAGAGGCTCCTCACTGCTGTGGCACATTCCACAGCTTTCTTATGAGGGAACTGTCTTACAGATGTTTTCTGAAAATCCTATTAAGGCAGCACACCCTGGGGAGCTCTTGATTCTAGCCTTTCCATCTTGCCAATTGCATCCTGTTATCCTACGACAGAAAATCACTGCCTCTGACTAGCTGGAGGAGGTCAGCATGATGTGACTACATGGGAGGTGAGAGCTATGTGGCAGGCCCCCCGTGACAATTTGACAAACTAGTTCTAACACAAAAATTACTACTTTCAGGTAACCCAGGCAGAGCCACAGACACAAGGTGAGTGAGCACTGATACCATGAAGTACTGAGTGCACAAAGGCTCAACATTATGAGTGCCTGCATGCCACAGGATCCAGAGCCCTGACTGCTTCACTAGACTTAGCACTAGTTTACCTTCATCTGGTGAAGGGCACGAGAGTCAGGAAAAGCCACAAGTGCAGAAGTGGTGGGGGAAGGGAGATAGCCTGACTTTAGAAACAGGCAGTATCCACATGAGGGAGGTTTGGAAATAGCACTGCTCCTGGGAGAGGAAAGCCATATGCACTACACTCAGAAAGAGCTGCACAGTGAAGAAAATCCCAAGCCAGAAGCACAGTTGTGGGACCAGCTGTGTTGCCATGTTTCAGGTAACAAACCCAGCCACAGAAATGGGAAACCTTGGTGGGACATGTAAGCACATGGGAGCTGCTGCTCTAGAAGGAGAAAAGTGAAGCAGAGGCAGAAGCGGAGCTGTGGGCTGGAAGAATCGCAGCTCTGGAAGTGCCACTGAGAGCTCCTGCAAGCAGGCAGAAGCTCTTCTGCTTGAACCATTCCTGCCATGTACAACCACTTGCTTGCAGAAGCCCTGACAATGGAGAGACCTCCTTTGCCCTATGCAATGCTGACCTTTTCCAAGCTAAACCTTGGCCACTGCAAAGCTTTTCCTGTTGTCTGGACAAAAATTGCCTTGCCACAATGACTTCTTGTCTTCATACTCAGCATGAAGCAGTTCACCTTCTCTGTAGTAACTTTAGTATGTGGAGACAAAAAGGGCAGTCCTCCATTTCTGACTGTAAGTATTAACCTCCCTCAAAGTGTAAAAGGCAATGAAAGCCAGGGTGGGTCTTGTCTTCCCTGGAGCTGGAACAGGTCTTCAGTGTATCAAGAAAATCTGCATGACAAGAGCTACATATTTGGAAGGCAGCCATTGCAAAATCTAATTGTCCTCAGTTGTAATCTTCAAAGCTCTTCTAAAAGGCAGTTATAGCTGGATGCTAAGAATAGAAAGATTTCTAATCCTAAAACAAATGAAAATGAAGGAGAACTTTGCAGGAGCTGCAAAGACAACCTTGCATAAGCACCACAAGAAAAATGACAGTGCAGCTCTTAGCTTGGTGTCACCAGGGACTGTGAAACACAGCTGTGGGACTGTACAGCATCACTGCACACAGCTTTGGCTTTGTGAAAGGAGACAGCAGTTTGGAGACCAGGCTTGGTTTCCTGTCCCACTTCTCACACCAGCAGAGCTATGGAAATTCAGATCTTTGAGGAGTGATCCCTGAGCCTCTTAACAGACACCTAAAGACAACAGATACAGCAACAACTCTTACTGATCACAAAGCTATTAGAATACATCTACAGCAGTTCTCTGATTTAGTGTGAGGTGTCCCTGCCCATGGCAGAGGGGTTGGAACTAGATGATCCTTAAGGTCCCGTCCAACCCTGACAATTCTATGATTCTTTCTTTGGGGAGTTTCTCAGTATGAGCAAACAGCTTGCTGTGTTTATCCCGGGCCTGCAGAGCATAAGTTTGAGGGGAAAGGGCCAGGAATTTTGTTACCCTGATGTCAGGACAGAAACCCAGCTCAGCACCACTGGCAGATTTGCCATCAGGGCCATTCCCAAAGCAGAGCCCAGAAGAAGAGAAGAGCTCTGCTCTTTACTTGCATAAGATGTTCAGATGATTGCTGTGTTATTTTGGAGGGTTTAAATCAGTGAAATCTCAGCAGTTTTATAACCATCTCCTCTGCTCTGCAAATCAAATATGAAATGATTTGCCAAAGCCCTGCTAAATTAACAGACACACTCAGACAGACACACAGCCCATTTGCAAATGCTGGGCACAAAGCTGCACTGCTCCAGTTCAGTAGATACCTTCCAGATTCCAAGCCCAAGCCTGGGTTACTTCTGTCTTGGTGCCCCCCCACCCCCAAATGAACTGAATCTCAATGAAACCCCCGCATTTCCAAAAGGCATAAATCCCTCTTTAGAGGTGGGGAGAAAGAGGCAGTTAAGTGTGAGGTCATGTCTCAAAGGACCTGTTTTCTAGCTGTCAGTTACAAGCAATGTTTATTCTTCCTCCTGGATGCCTTCACGTGAGTTGCAAAAGACATTTTAAAATATACCACATTCCAGATTTCAGACTAATAAACCTAACCTAATGTTCATCTGGTAAGTATCCATACAGATTTGAAAAAAAAAAAAAAAAAAAAAAAATATATATATATATATATATACACATACACACATATATATAAATGTACTGGGGAAAAACCCAAGCACTCAGTGTTCTCACACAGCATTCCTGACATGACTCATTCCCTCCTATTTGCTGTCTCGCTGCCAAAACCTGTTCACCAACTGTCACCCTTACCCTTCCTTCCTGCTCTGCTCCTTCATCACCCCAAAACAGTGAAACAGTGACAGCAAACGACTGCTGATGGCCTCATGACATTTTCTGAAGGCACCAGTTCCCCTCTTCTATTTCATGCATCACAAACCCCACACAATTCCCATTTGCAGTGCTGGTACCTGCAGTTTGAATCAATTCAAACCTGGTGGTTCTTGTGGCATGGCCACTGCTGAGAGGATGGAGCAGGCTCACACCTGCAGCTCCCTGCATGCCGTGTGACACTGCTAGCAAAGGGATTTTCCAGAGAGGGAAAAATGTCATGAAGGTCAATCCCTAAACTCTGCAGTCCAGCAGAGGAGCAGGGATGCTGAGCTTCCAGAGCTCTCAAAGGTCACTTACTTCCTGCAGGCTTGTGCACCTGAGCAACAGCTGCATTTAGGATGGGGAAGCAGCACTAGTTTTGAGTGACTCAGCTGACTCAGCAGCCGCACATCCTCTCCTGCTGTGCAGATTCCCCTCCCTGCAGTGTAAACAGCAGCAGGTGCATGCATCTCTGTGGCACTGGCGTGACTCCTCGTTTGCAGGGGTGCACAGGGGAGAACCTGGCTCTCTGTATAGAGGGGCACTGCAGCAGTTAGAACATAGGGCTTTGAGTCCCACTGCTTCCTGGCCCACAGGACTGAAAGCAGCAGAAGAAGCTCCCAGGCCTGTCTCCTGACTCTACTGTCTCTGCAATGCTTCAGACCCTGGAATTACTGCCTGGGTGCCTGCTGCCCAAGAGCTCTGTCATCTCCTGCATGACCTTTTGGAGATGAAGGGTAAGAGATCCTACCTAGTCCTTGGCTCTTCTAAAGGCACATCAGCTTCAGGGTTAATTGTGGCTCTTTCCTTTGCATCTCCTACAGCGCAAAGAGTGGTGTCAAGGACTTACTACACCCTCCTCTTGCTAAAGAAGCCACTGAATTCACATCTACTCTCCCACACAGCTGCTCTGAGCTCAGCAGCATGGCCTCAGGGCTGCCATGGGTGTGAAAAGGGGATGCTGGCAAAAGCTGTACGTTTTCTTAGGTACCTTTGCAAAAATACCTGGTTTCTGCAGCTGGTCACTGCCTTCCTCCCCAGGGCCCAATGTCAGAGCCACTAAAGCTATACAGCTATGTAAATATTTTATTTCATTGCGATCTTGTGATGAGAAATATTTTAACAAAACATTTTGCTCTTATTTTCTTGCCTCTCTCTCTCCCCCTCCTCAGGTAAGTGACCAGCTTGACAGTTTAGTGGCTAAAAGTGGATGAAACATTCAAGATACCAGGCACACCACCACCACATTAAATGCATAAAGCTAGCTGAAGAGAAATCCATTATTTATGAGCACTGTGCCTTTATCAAGCCAAGCTCAAAGTGCATTTCAGACTGGCTTCTTCAGAGGTGCTGCTGCTGCCTGCCTTGTTCATTATACTCTAACTTCAGAGGCAGGAAATGAATTATTTTTTTCCTGCTGATCATATATTCCCTTTAGCACTGCAGCTTCTAACCTCCAGGCTGTGACCTCACCATGCAGCCTGAGGGCTTTGAACATTTTCCCCATTTTCCATTCCTGGTCATTCTAGTGAGACAGATCTCTTCTGAGGCATGGTACCATCCAGCAGCTCTCTGAATCCTCAAGGAAAAAGCATAAAAGGAGTCCGTAATACACCTTCCCCTGCTGGGCTGGGCATCCAGCCACGCTGCTCAGGAGCCACGCTGCTGGTCAGGCATGCAGCTGCTGCACAGTGTGGTAGTTTTAGGCTGTGCCTAGAAAATTTTCCACAGATCTTGAACAGAAAGTAGTAGAATGTAAATAAATTACCATCAGATGTAAAAAGGAAAATAATGATAAGGTCTAAATAATCCCATTGGACAGAATACCAACATAAGCTAGTTGTGTTGACTAACTTTTTCTCTTTTTACCTTTCTTGCTCTGGCAGATGCTAACTTCTCGCTTCTGTTGGCTTTGCTGACCTTGAATGAGTTCTTGTTGTGGTTAAGTAACTAACAGCAACTCTCTGCTCTTTCTCGTGTCCCGTGTACAGGGGGAGGAAAAGGAGCAGGGAAGGGGAAGCTATTAGTAGCCCCCTGGTTTGTTCAGGGGGGTTCTTCTGCTGTTTATAGATTGTATATACATGTAAATATTGTATATTTTGTACATGTTCATTACATTTCATATTTAGATTGGAGTGTTGCTTGTAAATACAGCTTCATTTGCTTCCAGCTGAGCTGGTCTGGCCATTTTATGTGGGGGGGGAATTTTCAACTCACCACACACAGACATCCACAACCTGGCCCCCCACAGCCCTTTGGCCCCTCTGCCCCACAAGCAGGAGAGCCAAGCCCTGGGCCCTGCCTGCCCCTGCAGACACTCACGGCAGTCCTGCTCATCAGACTTGTCCTTGCAGTCCTCGTCGCCGTCACACTTCCAGTTGAGGTGGACGCACTCTCCGTTGGCGCACTGGAACTCGTGTGCGGCGCAGGCGTTGAAGGCCCTGCCGGCGTAGCCGCAGCGCTCGGCAGCCTCGTCCGACTGGTCCTCACAGTCGGGCTGGCTGTCGCACACCCACAGCTCGGGGATGCAGATGCTGTTGTTGCACTGGAACTCGTTGGGGTTGCAGGTCAGAGGGGAGCACTTTCTCTCGTCGCTGCCGTCCCCGCAGTCGTCATCGCCATTGCAGACGAAGATGGTGGAGATGCAGGACTTGTTGCTGCACTGGAACTCGTTGGGAGAGCAGGCTAGGGGAGAAAATGCACCAGTGAACTCTGAGACGTCCACCCTGCCCCTCACCACCCTGCCAGCTTGGCACCTCAGGAATGCCTGAGGCAGGGGGAAAGCGAGGGCATAAAAGCATCGGCTTGGCTCTCCTAGCTCACAACATTTGTCCCAATGGTAACTCTGTGGCAAGCAGCACAAGCCACAGTGGTCAACTTCCCCAGCTGCACCAGGGGATGCAGCCTCTGGGCCATGGGCAGCACTGAGAAAGAAGGGGGAGTGAGATTATGAGAAGTGCAGGTAGGAAAAGTGGGGAGCCAGCAGCAGCGCTGCATTGGTGTGGGAGCAAGAGCTGCCAGGCAAGCCCTGGGTATGGGACGACAGCATGGAAAGAGAAGGGAGAGGCAGGGCAGGCTTGAGGGGTGCTGGCACAAACCAAGGGACCTGCAGGGCGCTTTGCTCAGTGCTGACACTGCCAGCTTCCTGACTTTCATAAGCACAGAACCAGGTTTCAGGCTTTCACAGTGTGCCTGGTTTTGGACATATTAAGTGGGATGTGTAGGGTAAATATTTAGTGAGTCGAACATCAATTTAGCTGCAATCTGCCAGTGAGGCCCTCAACACACTGAATAGCTTCCCTGGAAATCACAACTCAGCATTAACATACAAATGAGGTGTTTTGTCAGATAGGGAGCCCAGCGCACTGCTCCACTCTGCAAGTCTAATGGACCAGAGAAGCCTGGTCACATTTAAACTTTCAGGTACTTCAGCAATGTGCAGTTCACAGTCACCTTATTCCATCAATGTGTGGGAGAACCAAAACCCTGGAAGAAATTCTAAATGCTTCTAGGCAGTTACTTAAAAAAAGAATGCTGCTTCTACAGTTTCAGTCATCTATAGGCAGGTTATGAGTTGATAACTTAACCAGTACAATCATAAAATCATAGAATTGTCAGGGCTGGAAAGGACCTAAAGGACCATCTAGTTCCAACCCCCTGCCATGGGCAGGACACCTCACACTACAGCAGGTTGCTCAGAGCCACATCCAGCCTGGCTGCAAAAACCTCCAGGGATGGGGCTTACACCATCTCCCTGGGCAACCTGTGCCAGTGTCTCACCACCCTCATGGAGAAGAATTTCTTCCTAACACCCAATCCGAATCTACCCACTTCTAGTTTTGTTCCAATAAATATACACAAATAAATTACAAGAACCCTTTTTGGTTTGGTTTGTTTTTTTCCCCCACATTGTGTTTGTGAGGCTTTTTGCCCTCAGAAGCAGTGCTGCTGCTACCTGCAGAGCCCCTCTGACAAACCACACAGCTCAGAAGGTACCAGTTGCTGCAATGGCCCAGTGACAATGGCAAGTTTTCCAGCTTTGTGGGAAGCAGAAATAATATCTTTAAAGCAGTTTGCACATCCCAGCTTTCAAGCAATGACAGGGCCCCAGTGGTACCCCACTGCAGTGTGACATCTGCTCTGTCTTGCAATTAGAGCAGGGTCACTTGTGCAGGGACACTCACTCACACTCTAGCTTGCAGACTTGGTGGGCTCTGGCTGTTGACCTCAGCAGTCTGGTAGTTCTGACAATAGAAATTTCCCCCTCCTGCCCTGTGCTCTGTCCCATTTATTTCTAGGCTCTCCAGATGTTGCCATGTCTACCTGAGCAGCAGTCTGCCTAATTAGAAGATGTTTGCCTTCCTCATGCACTGGCTGTGACCCAAGCTCCCTCCACCAGGGATAAAATGTTAAAGAGAGCCTCAGGTGCACACTGCTGTGTACCTAACCTGGTATCAATAATTAAATACAACAGAGTGTGGTCAACAAAGGACATCTAGTGTGAGACACTGAAGGATCATCTGGTCCAAGCAGGCTGCTTGGGCTCCTTCTGTGCTTGGTAGAGTATTTTGGGTACAGAGAGATGCTCTCAACAGGCACCTCCTGCCACCCACCTTGGGCTAAGAACTGTCCCCTGAAGGTGCTAATATTTCTCCTGTCCAAACAGAGGGTATTCAGATCAAGGCAGCTAACATTAGGAGATGAATCCCTCTCACATGGACCCAAAATAACAGCCACTCTGGTGGAGAACCATCTAAAAAAGCCCATCTCTTGCATGGCAGAATTGAGACCACTGAAATACCCCAGTTTTCACCCAAATTCTGCTCTTTCACTCCATTGAGCACACTTCTCTGTCCTTATCCCATAACTAGAAATAAAGAGTCTGTTAACCTTCCTGATCAGCTCACAGCTGTATGACCTAACATTGCTTTCAGACCACACAATACAGAACTGCCAAGTGGACACTTGGGTAACAGTGACAACCTTACCAATCTATATAGCAAAAGAAGGGAGGAACAGAAAGATTCCCAGGGCTGGGCACAGGTTCTGTAATAGAGTCAGGCTGAGAAGAAGAAATTGCTTTGTTAGCATTATTGTGATGAATCTCAGAAACAGATCAGTGAGCAAAATGTCTCCCAGTCCTTTGATACCTAATTTTTGGGCAAGGTTGTATGATTTGCACACTCTGAATGTGCATTAATTTCTTTTCCCTCAATTGCAATGAGCCCATTTCTTTCCCCCTTGTCGTTTTCCTGGTCTCATCTCCACCTCTCCTTCAGAAATCTGCTGTGCTAGCAAACCAGGGATTGATAAACATATGTGGGACACAGACAATGGAACTTTGCACTAAGGCTCCTCCTCTGCACCTACAAATCCCAGCACAGATAGAAAATTAGTGATAATTGCAGCCAGGAAACAGAAGCAGATCCCTTTTGCAACCTCTCATGAGGACTTCCTCAGTGCAGTTGGTGAATTACTGGCCAGAAAAGCTGCATGGTCATGATTATTTTATTCAGTTTTAAAAATTAAATGCACTGTGATGACAGCACTAAAACTGAAACTTCTCCCTGCACTGAACAAGCACAGCAGCCTGGCTGTTGCTATCCCCTCCTTTCCCAACACCACAGACCTTAGGTGGAGGTCAGCCTCTGCAACTCACTGGCACACTAAAGCTAGGGGTGGTGGCACCAGCACTGAGAGGGCATCAGCTGCACTGGGACAGGACCTAGGAGGCAGAAGAGCAGCTCTGTGTGCTCAGGTCTTCCTGCCTGCAATTACAGCAGCCACGTGCCACTGGGACAGCCAGCAGGACTGATGGGCTGCTACCACTGTGCCAAGACAGGAAGGTTGCTAGACATCCACCAGAGCTGTCACTGGGGTCACTGCAGTGAGTGGTCTAGCAGCCAGTGGCAGTGCAAAACATGAGCATGTGGACCCTCAGGAAGGTTTCTCTAGATACCTCCTGGTTCACTCAAGGAATAAAAATGCCCTTTCCTTCACTTACAGACCTCATGACCATCTCCAGTCCAGCTCTAAAGGGCTAGTCCCCTCTGGGTCACACAAGCCTCCTGGCTGGCCATGGGAAGGCAGAAAACATCCCAATTCCTCTCACCCTTCCATCATCCTCTCTGACAGCTAAAATCCACAGGGCATGCCAGGATAAAGCAAAATCTGCAGCTTCCAGCTGCTCAGGGACCTGCTCTGGCATGAACAGGCAGCAGAGGAGAAAAGCTGCTCACAATCCCTCTGTACCTAGGCAAGAGCCAGCATGCTCCTGCTCTTTGGGGTCCCTGCTGCATGGTGCTGAAGAATCTAATAAAAAGCAGCATCACAAATTATCACACACAGCACCTGGAGAGATGAGAATGGGAAAGTAAAGCCCGGGGACAGTTTACTTCCCATTTCCTTTCATAAATCTGTCAGGTACCTAAGGCAGCCCCATCACTACAGCATTTGTCTGCATTCAGAGCACTTCATTAGCAAATGTGTGAGCAGCAATTAAATGATCATTGGGGTATTTTTTTTTTTTACCAGAGCTATTAGTTTGCATTTTCTGATTTTGCTGCCTGTCCTATTTTAAGCTTATTTGTGCCAAACAAAGGAAACAAATGTTAGCTTGATTAGCTTGCTTTCCTTAGTGCCACAGGAATTAATACATGTCCTACTCTGAGGTGCAAAACCTACTACAAATAGGAAGTGATCCCAGTAGAAAGCTTGGAAATGTTTGTCAGGAAGTGTTTAGCCAACAGGCTTTCAAGTGGTAAAGAAGCATCATTACAAAAGCAGCTTGCAGAGCACTGTAATTCCTTAAGTCCTTCACAGCTTTAGGAAGCCAAAGATGACATCCCATGACAATGTACAACGTGTGCTTTGGCCTACAGACAAGATAGAGCAGAGGTGGCCTGCACTAATTCCTGCCTTCTACTAGATGCCGACACAGAGAGCACAACTGTCACAGATTTTGCCTCCAGCTGCAACCTTGTCATCTTTTGAGGAGAGTGGAACAGAAGTAGTCTTTGGATAGAAAACGATAAAGACCAAAATAAACCAGAAACCACAACAAAAAGATGGCAGTTGTGAGGTTGGTGCTTCAGTACTGGCTGCTTCTCTTTTGCCCAGAGCCAGGATTTAACCAGAGGCTTTAGTGAGCAGCCTGGGGACAATCTTAGCTCAAACACTGCACCAAAAAAAAAAAAAAAAAAATCGAGATAATTCTACCACAGGCTTTTGAAGTGCTTATAGAGAGAAGCAGAATGCTCTACAGATACAGGGCACTCTGAGAACTGATTTCCCAAATCAGACATTTGCACATAACAACAGTTCTGAAATGGACACCTTTACCAAACGTGGATCCTCAAACCCAGACAGAACTTGGCACAGGAAAGAAAAAGGATATCCATCATGCATGGAAGCTGGGAATTATGTACAATGGGCTCTAACCGCTGCCACTGCTAATCTTTAATTCAAGCTTTTCAGTAAGAGTCAGATATTTAATTCATTTCCCTCCTACAAAATAGTCAGTTCCACTTGGAATTATGTGAATGGCTTAAAAAAGATAATTATTTGGTAAAATTTGTGGTAAAGGGGATAACAGCAATTACTGATGCTGAAGACAAGAAAATAAGGTGAATTATTACACTGCCTTTTCCTGACATCTTCCCCAAAGCAACTTACAAAAAGCATGGCTCAAAATGTCTTGTTTGCTTGGATCTGATAGTGGATCCTCTAAAGAATGCAAAGGATGCCCTGTGCATGCTAACACTTGCATTGGGAGGGAGAGATCTGCTGTTGGTTTATCACCACTTCAACACTTGCAGGAGAGGCTGGTGGACTTCAGAAACTCTCCTGAGCTGTGAGGTTTAGGAGCAGAGCTCCACATGGCTGCACGAGTGGAATGCCTAAGCTCCATCTGCCCAGGTATTCTGCACCAAGCTACTACAGCCCACATAAATTCATCTCCTAGCTGGACCATAGATAAGGAGGTCACAGAGTGCAGCCAGGCTAAATTAAGCTGGAACTCCTGGGCTAGTTACCAATGCTGCCATCACATTAGTTTTATTTAACTAGAATTTATTTTCAGGTTTAATTGTATCTAAATCATTTGTTTTGCCTGCAGACAATTGGTGTGATTGCCCAATATCTATGGATGTCACACAGCTCTCTGGTCAAACACCAGTCTCTGAAGCACAGATTCATGCCTAGAAAGGCAAGTTTCCCACGGAAAGCTGCCCTCCAGGAAGGGCAGCAAAAGAGATGGAGGTAAATGAAGATGACCTTGAGGAGCATTGCTCTGAAAAAAATGACAGGCCTCCCATGGAGGGAATAATGCCTCTGAGTCGCAGTCTCACTGCTAACAGTGCTCGTTGCTATGGTGATCGATAGCGAAGAGCCCAGATAGAGGAAGGCTGCAGGAGGAATAGCAATTCCTGATATTGTTCACAGCACTAATGGAGCCAAGGAGCCAGCTCACACACTCTGCAAATTAATATTTGCATGCACCCACTGCTCCCCTCCCAACACCAATCAGTTGTTTTCCCATTCTCTGCAGCAGTACTTGCATGGTATTAGTTAATTAGAACGGAGCAACCAGATGCCAAAGCCCCCGCTGATAAATAATAGGTGGTTCAAAAAGGTATTTGTTGATGGAGAATATTTCCTGAGCATCATACATCCATTCAAAGAGATTTAATTTTCTGAAAATATAATTAATTATGACCCCACAATTTAGAGAGATGGAAGCTGCTTAGGTACAAAAGTCACACACACTGAGTTTTTCCTGTCTTTACTCTTATGTGCAATACGGTCCCTAACTCTCATTTGCACTCTCAATTTTAGCTCATACCAGGAAAGTATTAGGAAGTCTGTCACAGGTTCTTCTAGTTAAGTGTTTGGGGGAAAAAAGGAAAATAAAAGGATGGTCAGAATGCCCAGGGTTGATCCTGTGCTGCTTTGTGCTAAAATCCAAGACACCCCATGGGGATCAAAACATCAGCATCAGTCTTTTGTGTTTTGTTTGGAATACAATCAGCTGAGTCAGACTGGAAATGTTTGGTACTAGCCAAAATTTAAGTGGAGAAAAAAAAATATGCTTGGGATGTGTTTAGTGAATTTCTTTTCTGACTTCTCCAGTTGAACCTGCACAGGACCAGCTCACTCCCATTCCCTCAGACACGACTTGCTTGTTAAAACAGCAATTTTACAAATTAACAGCAATTTGGCAAATCCCTCATGAATATCTGATAATATCCATGGAGCTAACAGCTGCTCTGATACCCCCACACAAAGTCCTGTATTTCTGAGGAACATGTAAACATCCTTCCAGCAGCCAGAGCAGCCAGAACTGGGCAGGGCCCACCAAACCCACACTGCCACGCATGCAGCCCTCTTGGGCAGGGCTCCTTGGCCTTAATGGCCTGCATACAGCTTTCTGCATGGCCAGGAGCTAATTTTGCCATTGCAGAATTTGAATCACAGCCACTTTGCCAGGAAATGCCTGCTCTATAGATGCCATCTTCCCCCTGTTGGGCAGACTTCCACTCTGCTCATCTGCTAGCACAGAGACAGGCCCTGCCTTAGTGCTCCTGTCTGCTTTCTGCATTCTTGTGTTCAGCTCAGGAGAAAGACTTCAGCACAATCCTGAAATCTGCACTTTAGTCACCCTGTCAAATAGCAGCACACCCTGGTTTATTCACAGAAAACTCAAAGCTTTGTTTTTCCTCTGCCTGGGAAAGGCAATAAACTCGTATCCACCTCTGTTGGTCCACAGCTGTTGGCATTGGTCTGCCCCTTCCTACTCATCCTCATAACCACAGGCACAAGGATGGCACTGGTTTGACTAGTTTAACCAATTCCCAAACTGAACTGTTCCACCAGAAAAAACTAAGTATTTGTTATATGCCTTGTTATACTCCATAACAAGGAAGAGAATTCTGGAGGTTTGTATCAAGCTGCAATACTTATCTTTATTGGATAAAAGGATAAGATAAGGAGCAAGGGAGCAGTGACTGACACTGCAAAGCTACTTGAACTGCTAATGCTTCTGCAGCTGCTTTCATGGCATGGCAACTGTGCCTGCCTCAGCAGTAGTCAGAAAGAAGGAAACAGATCAGTTCCTAGGTAAAACTCTGCACTGCTGAAATCACAGAATCAACCAGGTTGGAAAAGACCTCAGAGATCATCAAGTCCAACCTATTACCTAATACCTAACACCTCATGACAACTAAACCATGGCTCCAAGTGCCACATCCAATCTTTTTTTGAACACCTTCAGGGAGAGTGATTCCATCACCTCCCTAGGCAGCCCATTCCACCGGCCAATTACTCTTTCTGTGAAGAACTTTCTCACCTGGAGCCTAAACCTTCCCTGGCACAGCTTGAGACTCTGTCCTCTTGTTCTGTTGCTGGTTGCTTGCGAGAAGAGACCAACCACCACCTGTCTACAACCTCCTTTCAGGTAGTTGTAGAGAGCAATAAGGTCTCCCCTGAGCCTCCTCTTCTCTGGGCTAAACACCCCCAGCTCCCTCAACCTTTCCTCATAGGGCTTGTGCTGGAGACCTCTCACCAGCCTTGTTGCCCTTTACATTCATGTATCTCAACGTCCTTCTTAAGCTGATGAGTCCAGAACTGGACAGAAAACTCAAGGTGTAGCCTAACCAGTGCTGAGTACAGGGCAGAATGACTTCCCTGCTCCTGCTGGCCACACTATTCCTGATGCAGGCCAGGATGCCATTGGCCTTCTTGGCCACCTGGGCACTGCTGGCTCATGTTCAGCTGCTGTCAACCAGTATTTCCAGGTCCCTTTCTGCCTGGCTGCTCTCCAGCCACTCTGTCCCCAGCCTGTAGGGCTGCATGGGGTTGTTGTGGCCAAAGTGCAAAACCTGGCACTTGGACTTGTTAAATGCCATCCCACTGGACTCCACCCATCTGTCCAGCCTGTCAAGGTCCCTCTGCAGAACCCTCTAACAGTTCGACTCCTGCCACCAACTTGGTGTTGTCTGCAAACTTACTAATGGTGGACTATATCTCCTCATCCAGATCATCAATAAAGACATTAAACAGGATTGTGCCCAACACTGATCCCTGGGGGACACCACTAGTGACAGGCTGCCAGCTGGCGGTAGCACCATTCACCACCACTCTCTGGGCTCAGCCATCCAGCCAGTTCCTAACTCAGTGGAGAGTGCACCTGCCCAAGGCATGGGCTGACAGCTTGTCCACACAAGCCTATCTGTGAAAAACAGAGCAGAGAAAGCCATGTTTGCCACCCCTGGGTTGTGCTTCTGAACCACTGGGCTGTACAGGTAAGGCCAGGAGAAAAGCCTGGCTTCAGCAGGATAATCTGGCAGCTACAGCAGCCAAGGGCTCACAGGTTTGAACTCAGCTAAGTAATGAGGGGCAAAGCAGTGCTCATGTTGCAAGCAGTGAGGTCACTGCTCCATAAAAATCTCCACTTCTGCTTATTTACTTTGCTTGATGGGAATTTCCTCTAAGAGGAGGTAGCATCTTATTGCAGTCTGCTTCACTATCAGACTTAAACACCCGCTGCACTCAGAACACAGCACTGTTAACTCTTTGAGAGGAAACACAGAGTTATTACATGTCATCCCACCAGTTGACCCAGCTAGCGTGCACTTTTCTCTCAGTCCACAGTGAGTTTGAATGTAGGTTCAACATAAAAGATGCTTCAGAAAGAAAACACTTTGCAAGGCAACTGATCTGAAGGGAAGAGTACCATAAGATGAAGCATGGAGAATACAAGGAGACCACTGACAGAATTCAGTGTAGCCAGGTTCCAGGTTATCACCATCACAGAATCCTGGCTCAGGCTCAGGTTGAAAAGCACCTCAGGGATCATCTACTCCAACCTCCCTGCCAGGGGCAGGGATGCCTCTCAACTAGACTCAGCTGCTCAATGCCTTATCCAACCTGGCCAACACCTACTAGGAGGAGGCAGCCACAATCTCCTTGGGCAGCTTATTCCAGAATCTCACCACTCTTGGACTAAGGACTTCTTCCTAAGATCCAGTCTAACCCTGCTCTCCCGCAGCTTCAAACCACTGTCCCTTGTCCTGTCCTGTTTTGAACACAAGCACTTACCAGATAGATGGAGTATATGAAGATAAGCCAGCCCCTTGTGGTGGATTTGAGAGGGGAGATTGACAGAGATGTCAGGGAGCAACCAGCCACTGGTCATTTTCAGTTATGCAGTGCTAGGTGGCACAGCTATTACATGATATAAATAACCTACCACAGAAGGTGCCCACAATGCCACAAAAGAATGGCAACCATTTCTAGGAAAAACATCCTGGATTTTGTACTCAAATGGAAAATGTAAGCACTGAGTGACACTCACTAACTGCTCTCCCTTTCCTAGCAGTGAGATTTCTGTGGCATTAGAATACATAGAATTGTTAGAGTTGGAAGGGACCTCAAGGATCAGCTAGTTCCAACCAAAAGGACCTGGATAGTTCATCTGGAAGAGGTGAAAGCTGGGAACTGATAGACCCAAGAATTAGGAAATTTTGAACACTGTGCATAAACTGCACATGCAATTGCTGGTCACCAAATCTCACCACACTAAAAATACTAATGCCAGAAAACTGATAGGAAACAGCACAAACCAACCATAAAAGGCTGTAGCTTAAAACTGCAGGTAGTGACTGCTGCCACTGGGGCTGCAGAAGCAGACAGCAGAATTATAGAATTGTCAGGGTTGGAAGGGACTTCAAGGATCATCCAGTTCCAACCCCCTGCCATGGGCAGGGACACCTCACACTACAGCAGGTTGCTCAGAGCCACATCCAGCCTGGCTGCAAAAACCTCCAGGGATGAGGCTTCTACCACCTCCCTAGGCAACCTCTTCCAGTGTCTCAGCACCCTCATGGTAGAAAACTTTTTCCTAACATCCAATCTGAATCTACCCATTTCTAGTTTTGTTCCATTCCCCTCAGTTCTATCACCACTTAACACCCTAAAAAGTCCCTCCCCAGCTTTCTTGTAGCCCCCTTCAGATACTGGAAGGCCACAAGGAGGTCTCCTTGGAGCCTTCTCCTTTCCAGACTGAACAACCCCAACTCTCTCAGTCTGTCTCCATAGCAGAGGAGCTCCAGCCCTCTGATCATCCTCGTGGCCCTTCTCTGGACACGATCCAGCACATCCAGATCTTTCTTGTAATAGAGGCTCCAGAACTGGATGCAGTACTCCAGGTGGGGTCTCACCAGAGTGGAATAGAGGGGGAGAATCACCTCCCTCGACTTTTTAGCTATGCTTCTCTTGATGCAGCCCAGGATGTGATTGGCTTTCTGGGCTGCAAGGGTAAACTGGTGGCTCATGTTGAGCTTCTCATACATTAGGATTTGCCCTGTGATTTCCACAGTGTTGCAATAGAAAGCAGCACCTTGCTGGCTTTGAGCTGAGATGAAGAATCCATTCTACAGCAGCAGCAATTATTTTAAACTTGTTGGGGAAAAGGAAGTATGTTAAGTGTGTGAAGAGGTGTGTTTCATTGTCAGCTGAACGTTTTCAACTCTATTTTATCAAATAATATATTTGCAAAATACAAATCAAGTTAATCCAATGGTTAGATCTTCCTCTGGATGAAGAAAGTGCACTGAAGCTAACTTCCAAACATTGTTTCATCCATGAACATGACTCATACCCCAGCTTTTTGTTTTGCTGTTGCAGCAAAGGTGACATGGTCCTCTCCTGCGTGGGACTGTACTGAGTTGAAGCTAACTGATTTTGAGTCAGTCTGCAGCTCATCTGCTCAGGAAGCACAAATGCTAAGGACTTGTTAATTAGCGTAAGGCGGAGGTATTGGTGGCCCCTGACGGCTGGGACTCCCACCCACCTACGTGCCATGGCAACACCATGGCTGGCACTTCAGCTACAGCACAGCTCCCTTCAGGAAGCTAAACAGCTTCTTGCTCTTTGGGTGAACAGGTTCAGAATTACAGCTCCATTCTTATGAAGAGAGCACTTCAGGGCCATGCAATACAATCACGTTTGGCATTAAGAGATGCAATTTCGTGGCTGTTTCAATTCCACCAGTTCTGAACTGTTGAAAGACTAACTGCCCAGAAGACAAACATAACTACAGGCAAATTTCTGCTCCTCTGCCAGTACGACATGTGAGAGCAGAAAGAAGAGTCAGAGACCACTTCACAGTCTCGCAGTACATTAGAGGTTGGAAGAGACCTCCAGAGATCATGATCACCCAGGGTAGTCCACAGGGGAATGCATCCAGGTGGGTTTTGAAAGTCTCCAGAGAAGGAGAGTCCACAATCTCCCTGGGCAGCCTGTTCCAGTGCTCTGTCACCCTCACTGTAAAGAATTTCTTCTCATGTTGAGGTGAAATCTTCTATGTTCAAGCTTGTACCTGTTGTTCCTTGTCTTATTAGTGCACACCAACGAAAAGAGCCTGGCCCCCTCCACTTAACATCCACCCCTCAGATATTGATAGACATTGATCAGATCCCCTCTCAGTCTTCTTTTCTCCAGACTAAACTCCCCCAGGGCTCTCAGTCTCCCTTCACAGGGGAGATGCTCAAGTCCCCTAATTATTCTCATGGCTCTCCGTTGGACTCTCTCCAGTAGATCTGTGTCTCTCTTGAACTGGGGAGCCCAAAACTGGACACAGTATTGCAGGTGTGGTCTCAGCAGGGCAGAGTAGAGGGGGAGAAGAACTTCCCTAGCCCTGCTGGCCACACTTTTCTTGATGCACACCAGGATGCCATTGGCTCTCTTGGCCACAAGGGCACATTGCTGTCCTATGCAGAACTTGCTGTCCACCAGGACTGAAGCCTTTCTCCGCGGAGGTGCTTTCGGGCAGGGCAGCCCCTAACCTGTCCTGGTGCCTCCAAGCTAAAGCAGAGACAGAGCAGCAGGCTGTGCAACATGCAGGCCAGCAGGCTTTTGTTTTAGTAACCCACCAATCTTTGTACAAAGCAGCTCTTTCCTGTGCCACAACTGTGCAAAGTTAACATTTCAGGGGTGCTGGGTTGTTGTGTCAGAGTGCTTGCAGGGTGTTCTTTGCAATTGCTCTCTTTTCCTAGTGCACCTTCAAAGAAATATTGCAACAGTACCAAATTCTCAGTTGTCTTGTTTTCCTACTGTGTTTTCAATGGTTATGCTTTAAAGAATAAACTATTCATGGAACATACTGATACAGACAATTGATCTGTGACTGAGGGATGCACACAGAGCCAAGGTGCTCACCACCACAGCCTGCTGTGGTGAGCAAGGCATCCCCTCAGCACTGGGGAACTCCATTTGCAGAACATTCCCACCTGTCTGTTCTTCCTTATAACCTAAGCTCAAGAGACAGCAGCAGGGAAAACAACCATTTGGCCCTAACCTTCTGCAGGTAAAGCCCTGGCACAGCTCAGGCCATGGGTTTAGGTTTTAATTCTTACCTCTAACCCAGCTTGGTGCACTATTTTATATTTAACTACAACAAGCATCCAACAGATTAATAGAATAGAATAGAATAGAATCAAGAAGATTGGAAGAGACCTCAAGGATCATCGAGTCCAACCTGTCACCCTACACCTCATGCCTATCTAAAACATGGCACCAAGTGCCACGTCCAATGCCCTCTTGAACACCTCCAGGGATGGTGACTCCACCACCTCCCTGGGCAGCACATTCCAATGGCCAACCACTCTCTCTGTGAAGAACTTTCTCCTCACCTCCAGCCTAAACCTCCCCTGGCGCAGCTTGAGACTGTGTCCTCTTGTTCTGGTGCTGGTTGCCTGGGAGAAGAGACCAAACCCCTCCTGGCTACAATCTCCCTTCAGATAGTTGTAGACAGCAATGAGGTCTCCCCTGAGCCTTCTCTTCTCCAGGCTAAACAGTCCCAGCTCCCTCAGCCTCTCCTCATAGGGCTTGTGCTCAAGGCCTCTCACCAGCCTCATTGCCCTTCTCTGGACATGCTCCAGCAATTCAACATCTTTCCTAAACTGAGGGGCCCAGAACTGGACACAGTACTCAAGGTGTGGCCTAACCAGTGCTATGTACAGGGGTACAATGACCTCCCTGCTCCTGCTGGCCAAACTATGCCTGATGCAGGCCAGGATGCCATTGGCTCTCTTGGCCACCTGGGCACACTGCTGGCTCATGTTCAGGCGCCTGTCAACCAGTACCCCCAGGTCCCTTTCCACCTGGCTGCTCTCCAGCCACTCTGACCCCAGCCTGTAGCTCTGCATGGGGTTGTTGTGGCCGAAGTGCAGCACCCGGCACTTGGACTTGTTGAATGCCATCCTGTTGGACTCTGCCCATCTGTCCAGCCTGTCAAGGTCCCTCTGCAGAGCCCTTCTACCTTCTAACAGATCAACACCTGCTCCCAGCTTGGTGTCATCTGCAAATTTACTGATGATGGACTCAATCCCCTCATCCAGATCATCAATAAAGATATTGAACAGGATGGGGCCCAGCACTGATCCCTGGGGGACACCACTAGTGACAGGCTGCCAGCTGGATGTGGCACCATTCACCACCACTCTCTGGGCTCGGCCCTCCAGCCAGTTCCTAACCCAGCGCAGAGTGCTGCTGTCCAAGCCACAAGCTGCCAGTTTGGCCAAGAGTTTGCTGTGGGGGACAGTGTCAAAGGCCTTGCTGAAGTCCAGGTAGACTACATCCACAGCCTTTCCCACGTCCACCAGGCCATAGAAGGAGATCAGGTTGGTGAGGCAGGACCTGCCCTTCCTAAATCCATGTTGGCTGGGCCTGATTCCTTGGCTATCCTTCAGGTATGCAGTGATTGCCCCCAAGACAATCTGCTCCATGATTTTCCCTGGCACTGAGGTCAGGCTGACAGGCCTGTAGTTCCCAGGTTCTTCTGTGCGTCCCTTCTTGTGGATGGGTGTCACATTGGCCAGTTTCCAGTCTTCTGGGACCTCTCCAGTGAGCCAGGACTGGTGGAAAATGATGGAGAGAGGCTTGGCCAGCTCATCTGCCAGCTCTTTCAGCACCCTAGGATGAATCCCATCAGGTCCCATGGACTTGTGAATATCCAAGTGACTCAACAAGTCTCGAACTAATTCCACATGGATTTCAGGAGTACAACACTGCTCCTTGACCCCATCAACCAGCTCAGGAGGCCAGTTATCCTGAAGTCCTCCTGCCTTACTGTTGAAAATGGAGGCAAAGAAGGTATTTAGAATCTCAGCCTTCTCCTCATCCTTAGTTACAATGTTACCCTCCACGTCCAGTAAAGAGTGGAGGCTCCTCTTGCCCCTCTTTTTAGCATTAATATATTTATAAAAATGCTTTTTGTTGTTTTTCACAGAAGCGGCCAGTTTAATTTCTAACTGTGCTTTTGCCTCTCTAATTTTTCTTCTACATGATCTAACAACATCCTTCAACATATCACTAGTTGCCTCCCCCCCTTTCCAAAGGCGATAAACCCTCTTTTTTTCCCTTAAATCCTTCAGGAGCTGCTTGCTCATCCAGGCCGGTCGTCTTCCCCGCCGGCTCGTCTTACGGCATGTGGAAACTGCCAGTTCCTGTGCCTTTAAGAGCTCCTGTTTGAAGTAGGTCCAACCATCCTGGACCCCTTTCTTCTTAAGGGCTGTTACCCAGGGAACTTTCTGAATAAGTTGCCTGAACAACCTGAAGTTTGCCCTCCGAAAGTCCAAAGTGAGGATTCTGTTACTGCTCCTCCCTATTTCCCTGCATATTGAAAACTCCACTATCTCATGGTCACTGCACCCTAGACAGCCTCCAACCATCACATCTCCCACCAGCCCTTCTCTATTTGAGAACAGCAGATCAAGCAGAGCCTTGCCCCTGGTAGGTTCACCTAACAGCTGCATCAGGAAGTTGTCATCCATGCACTCTAGGAACCTTCTGGACTGTCTCCTCTCTGCTGAATTAAGTTCCCAGCAGATGTCTGGTAGGTTAAAGTCCCCCACAAGGACAAGGTCTGATGATCTTGAGACAGCTTCCAGCTGCTTATAGAATTTACAAATGCCAACTACCTTCACGTTTCCTGTGAGGGTGCAATTAAAGGCAACGACCTCTCTCATTTTTCTTGCTGCTCTCTTCTGAAGGAACTGAGGACAAATATGATCCTGTGCTGAGGTTTCCCCTCAGTAACAATGGGGATTTTTCTGCAATCACTCCTGCTTCTGAAGGAGCTCTAATACTTTAAGCAGCGATAAAGTGGCAGCTGTACACTTTTAATTTCTGAGAGCCAGGGCATAATGCACAAGCATTAATCCCTCCAGCTGTCCAGTAATGAAACATCATGGAAAGCCCAGAGGCTATCATTGCTGTGCTACCTTATCTTATTTATGAAGGACTTTCGTTTGGTACATCTACAGTCATTTTCCTTCCATTCTGGAAATGATTGTAGATTCCTCCACTCAGTGTGCTCAGGTTAGAGCTGCTTTCCACAGCATGACAGGAATTTCAAGCTAGCCCTGTCTCCTTTTCATCACAAGCTGAAATAATCATGAGTAGTGACAGTAGATAAATATTTCCTCTATAAGCATGAATGCAATACTGCTGGCTTTAACCCTATGAAAATTGGTGGCTTTCTTAGGGATACTATATGGCAAAGTCTGATCCTCTCATTACTGTGCACACAGCCTGCTGATGAACGTAATGAGCAGGATTTGTAACTTTGGCAAAAGCATGTATTAATATTAATCAGGCTGCAAGAGTAGGTAAAATCAGTGCTTCCATTACCACTGAAGACAAAGGTCTCAGCAGGATGTGTGGAGATTTGGAATGAACAAAATCAGTATGGTCAAATTCCCATGGACAGCACTGGAAGCATGACTCAGGTGCAAAACATTTACTGCCTGAAGAAGAAAAAGTTGCTGAGATGACAAGAGAGTCCTTACTGCTATAGGACAATGATGAAAGATGATAAAACAATCTATCAACAGGAAGGTGACTCCATGGGAGTACAGGGGCAGGAGCAGTGTGGAGGGTGCTGGCTTTAAGCCACCTTTGTCATTTCCCCACTTCAGCTGCCTCATCACCAGGTGGATCTGCCCAGGGCTCAGAGCAGCTTTAGCCTGCTTTAAATTCTGCCTTCTGCCAATTATTCTCAGGTGATGTGAGAGCTCCTGAGCAGGGCATGTGTCCAAGTTTTGAGCCACGAGCTCCCAGGGCAAAAGGACAGGAAAGGGCAGAGCATAGCAAGGATTTGACTTAAAGTTTTCTGCACTTGGACCTTGCAAGGAAAGAACTCCTCACTTGTCAGCACTGCTGCTTTCTGTGGGGAATCACATGTGCCTGGAGCTTTGCCAAGAAAGAGCCAGTGAAAAACACCTGCCTTGAAGGGTCTTGTAAATGATCTATATATACCATGGAAAGGTGGCTGTGAGCTACCATGGCAAAGACAAGTGGCTTACAGCTGAGCAAGACTGTGCCTACTGCTGTTTCCCTTAATTAAAAAAAAAGCTTCCCCCAGTTGAATTTTTAATCCTCTATATTGTATTACAGGGCTGAAAAGTCTAGATCTAAAGCTGAGATAATTGGTAGCAAAAGCTGGAAGACTAGGGTCCAAAAGAAGATGTTCTCAGTGATTTGGCTGCCGTGAGACTCCTGAAAGAATTCCTGGCTTTCACCCTCAAAAACAGAGATCAGTGTAAGCATGTCTGTGATGTGCCCAGGTTCCCAGGGATGGCTGCCTCCATAGTGTATTGAAGCAGAATATCTCATGGCATGGGAAATAGCTTATTGTGCTATCAACATGCCAATGAATACTTCACTGCACTGTGCCTGACTATTGGGAAAGGGGAAAACTGTACCCTTCCAGTTCCTCCTCTGCAAGACAATTTCCATCCTGTGTGCAAGCAGCAGTCCAGATGAGGACCAGCAATACAATCAGAAGAACAGGGGCCAGAGTCCTGTCAGGAGGAACAAGCAAGCTATGCACCAAAGGGGTTCAATGCCCATTTTAGCTGCTGCAGGATGGCAGCACTTCTGTACTGCAGCCATGCTGAAATGCTGTCTGCATTCCTGAGCAGCTGCCAAAACACTGCCTAACATCTCTTCTCAGCTGAGATTGAACAAGTCCTGCAGTGGTTAGCAAAGTCCAGAACAACCCTGAGTTCTGATGCTTTCATTACTGTCTCTTACATTTAATGTCTCTTTTTAGCCTCAGTGAACAAGTCCCTAAGCTTGTCCAACCAATTGTGACAAAGGTTAGGTGCACTGGGAGCGGAAACCCTTAACCATAAGACAGAAGAAAGAGGATGCCAACACCTCCAAGCCAGCAAATTCAAGACTGTTCTTACATTATTAACTGTTGATGTCTATTTTGGAGGGCTAAACCTGACCTGTGACTACAAGACACTTAGTATCAAATTACTTCTGCTTCAAACCCCTGAAGAATAAGCTTTTTTCCCTTGCTATCATAGAATCATAGAATTGTTAGGTTTGGAAGGGACCTCAAGGATCATCCAGTTCCAAGCCCCCTGCCATGGTCAGGGATATGTCACAGTAGATCAAGTTGCCCAGAGCCACATCCAGCCTGGCTTTAAAAACCTCCAGGGATGAGGCTTCCACCACCTCCCTGGCAACCTGTTCAAGTGTCTCACCACCCTCACGGTGAAGAATTTCTTCCTAACATCCAATCTGAATCTACCCATTTCTAGTTTTGCTCCATTCCTCCCAGTCCTATCACTACCTGACACCCTAAAAAGTCCCTCCCCAGCTTTCTTGTAGGCCCCCTTAACAGTTATATACTCATTTATAAAAGGCAGATATTTGCATTTTCAGAATTGTTTGTGCACTGGAAGTTAGCAGTAGTGGAACAGTAAACAGGACCCCTGTTTCAGATGAACACAGCCTGCTTTGCTTATGTGGTGGTTTGAAACTGTCTTTTTAATTTTTCCTTGCAAAGTTCAGAACAGAGAAAGTGAAAGAGCGTAAATAAGTCAGTATTGGGTGTAAGAAAGCAAAATACTGATTGTTCTAAACACTTCCATTGGATAGATAGAAATGTTTAAGAACTATTAACCAAAACAAAGTGGGCACTCTGCACATTCTGCGTTCTGCAGTGGGGGCAGTTGCTGGGCTGTCTGGCTGCTGTTTTCTTCTTCTTCTCCTCTTCTGGCTGAAGATAACACACTGACCTTGGCAGCTAAGTTAACAACTTTCTGCTCTAACTCACTCTGTTTTCTGTCCAAGGGGGGCTGGAGGGAAAGCTCCTGGGAGAGAGAGAGGCCCCTTTGGGAAGGGTCCCCTTGGGGGGAAGCAAAGGGAGATCGGTTGTGCTTTTCTGTTAATTGTATGTATTTGTAAATGCTGTGAATTTTGTATATTTGTACATATTCATTGCATTTCTCTGCTTGTAAATACAGCCTTCATTTGCTTCCAGACTGGGCTAGCCTGGTTATTGTCGGTGGGGGGGGAATTTCAGCTCACACTGACACATTTTTTATTTTTGGCGCTCCAACTCGGGGCTTGATTGCTTGTATGATTTATTCCTGCTCAGATTAGGAAGCAAAATGAAGCTGTTTTGGATTTTGAGTAATTTTATTTCATCTGTTATCAGTGTGATTGTCTACAGATGGGCCGTTTCCTGCATGATAGACAAGATTGTGAGATATGTGGCATGTAAATCGTTTCTTTGGGTTAAGAACAAGTTACTGAATATTGTTGAATGCTGTTGTGGTCTTATTGGGCTTAGAAGATATGGTAACTCAACTATGAATCTGCTAGCAGACACATTTGAGTTTGTTACTCCTCTTACAACTACAGAGGGTCTTTGGAACCAGTGGTACCCTAGATATCTTGTGTTAACCTTAATTTTGTTGCTTCTTGGAATAATCATATGGCTACTGATAGTACTGTGTCAAGAAAGACATAAGGCTACTCGCTCTTCCGACTGCGTAGATGTAAGAGGAAATATAGAAAAGCTCAGAGAGGTTCGGAATTGGTTTCTGGTTCTGATTACGGTGACCAGGAGATCACAGTTCAGGTTTGTGAGAAAGCTGCCGATAGTCTTGACTCAGAGCCAGCAGCAGTAGCTGAGAGACCTTTGCCAAAATCTGAGATAAAAGAAATGGCTGTGCAGGCAGACATAGTTACACAGACAGACTCGGCGACACAGACAGACTCGATTACACAGGCAGAGAGGGGTACACGGGCAGACAGGGGTACACAAACAGACACAGTTGCGCAGAGGGAAACGGTTGCGCAGACAGACATAGTTACGCAGAAAGAAACGGTTGCGCAGACATAGTTACGCAGAGAGAAACGGCTGCGCAGACAGACATAGTTACGCAGAGAGAAACGGTTGCGCAGACAGACATAGTTACGCAGAGAGAAACGGTTGCGCAGACAGACATAGTTACGCAGAGAGAAACGGTTGCGCAGACAGACATAGTTACGCAGAGAGAAACGGTTGCGCAGACATAGTTATGCAGAGAGAAACGGTTGCGCAGACATAGTTACGCAGAGAGAAACGGTTGCGCAGACATAGTTACGCAGAGAGAAACGGTTGCGCAGACATAGTTACGCAGAGAGAAACGGTTGCGCAGACAGACATAGTTACGCAGAGAGAAACGGTTGCGCAGACAGACATAGTTACACAGAGAGAAACGGTTGCGCAGACAGACATAGTTACACAGAGAGAAACGGCTGCGCAGACAGACATAGTTACACAGAGAGAAATGGTTGCGCAGACATAGTTACACGGAGAGAAATGGTTGCGCAGACAGACATAGTTACACAGAGAGAAATGGCTGCACAGACATAGTTACACAGAGACAAATGGTTGCGCAGACATAGTTACACAGAGAAATGGTTGCGCAGACATAGTTACACGGATAGAAATGGTTGCGCAGACATAGTTACACGGAGAGAAATGGTTACACAGACAGACATAGTTACACAGAGAGAAATGGCTGCACAGACATAGTTACACAGAGAGAAATGGTTGCGCAGACATAGTTACACAGAGAAATGGTTGCACAGACAGACATAGTTACACAGAGAGAAATGGCTGCGCAGACAGACATAGTTACACAGACAGAAACGGCTGCGCAGACAGACAGAGCTGTGCAGGAAGACACCATTAACAAGGCACAGTCTCCTCCTCCTCCCTCTGCTGCCCAGACGGACGCAGCAGTGGCTGCAGGATCTCAAAGCACACCTCCTGCCAACCCTGCACAGACTCCCTCTGCTCCTGCTAATCCTGCACAAAACTCCTCTACTCCTTCCAACTCTGCTGTGAATGTGAAAGCCAATCCAGTAAATTTGGTGGCCATTATCACCAGAAAGCACAAAGGAGCTGCAGGAGGAGATGCAGATGCTGCAGGAGATGGTGCAGATGGAGATGAGGGTCCTTCTACTCAGGGTCTCTCTGTTAAGAAAGATCCTTCTGGTGAGGAAGAGAGGGTTAGCCTTAAAACGCTGGTAGACCTCGAGACCCCACATGGATGATGGAGATGTAGACCCTGCTGAATTAGCAACTGCTGGCAGTGCCTCTGAACTCAAGGAAATTCAACGGAGGATTAAAATAGGATTATGGGGACAGTGACCTCAGGATGATGATGATGATGAGGATGACATACAATCAGCTAATGCACCCAGACAGGAAATTAGACATGTGAGGAAGGATTACATCAGAGGAGATAATGAGCCAGTCCTGTCTTGGCTAGCCAGGTGTTTTGATATGGGAGCCCCAGCATTGCTGGTAGGTGACAAGTCGGCCTCTCAGTTGGGGATGCTCTCAAAGGATACTGGCATAGACAGGCATCTAGGCAAGTGCATTGGTAAAGTTTCTCTGTGGGCACGCCTCCTATTGGCAGTCTCGCTGAGGTACCCCAGCAGAGATGATTTACCATGGAACCCTAAGCCTTGGACCACAATAGATGAGGGAATCAAGCATCTGAGAGAATTTGCTGTGAGAGAAATAATGTATGGCGATCATAAGACTCTGAATCCTGATGAAATTCCTGTTGGAACAGGCCTTGCCAAAAAGCTCATTAAGCTTGCTCCTCCTAATTATGCTACCATTCTGGCAAGCAGGATTGTGGCAAGAAATTATGGTGCAGCGCCTCCCACTGTTGGCCATTTCACTGACCAAATGAGGCAATTGGAGGATAGTCTTGCACGTACTTCTTTGGTTTCAGCCATTGAAACTTTGTCTGGAAAGATTGAGAATTGCATGAAAGAGCTGAAGGAGGAACTTAAAACCTACATATCCAACTTGATGAAGGGGGATGATTCTGATTCCTCTTCCTCCAGATGGATACAAGTTTCAGCTGTTAGGAACAGACGTGCTCCAAGAAGGCCATTCCAGAATAGGTCAAACCAAAACAGACAGCAGAAGCAATCACGGGGCAGTATCTGGATAACTCTGCGTGATCAGTTTGGTGAGAACATGAACAGATGGGATGGTCAACCAACTTCTGATCTTTTCAGGAGGTTACGGGAGCTGCAGAGTGGCAGATCCTGAGGTAACAATACCAGGAGGGTAGCTGTTGCTTCCTCAGTTTCCCAGAGCAACTCTGATAGCTCCAACAGTGATCCTAATTCTGATGCTGGACGTTGTGCCAGCTGTACATGTGGAGGTAATCCCCACCATTAGGGGTGCCCTGCCTTCTGCCAGGGGGCGGTAAGGGATAATGGAGATAACAGAATCTATTGGGATGTGTACATCCAGTGGCCTGGCACTTCAAAATTTCAGAAGTACAGGGCCTTGGTTGACACAGGAGCTCAGTGCACCATAATACCATCAAATTATCAAGGGGGAGAATCTATAACTATTCAGGGAGTCACTGGTGGATCTCAAGAGTTGTTTAAGATAGAGGTTGATATAGTTTAACTGGGAAGCAGTGGAAGAAACATACTATTGTAACAGGACCTAATGCACCTTGTATTTTGGGAATTGACTTTCTGAGAGAAGGGCGTTTTAAAGACCCTAAGGGTTACAAATGGGCTTTTGGAATAGCAACTGTAGAAATTGATGGAGGGAAATTGAAGTTGTCTATTAGACCTGAGCTTTCAGATGAATCTGCAGTTGTGGGACAACATGAGATAGAGGATGTTAAGCTGCCGGTTGCTTCTCAAACTGTGCATCACAGACAATACAGAACTAACCGTGACTCTTTGGTGCCCATTCAAAACTTGATTCGTCAGCTGGAGAGCCAGGAGGTCATCAGCAAAACTCATTCACCTTTCAACAGTCCAATCTGGCCTGTGCGAAAGCAGAATGGAGAGTGGCGTCTGACAGTTGATTTCCGTGCCTTGAATGAAGTAACTCCACCCATGAGTGCAGCTGTACCAGACATGATGGAACTCCAATATGAGCTGGAATCCAAGCAGGCCAAATGGTATGCTACCATAGACATTGCTAATGCTTTCTTCTCTATTCCCATAGCAGAGGAATGCAGGCCTCAGTTTGCTTTCACCTGGAGAGGCATTCAGTACACATTCAATCGTTTGCCCCAGGGGTGGATTCACAGTTCAACCATCTGCCATGCAGTGATCCATGATGCTTTGGAGAAAGGTGGAGCTCCAGAACACATTCAGTTCATCGATGGCATCATCGTCTGGGGTGAGACTGCTGAAGAAGTCTTCGAGAAAGGTAATAAAATCCTTGACATTCTCTTGCAAGCTGGTTTCGCTATCAAACGAGACAAGGTGAAAGGACCTGCCAGAGAAATCCAGGTTCTGGGAGTGCGGTGGCAAGATGGTCGCCGTCACATTCCAATGGATGTGATAAACAGAGTCTCCACCATGGCAAATCCCATCAACAAGAAAGAAACTCTGCGTTTCTTAGGTATAGTGGGATTTTGGAGACTGCACATTCCTGGATACAGTCAGATTGTGAAACCTCTATATGATGTGACTCGAAAGAGAAACAGTTTCCAATGGGGTCCTGAGCAACAAGCAGCCTTTGACCAGATCAAGCGAGAGGTAGTCCAAGCGATGAGTCTGGGACCTGTCCGAACTGGTCCAGACATTAAGAACATTCTGTACACGGCCGCAAGTGACAATGGTCCAACCTGGTGCTCATGGCAAAGAGCTCCAGGGGAGACACGAGGACGTCCTCTTGGTTTCTGGGGTCATGGCTACAGAGGCTCAGAGGCAAGCTACACTCCAACAGAGAAAGAGATTTTAGCTGCTTATGAAGGAGTGAAAGCTGCTTCTGAAGTGATTGGAACTGAGTCACAACTTCTTCTAGCTCCTAGATTGCCAGTTCTGAATTGGATGTTCAAAGGCAAAGGTTCTTCACCACATCATGCAACAGATGCTACCTGGTCTAAGTGGATGGCTCTGATAACACAGAGAGCTCGAATGGGAAATCTCAAAAGGCCTGGTTTGGTGGAGGTGATCACAAACTGGCCAGAAGGCACAAGCTGTGCAAAACCTCCAGAGGAGAGAGTAACACGTGCTGAGGAAGCTCCTCCTTACAGTGATCTATCTGATGATGACAAGAGATATGCTTTGTTCACAGACGGTTCCTGTCGTCTTGTTGGGAACAAGCGAAGGTGGAAATCTGTAGTGTGGAGTCCAACGCGCAGAGTTGCAGAAGCGAGAGATGGAGAAGGAGAATCCAGTCAATTTGCAGAGGTAAAAAGCTGTCCAGCTAGCTCTCAACGTAGCTGAGCGTGAGAGATAGCCAAAGCTTTATCTCTACACTGACTTGTGGATGGTAGCCAATGCCTTGTGGGGTTGGCTGAAAGACTGGAAGAAGAATGGCTGGCAGAGAAAAGGAAAGCCAATCTGGGCTGCAGATCTGTGGCAAGACATTGCTGCTCGTATTGAGAGAATCCCAGTGAAAGTGAAACACATCGATGCTCACATTCCTAAGAGCAAAGCTACTGAAGAACAACAACACAACCATCAGGCAGATCTAGCTGCGAGAGTTTCCCAGGTGAACACAAACTCTGATCCTGACCCTGATCTTGCCTGGAAACACCGAGGTGAGCTGTTCTTAGCTCGGTGGGCCCATGACTCGTCAGGACATCAAGGCAGAGATGCAACCTACCGATGGGCTCGTGACAGATCCATTGACATTTCCATGGATGCTATCACACAAGTCATCCATGACTGTGCCATTTGTGCTGCTGGCCAATGTGACGCCCATCCACAAGAAGGGACGAACAGAAGAACCTGGGAACTACAGGCCTGTCAGCCTGACCTCAGTGCCAGGGAAAATCATGGAGCAGATTGTCTTGGGGGCAATCACTGCATACCTGAAGGATAGCCAAGGAATCAGGCCCAGCCAACATGGATTTAGGAAGGGCAGGTCCTGCCTCACCAACCTGATCTCCTTCTATGATCAGGTGACCCGCCTGGTGGACGTGGGAAAGGCTGTGGATGTAGTCTACCTGGACTTCAGCAAGGCCTTTGACACTGTCCCCCACAGCAAACTCTTGGCCAAACTGGCAGCTTGTGGCTTGGACAGCAGCACTCTGCGCTGGGTTAGGAACTGGCTGGAGGGCCGAGCCCAGAGAGTGGTGGTGAATGGTGCCACATCCAGCTGGCAGCCTGTCACTAGTGGTGTCCCCCAGGGATCAGTGCTGGGCCCCATCCTGTTCAATATCTTTATTGATGATCTGGATGAGGGGATTGAGTCCATCATCAGTAAATTTGCAGATGACACCAAGCTGGGAGCAGGTGTTGATCTGTTAGAAGGTAGAAGGGCTCTGCAGAGGGACCTTGACAGGCTGGACAGATGGGCAGAGTCCAACAGGATGGCATTCAACAAGTCCAAGTGCCGGGTGCTGCACTTCGGCCACAACAACCCCATGCAGAGCTACAGGCTGGGGTCAGAGTGGCTGGAGAGCAGCCAGGTGGAAAGGGACCTGGGGGTACTGGTTGACAGGCGCCTGAACATGAGCCAGCAGTGTGCCCAGGTGGCCAAGAGAGCCAATGGCATCCTGGCCTGCATCAGGCATAGTTTGGCCAGCAGGAGCAGGGAGGTCATTGTACCCCTGTACATAGCACTGGTTAGGCCACACCTTGAGTACTGTGTCCAGTTCTGGGCCCCTCAGTTTAGGAAAGATGTTGAATTGCTGGAGCATGTCCAGAGAAGGGCAATGAGGCTGGTGAGAGGCCTTGAGCACAAGCCCTATGAGGAGAGGCTGAGGGAGCTGGGACTGTTTAGCCTGGAGAAGAGAAGGCTCAGGGGAGACCTCATTGCTGTCTACAACTACCTGAAGGGAGGTTGTAGCCAGGAGGGGTTTGGTCTCTTCTCCCAGGCAACCAGCACCAGAACAAGAGGACACAGTCTCAAGCTGCGCCCGGGGAGGTTTAGGCTGGAGGTGAGGAGAAAGTTCTTCACAGAGAGAGTGGTTGGCCATTGGAATGTGCTGCCCAGGGAGGTGGTGGAGTCACCATCCCTGGAGGTGTTCAAGAGGGCATTGGACGTGGCACTTGGTGCCATGGTTTAGATAGGCATGAGGTGTAGGGTGACAGGTTGGACTCAATGATCTTTGAGGACTCTTCCAACATACTTGATTCTTGATTTTTGATTAAGCAGGCAAAGAGGATCAAGCCCTTGTGGTACGGTGACCGATGGTCCAAGTACAAGTATGGTGAGGCCTGGCAGATTGACTACATCACTCTACCTCGTTCTCGATCTGGTAAGCAGTATGTGCTGACTATGGTAGAGGCAAGCACTGGATGGCTGGAAACTTAGCCAGTTCCTCATGCAACTGCACGTAACACCATTCTTGGTCTGGAAAGACAAATCCTGTGGAGACACGGAACTCCAGAGAGGATTGAGTCGGATAATGGAACTCATTTCAAGAACAATCTTGTAAAAAACTGGGCCAAAGAGCACGGCATCGAGTGGATATTCCACATTCCCTACTATGCACCAGCTGCAGGGAAGATCGAACGCTACAACCGTTTGCTGAAAACCACTCTCAAAGCCATGGGGGGTGGATCTTTGAAAAACTGGGAGAAACATTTAGCACAAGCAACCTGGTTAGTGAATAGTAGAGGTTCAGTGAATCGAGCTGGACCTGCCCAATCAGATTTGTTGTGAAAGGAAGAAGGTGATAGAGTTCCTGTTATCAGAGAAAAGAATCTGTTAGGCAAAACGGTTTGGGTATTTTCTCCTTCAGGAGAGGCCAAACCTGTCCGAGGGGTGGTTTCTGCTGAAGGTCCTGGTCACACCTATTGGGTGATGCAAGAAAATGGTGAAATTCAGTGTATTCCACAAAGAAATCTAACTTTGGCTGAGAGAGGTTAAATTCAGAGTGTTGCGCAGATACAGCATCGCGCCCAAGAGGAGAGTTCATGAGATCTACGGTGCACGAACCCTGAGAGCCCTGAGTCACCTGAGAGTCCCTGTTCCTTTCTTCGCTCCATCTGCGAGGAAACAAGCTGTTTGCTGTTCTTCCTGTGATTTGACTCTTTTGAATCATCTACATCTGAGATAGCTGGAATGGACTATGGTCTTTATTCACCTATTGTTGTAGATATTATTTTAGATTAGATAAGTGGTAGTAAGCAGCCAATGGAATTGTTTAGAAGGGGTGGACTGTGATGGTTTGAAACTGTCTTTTTAATTTTTCCTTGCAAAGTTCAGAACAGAGAAAGTGAAAGAGTGTAAATAAGTCAGTATTGGGTGTAAGAAAGCAAAATACTGATTGTTCTAAACACTTCCATTGGATAGATAGAAATGTTTAAGAACTATTACCCAAAACAAAGTGGGCACTCTGCACATTCTGCGTTCTGCAGTGGGGGCAGTTGCTGAGCTGTCTGGACGCTGTTTTCTTCTCTTCTGGCTGAAGATAACACGTACTGACCTTGGCAGCTAAGTTAACAACTTTCTGCTCTAACTAACTCTGTTTTCTGTCCAAGGGAGGTCTGGGGGGAAGCTCCTGGGAGAGGGAGGCCCCTTTGGGAAGGGTCCCCTTGGGGGGAAGCAAAGGGAAATTGGTTGTGCTTTTCTGTTGATTGTATGTATTTGTAAATGTTGTGAATTTTGTGTATTTGTACATATTCATTGCATTTCTCTGCTTGTAAATACAGCCTTCATTTGCTTCCAGACTGGGCTAGCCTGGTTATTGTCGGTGGGGGGGGGGAATTTCAGCTCACACCGACACAGCTTACTTCTCAGACTAGCTTTGTACAGGGCTGCACTGTACCCAGGAAGCTCCAAGTCTGCCTTCTGCCTGGTCCTGTGGTCAGGGATGGCTCATCCCATGTTCAGACTCAGCAGCAACCCCTCAGCATAGAATCATAGAATCAACCAGGTTGGAAGAGACATCCAAGATCATCCAGTCCAACCGATCACCCAGCCCTTAGCAATCAACTAGACCATGGTACTAAGTGCCTCCTCCAGTCTCCTCTTGAACGTCTCCAGTGATGGCAACTCCACCACCTCCCTGGGCAGCACATTCCAATGGGAATCACTCTCTCTGTGAAAAACTTCCTCCTAACATCCAGCCTATACCTGCCCTGGCACAACTTGAGACTGTGTCCCCTCATTCTGCTGCTGGTTGCCTGGGAGAAGAGACCAACCCCCACCTGGCTACAACCTCCCTTCAGGTAGTTGTAGACAGCTATGAGATCACCCCCGAGCCTCTTCTTCACCAGGCTAAACAATCCCAGCTCCCTCAGCCTCTCTTCATAGGGTTGCAGAGACTGCCACTGAGCTGGCAGCCTGCCTGGGGACAACACTCAGTCATAAGGAGCTAGACAAAAGACACTAAGTCATTTCATGCAAGTTACCCAACATCCAGCAGAAGATGGTAATTTGTCCTTGGATTCAATTTCCATTTTTAGAACCTGCATGTGCATTATAAACATAGATGATGAGCAAGATGAGAGATGCTGAGTGTTTCTTCTCTGTGTGTTTAAATCCATTGAGAGCATCATTATGCTGAAATTATGTGGCATTCAAAACATATTTACACTCATTTTGGAGGTTACCTAGAGCTTTGAAAAACAGAAGTCCAAAGCAATTTCAAGTAGATTTTTATTACAAATAAGACTCCGTGAGACAACTCCTCCTGCTGTAAGCAGTAGCAGCAGCATTAAATCAGTGGAGGCATTCACCAGTGTAAAAATTGTTCTAATTTCACTAACCCATACTGGGAAAAGTATAATATTTTCAATATCTTCTGAGCTTGTCTCTAATGTTAAGTCTACCATTCAAAGGAACAAAAAAGGCACATACTATGGAGACAGCACTAAGAGGTTCATGCAGAAAACAAAGGAAAGACTAGAAAACTGCCAGAACATCATTAGCTTAAAGGACACAGGAACCAGGGTCTAAACACATCACTAACTTACCACATCACAACAGTCCAGTGCTCAGGAATTGTCCATGTACACACACTCAACTCCACAGGAGACAGCAGGCTACCTATGACTCCTCCTTATGAGCCAGTCCAGCTGGAACTGTGCTGCACAGGCTCAGCACAAGCACAATAACCTGGTACTGGGACCTCTGAGTCATGTGCAATATGGAATGGGGATGCTCTGAAAACTGTGTCTAATCAGTGGTGAACTGGTGAGCTGCACTGAGCCTTCATGCTGAGCTTCCTACATACCTCACACTGGGTTCCATAAGCAAGAATAAGGCCAGCACGGCAAGGGAAGTAGTTATTCTCCTCTACCTGGTACTTGTTAGGTGGCATCTGAAATGCTATGTTCAGTTTTGTGCCACTCTGACAGTACAGGAAAGGCATTTGCAACCTGGAGAAGGTCCACTAGAAGTCCAGCAAGACACGCAGCACATGATATACAAGGAGGAGCTGAAGGAAATGGGTTTGGTTAACTTGGAGAAGGTTAGAGGGAGATCTCATTGCAATTTTACATTATCTAAAGGGGAGATACAGTGGAGCTGGAGGCCAGTAATTCTGAGAAGTGCACAGCAAAAGGAGAAGCAGTGGGCACAAGTTGTGACAGATGAAAAAATAACAAAAGGACAAATAAAAGTATTTTTACAGTGAGTAGCTAAACAGTCCAAAAGGTTCCTTGGACAGTAAACTGGGAAGATTTTGTTTCATTAAGCTGACTGCAAAGAACTAAGTTTAGCCACAGTGCTTTACTCAGAACCACAAAATATTCTTACAAAACATATCTCATGACACCACTTCAGTGGAAAGATAGAATGCACATTATCAACTGGCTAAGTATTGGAATCCAAAGTCAAACAAAGAAACATCAACCACTCAACCCTTTCACCAGTAATCTGGAAGTAAAAAGAACATTGCTGGTATCACATGCAACACCAGAAACACTGATGGATGAGTAGCTACACAGACCATGAGACAGCTTCTCAATAACTAAAGAATTTAATAATAACAGAGTTCTGCAAGACCAGTAGGAAGTGATTTTCCTTCTACACAGACTGGGTCAAGGCTGATATTGCCCCTAAACTCTAGGAGTCTGTATTGAAAACAAGTTGGAAAATCATCTGGGATGTTGAAGGGAGCTACAAAAATAAGTCAAGCATTCATTCAAAAGCAAATATTTGACAACAAGAAGCATAAAGAACAAAATATGTTTATAAAAAAAAACAGTTTGAGAAATGGCTTGATTGCACAGTGTAGGAGTTGTCACAGAGGGAAAACACTGCTAAAGAGCTTTCATTCAGCAGACAAAGGCCTAATAAAAGGCAGTGGCCATTTAGGGACTGAATTTAAAGGAGTTCCAGGCAATAGTACACCATTCTTTCTCTGCCCAGTGAAACCAACAAGCTATTAATAAGTACACGTCCAGGCCTATCTATTACATCCCAGCAGAAGCAGGTACAGTCTACTGGGCTGCACTCTGCAGGAGGAAGGACATGGTGATAAGCTGCTGAGCTGCCACTGAGGAAGGTTTGAACATTGTTATCTAAGTCCTTACCACATCATCTGGGCATTAATCCTGATAATCATGTTCTGAACTGACTAACTATGTTCTGCTACAGTAGTAAGAGAGTAATTAATTCTCCCTACAGTTCACTTTACATTCTCTAGCCAGCTCCACGTAGAGAATCCTTCTTTCCTCTCTTTTTCTAACCTTTATTACCTAGCACTGGAAGTACATAGTGTATGGATTTGGTGGCAGGAAAAGTCACTCTTCATGTGCAGTTTGTAACTCCAAGATGTTTACAGCTCTAAAGGTAGATGTTGCATATGCACTAAAGCATGACTCTGACTTACCTGGAGTGCAACCAGCCTCATCAACACCACTTTCACAATCCTTCTGCCCATCACATCTCCAGGATGATGGGATACACTTGTTGCTTAAGTCCCCACAGCTGATTTTTTCAGCTGGACATACTTGCTTGGCTGGAAGAATAAAACAAACACCAAATCAAGTTAGACATAATTGTAGACACTACTAACATTGTTTTCACTTTTCAAGTTACTTTTATTTTGTATGGCTCAAGCATGAGCCATGCTACAATAAAATCCCAAGCTGAGCTGACACAGATTTTGAGGCATGGCTGCTTACGAGTCCTTTTTGTATTTGTACTGGTTTGAGGCGAGACAGATCCTCTCTTGCCCCAAGGGGGACAAAAGAATGACACTCACACAAATGGATTGAAGACTGATGGAAAGTTTAAATGGAAAAGCAGTTGGTAAAACTACAAAACACTTCTGCCACAAGCATAGTGGCAGAATATCCCAAAGCGTACAGAGTATCTTACTATGTACACCCAAAAGACCTCCCAGCTCTTCCCTTCTCCCCTACCTGAGGGTCTATCCAAAACCCCCAGGGCTCCTTCTTCACCCCCCCCTCCCCCCCCCAATGCTAGGCTAGTCTCAGGCTGGCCAGGTCTGAGACTGCCCTCACTTTTCTCCTCCTGGCATTAGGCCTAGACAGGCCTAAGAGGCTTTGAGATACTCCCCTACCGTTACCCATAAGAGAGCATCTCCCACGGGAGCAGAGAGGGAAGAAAGAGGAAGATAATGACTTTGCAGATGGATTGATAGGGTGCAGGATTTATGGATAGAAATACACCATTTCCTGTGTCCACCTTATTGGGTTGGACACTTGGGATACCTGAGGTGTAATTTACGTGGCAGTAATAGGAGGCACCCAGCCTAAACTGCCACAGTGTTCCTCAAAAGAGATCACAACACTTTTACATGAATAAAAAACCAAAACAATCAAGGAGAATAAAAAAGCCACAGCTCTTATTTCAACAAAATCCCACACTAAACACTGCACACAGCAGCAGCAGCACTGCACAACTACTCTGAAAATACTACCTAGAGTTAAGGCAGGAAAAAGAGATTGCCTAATTTTAGTATTAAGGCTCACTTACTATCTTTGGTGTTGCAAGGCAATTTCTAAATGTAATGATCTAGGCAGCTTATGGTCAGTAAAGCATGAGCTTACACACTGAACTGGACTGTAACTGCCCAGTTTAAAGACAGTGGTGAACCAGCAACACAGAAAGACCCACAGAAGCAAAGCCCAATACATGCAAGAACACATCTATGAAAAAAAAAATCTGCCAAATTTATCTGGAACCAAGTCAGCTGTGAAGCTTCTTCTCTTGTAACTATTTTGCATTGCCAAATTCTTGGGTTTTTGTTGTTTTGGGTTTTTTTCCCTCTTCTTTTTTCTTCATACTAGTGTAAAGAGTAACAGATCTGCATTTACTGTGACGAGAGTGCTTGAATGCATAATGCCCCACTGTTTAAACAATTGGTTAGCATCCTGCAATCAGCATCCAGATTGGAAGGATTTGCTTATCAGACAGACCAATTTATTTCTTTTAAAAAGGACATGGTTTAAATAGTTATTCCATTGGTATTAGCAAAGACAACATTTTATTTGTCTGCAAGTCTACAGAAAAGGAAGAAAACTAAATTTTGAATTAAAGCTTTCAAATGACCCTTCCCTAGTAAAGGAATTTATTCAAAGTCAACCAGCTTGCCAAGTGCTGAGTTTGAAAGGTGATGAAAATTATACTTCTCCCTTCCCACCTGCACAAGGAGGCTGTAGAGGGGCATCTTAGAGTCCCAAAGCATCAATCAACCACTTAGAAAGCAGTGCCATCTAATCCCACGATTTCTCTGTCTTAGCACCTTGAAGTAGCTAGAAGAAGCTAGAAGAAAATGCTAGAAGAAGCATTTTCTAAAAGCTGTGGGCAAGCAATACATTAAAAAAAGAAAAAAATCAGGCGCTGTCACAGACAGACCGTTAATAACAACTGTAATCGAGTTTTATAACCCTGAGGCAAGACAGCATTTTGAGTTGCAATTTGCTCACTGCATGCCTAAATGACGTTTGTGATGTTGCATGATCTACACAGTATGTAGGAGAAAGGGATCCTTGCTTAGCCCTTCCATTTTACCAGCAGGCCAGCAATAAAAATCACCTGATATTGGAAAGGCTCCACAACATGACCCCACCAGGATCAACACATCTGCCAGCTCAGATCAACGACCTACCAGAGAACAAGAGCCATGTCCCTCATAGAATGGTTTGGGTTGGAAGGGACCTTAAAGATCAGGTTTGCTTCTAGGCTGCCCCATGCTCTAAACAAAGTTTTTACCCATAAGCAAACACGTGCTTAGAATACATGAGAAAAATAACTTTCCTTGCTAGATTTCCTACTCCAAACGGATTTCCACCCTCTTGCACTTGTAAAGTTTCTCTCCTGACTGCACCTGTGCAGTGCATTCAAAGTTTGTATTGGACTGGCATACTGGGAAAAAATGTCAGAGAGACATTTGCTAAGCAGGTTACCAGACCACAGCCCCCAAGAAATTGTTCCGTTCCGGTTCTTGTTGCTCAGGCTCTAGTGATGGCAAGGAAAATTTGTTTGGATGCCAAGTGCATCCAGCCTCTTCATCCTCATGGTAAATCTCCATCAAGAACTACATGGGTCAGGATGGGTCAGTTGAGAACACTTTCCACACAGTTGATGTTGAAGAAGGTGTAATTTAATTATGAAATGGTGTCACAGCTCAGTGGGATCATTAACCAGAAAAAGGGTTATCTGTTGGTCACAGTAAATACAGGCACTATTGCAGAATCATAGAAACATTCAGGTTGGAAAAGCCCCTCAGGATCACCAAGGCCAACCCAGAACCCTACTCTACAAGGATCACCCCTAAACCGTATTCCCAAAGCACCACATCCAAACCACCTTGAAACACATCCAGGGTTGGTGACTCCACCACCTCCCTGAGCAGCACATTCCAATCCTTGACCACTCTTTCCATGAAAAAAGTCTTCCTAATGTTCAGTCCAAACCTACCCAGTCACAGCTTGAGGCCATTCCCTCTTGTTCTATCACTAATTACCTGTGAGAAGAGACCAGCACCACCCTCTCCACAATGTCCTTTCAGGTAGGTGTAGGGAGCCATGAGGTCTCCCCTCAGCCTCCTCTTTTTCAAACTAACCATCCGCAGCTCCTTCAGATGCTCTTCATAAGACTTATTCTCCAGGCCCTTCCACAGCTTTATTGCCCTCTTCTGCACTGGCTCCAGCACCTCCACATCTCTCTTGTATTGAAGTGCCCAAAACTGAACACAATACTCAAGGTGTGGCCTCACCAGAGCTGAGTACAAGGGGACAACCACCTCACTACTCCTGCTGGACACAGCATATCTGATCCAAGCCAGGATGCCACTGGCTTTCTTGACCACCTGGGCACACTGCTTGCTCATATTCAGCTGCTTGTTTGCTGTGGACAGATACCTAATAGCTTAGGGAAGCTGAAAGGTTTGGAAAGGTATGGACAAAAGGCTCCTATGTATGGAAAGCAATCTGCATTAATCATCCTACTAGCAGAGTAAATAGATACTTAAAAGATGTAAATCAAAGCTTGAACTTGCAGGGATTCAGCAACAGAAGCTGCTGTTTGTCACAGTTCATCAAATCTCTGTGTTCCAGTGGTTTCTGCAGCCAAGCAACCATCACATGGAAGCCAACAGCCCATGAGCACTGGCAGATAACAGAGAGGGGATCTTGCAAGAAACTCAGAATAACATTTTGATGACAACGTTTCTGCATTATTTCAGTGGGCTGTTTTCCTCCCCACCCAAATATACTGCAGCAGTGCAAGTGGCCTCAGTGGTGTTGTCCACACTATGAAATAGGCTTTTAGCCACTGCAGTTACAGACTCAACCTTTCTGTTGCTGCACATTGCTAACACAATCCCAGGCCTTTGAGGTTTACGTGACCGAAATCTTTACTTTCTCCTTTCCCCTACACCCATAAAAGGAAAGGGTTAGGGCTGTAGGTGACAGTGAGTGCTCTTACCCTGAGTAAGCTCTGGACCAAGATCTGCCTTTTCAGAAAAGCACCATTAAACAACTCGGTTGAAATGTCAGACACATCAAGACCAATTTATCACAATGAACTGCAAATGCCAAGGATGGACAACAATGGTTTATTTACAGGGAGACAAGAGCAAAGAAGACAAGAAGGTTCCATTTACTCACTACAGCCAATGGCACATTCTTCTTTTTCTTTACAGGAGGCTACAAAGTCTTTCAGAGCACCACAGAGCCTAACTGGCGCCCTACTGTTTGCTTCCTCTTGTGCCACTGCTGTGCTTTTCAGGCTCCGGACATCATGTGTATTCAGGAAAGCCCAAGAAAGCAGAATTGATTTACTTTCAGAAGACCATTTGTCAGGTTCTCACCAAACAGGTACTCTAGGAGCATACACAAAATGCAATTAAGCAGCTTTTGCTGGTGGGAAACCCACAAAACTTTTCATCAGCAGACTGGAAAGAATGCTCTTGTGGTAATATATCATCTTACAGGTCTGAACAGTTTATCTCTGCTGAAGGAACTTCCCATCCTCTTCAGACTGACCCTTGTGTTTTTCCCAGGTTCTTGAGGAAGAAAAATCTCAACCCCAAACTTTGCAACAGGGAAAAAACTACACTGAAATGGCTCCATGCCAATGGAAATGGCTTACATGCCAATAACTGTTCCTGAAAAAAATGTCACTACTATCTTCATTATGAAGCTTAAAATTCCTACCTCCCTCTTTCCTCTAGCAATGGTTTAGATGTCATCTTATTCCTTTTGAAGGCAAGGTTTTTAAAAAGGAACTTCTCCCCTCAGATATTGCCCTTAAACCTTTGTTATAGGCTGAGGACTCAGTGCCCTACCACAGAGATAAAAAGTCCTCCAGGGGCCAGGCAGTCCAGAAGGAGACACAGGATATTGTAATTTTTGTTATTCCATCTCATAATCCTGCAATCCCTATACAAAGAGGCCTCACAACCTGTTCTTTCTCCCTTCTCTCTGCTCCTGGTGTGTGGCTCCTGTTACCTCTGTGGATTGCAGGGAGGTGCAGCCTTTGTGGAGCCTTCTGCAGCGTTCATGGCAAGCTGCATTCTTGCAGCACCACTGAGCCTACTGAGGCCTGGTGGTGCTGGGGGCAGTTTGGCCTACTTGGGGCCTACCAAGGCTGAGTGAGGGGTGGAAGGTTTTTGGCCTGGTTGAGGCCTTGTGAGGCCTGGTATCACAGGATCACAGTACATTAGAGGCTGGAAGGGACCTCCAGAGATCATTGAGTCCAACCCCTCTGCCAGAGCAGGATCACTTAGGGTAGTCTGCACAGGAATGCAGCCAGGTGGGTTTGGAAATTCTCCAGAGAAGGAGACTCCACAATCTCCCTGGGCAGCCTGTTCAGTGCTCTTTCACCCTCACTGTAAAGAAGTTTCTCCTCGTGTTGAGGTGAAATCATCTATGTTCTAGTTTGAACCCATTGTTCCTTGTCTTATCACTGTGTACCACCCAAAAGAGCCTAGCCCCCTCCACTTGACACCCACCCCTCAGATATTGAGAGACATTGATCAGATGCCCTGATCTCTTCTCCACACTAAACACCCCCAGGGCTCTCAGTCTCTCTTCACAGGGGAGATGCTCAAGTCCCCTAAGCATCCTCGTGGCTCTCCATGGACTCTCTCCAGCAGGTCTCTGTCTCTCTTCAACTCAGGGAGCCCAAAACTGGACACAGTATTGCAGGTGTGGTCTCACCAGGGCAGAGTAGAGGGGGAGAAGAACCTCCCTAGCCCTGCTGGCCACACTTTTCTTGATGCCCCCCAGGATGCCATTGACCACAAGGGCACATTGCTGTCCATGGAGAACTTGCTGTCTACCAGGACTCTGAGATCTTTCTCCATGGAGCTGCTTTCCAGCCAGGTATGCCCAGGTGGAGAACAGGGCCAAAGCTGATTCTGATTTGTGTACATATTTCCATGGTGCCTTTATAGCTTTTGTACTTTTGGTTACTTTTGTAAATAGTATTTTCCATTTAATCTCCTATTCTGTGCAATTGTTTTTATTTACTCCTTTGAGATAAAATACTTTCTGTCCTTTCGCCTTGGGCAGTTCAAACCAGGATGACTTTCTTTTGTCACAGCTGGTAATCCTACCTCAGAGATGCACCACCAACAAAATACATGTTCACACCTGCCCACAAACAGGATGATTACCTCCATGTGTCCAGGAAAAACAAGCACAATTGTTATAATGAAGCAACTACTCAGAAGAGAGGAGGGAGCTGGTCTACACAAGTAGACATTGCTTAGGAAAACTCAGAACTCAAGAGTTCCCAGTCACTGGAAATTTGTAATTTAGAACAGCAGCTCAGTCAGAAGTTTGCATCTACAGTCACTTCTATCTACCTGTGTACCCATAGGAACAGATATCCCAGTCTACACTGACTACTAACACCTCATACTTTCCCAGTGAAGTATTCAGGTGCACAAGAAACATTTCAAAATCCATCTTGTAACTTAAGGTACTATCACAGAGGAAGGTGTGCCTGCACTCCTGTCATCCTTCCCTTTTCTCTCCTCCCCCCTTAATGAGGGTGCTTGAACACTGGCTTCTACTGAACACTGGCTTCTACCCTATTCACTCACGTGTTCCTTCTGTGGCTCAAAACAGGGAATTGTTGCCTCAGTTTACTTCACTTAACCCTGCAAGACAGCAGATTTTCTGCTAAAGAGTGCTTACACAATCATATTTGTTACATTTAATCTCCGTTATCTCCTCTCGGTGCCAGGCTGAGCCCAAATCAAACAATATTAAACAAAAGCTTCATTTGCCATGAGAAGTGTCTGCATGATGGACATGTCTCAGGAATTTCTTTGGCATCAGTGTACAAAGCACTACTATTACTATGACTACTACCATTAATACCACTACAGCTTTGCTGGATGCCTGCATTTGAATCTAATTATTAGCTTTATACAAAGACAAACCCCATCATGAGTAATGATAACCAAAGAACTGTTTCCAGCAAGGTGAGGATTCTGCAGTGAGCTTCCTCTCCTGTCCTTTAAAGCCAAACCTGCATGTCACCCTGCTAGGATAGCAAGTTTGACCTGAACTTGCAGCTCCTCCTTAAGCCAGTGCAGCTGTGCCCAGCAGCAGTATTTGGTTTGCTCATCACATCTATATTATGCACGCACTTGAGGTCACCGAGAAAATAAAAGCAACTTCCCATTTCCAGCTGAAACCAGCCCAGGCCAAAACAAATGTCCTGATTAGTGGTTTAAGTGAGTTAAGATTACAGCACTTGGAGACTTGGAACAAGACCAAACCACCACAACAAGTGATGGCTTTGTTGACAGAGGAGGCAAATCCATCCATCTGCTGGCACAGGATGGTCTGTTTGGGTCAGAATTGGGCCACAGTGACAGTGATGATTGCCAGGACCTGGGGGGTCATACTTCTGCTATCTGACTCCACATTTTTGAGTATGTTCATGTGCACTATCTCTTGTGGGTGCATGCAAAGGCAGAGGTACAGTGAAAATCTGTTCTTCCTGGGGAAAAAAAAAAACAAAAAACTTATGGGTGTTACATTTAAACTTTGACTACAAATTACTGTAAGTGAAAGGCCACTAAGAAACTATGCTACAAAGGTCAGGAAATGAAGAATGGTATTAACAACTGATACACCTGATCAAAGTTGCGTGATCTGTTTGATGATGACTTATGCTTAGAAGTTCCCAGGGGAATGGAAAGGAATTTACACAGATTTAACTTTATTGGACTGCACAGTGCAGCCCTTATTAAGTTCGTATGTGCTTGCAAGAAAGGCTTCTTTGCAACACCAAGGGTTAGGAGTCTTTGACAAGTCTCCAACTCCTCCACCTAAAAACCAGAGGGAGAAAATCAGCTTTGTGTACAAAGGGTTTGGCACGTCTAAATCAGATTGGACGTACCCTGGGTTTTTTTGCAGATTATCAGTGAAATAATCAGGAATTCAACCCCCCCAGGATTAGTCCTAATTACTGCAATACAGACTCACGGTCAGAACAGAAGTGAGGCGGCTGTTATAGGAAGAACATGTTTCAAACAGACACTACAAACAACCTCAGTGAAGAAAATGATTCTCAGGGATAGTACCAAGAGTTTTAATAGGAGATATAAACTGTGTCTGAGCACAAACTGGATGAGTTCATGATCCTTCTTGGCCACAAACTTCAGGAGAGTTGTGACAGTTCCAGGAGTCAGGAAGCTCTGAAATTGTTTTAAACCTATCCTCATGGTCATACTTTGTAGAGCTTCAGAATTTACAAACTAAGATCTGTTTAACAACAATCAGGATAGAGGCTGTTGAGCCTCATGAAGGTCCTTTTCTAAAAAACTACTTAGCTCCTGTAAAATAGCAGTGTTTCAGTGGTGGCTATGCGCTACACATTGACATTCCCCCACTGCTAAGTCCAGTTAGGCACAGAGATCAGTTTCTAAGAGACCAGCACAGGCTTTTAAGAAAGATACAGATGACACAAGAAGGATTTTCTGCTCTCAAACAAAGCACATTTCATTACTGCCACTGCACATAGCAGAATTCAAGAGAATATTGTGAAGGCTCATTCCCTAAAGTAGCTTTTATGTCCAAGCAACTCTTCACAGAAGTTCCCTTCCCAGGGGACACTGAACAGCTCCACACAGAGATCAGCAATTCCTGGACAAGGGCAAGGGTAGAGTCTTGCACCTGGGAAAGTAAGTAGGTCAAGAGAGGATCTCTTCCTTCTCTACTCTGCCCTGGTGAGGTCACATCTGGAATACTGTGTCCAGTTCTGGGCCCCTCGGTTGAAGAACAACAGGAAACTGCTTGAAAGAGTCCAGTGTAGAGCCACAAAAATTATTAAGGGAGTGGAACAGCTTCCTTATGAATAGAGCCTGAGGGAGCTGAGGGCTCTTTAGCTTGGAGAAGAGGAGACTGAGGGGTGACCTCATTCATGTTGGTAAAGATGTGCAGGGTGAGTGCCAAGAGGCTGGAGCCAGGCTCTGCTGAGTGATGCCCAATGACAGCACAAGGGGCAATGGGTGGAAGTTGAGGCATAGGAAGTTCCATGTGAATAGGAGGAAGAATTATTTCCCTGTGAGGGTGACAGAACACTGGAACAGGCTGCCCAGGGGAGTTGTGGAGTCTCGCTCTCTGGAGATATTCAAGATGTGCCTGGATGAGTTCCTGTGTGACCTGGTACAGGTGATCCTGCTTTGGCCCCTAACATTCTGTGATTCTGTGACTGCCTTCAGCTCATCTAGGCCAGCTTCTGATGATTAGCAGTACTCAGAGATATTTAACTAACATCTAAGAGAAATCTAAGCATTGATATGCATGAATCCTTTAATGAACTTGAATAAGGTGGAACCTAATCCTGGGTTCCCAATCCTTCCTATCACTTGACATAGATTCTGGGTAACACAACAACTACAACCACCAGTAGCTTGTGGCACAATAGTGTTGGAAGGTGGTGATCCTGCTCTAGAGCTGAGCACAAAGGGTAAGACTCCACATGACAGGACAGAAAAAGGTGTATAACAGAAGCAAGGTTGGCATAGCCCAGCTCCACCTGAGCAGAACATTGTGCCACTGCGTGCAGTCACATGAGGCACCAGGAAGCACGTGGCACCTCCAAACACTGCAGATTTTGACATCTTTCCTGATGCCACAGCCATATGGTCACTACAAATGTTTACTCAGATTAATCCAGAGAAGAAATTAATACAGCCCAGTACTGACAGGCTAGTGCCTAGCTTAATCACCATGCAGCACAGCTCTCATTGTTTAGAGGAACAAAAATGGGGATTTTGACAAACTCAAGTCTGAGGCCATCTGCCAACTCTTCCCTCTGCTTCAACCAACATTGGCCCCTTGCACATCTTCGAGGGATGAAACAAATCTGATTTAACCTGGATGCAAAATGGAGAAATGTTCAAGCATTCACACAGGAATCCCGGCCCAAGAAATTTGAGGCTGGCTTCAACTGGCAACGGATATAAACTACAGCACAGGAGGTTCCACCTCATCATGAGGAGGAACTTCACTGTGAGGGTCTCAGAGCACTGGAACAGGCTGCCCAGAGAGGTGGTGGAGTCTCCTTCTCTGGAGACTTTCAAGACCCATTTGGATGTGTTCCTGTGTGACCTGCACTAGATTCTCTAGTCCTGCTCTGGCAGGGGGGTTAGACTCAATGATCTCCAGAGGTCCCTTCCAACCCCTAACATCCTGTGATGCTGTGAACTGAAACAAGTCACAGATCATGTTAAGAATTTGCCCAAATGGATCCAGCAACTGCTCCACCCCAACCAGTATCCTGAGACCACCACTAAATATGGGCACCAGCCAAAGAATATCCTTGCCAATTGTGTTTATTTCCTCTAAGACAGATCAGAACTTGTCTTCAAGAGGAGTTGTCACACACTTCTGAGCATTTCTGATCTCAGGGATTATCTGGTAATGCCCTTAGCTTGGCACAGAGGTAAGGAGATGAAGTCTTAGGAATAAACACAGGCAAAAACATAGACATCAAAGAACCAAGCCAGCTGAAGAAGAACCTGTTCTTGATGTACCTCAAGTAGCACTGTAAAGTGCTGCTATCAAACAGTTTAATAAACTGCTAGCTGACTTGGTTAGTTAGAAACACATCAGCCTGCTAGCAAAACCCAGGACTCAACATGTTGTTTGGAGCAAAGCTATTGAACATTCCCTTTTGTGAGAGGCATTTTTCACATTCAGTAAAAAGCAAAGATTAAAAAAAAAAAATCCAGCAATGACATGGCTTTAAGCAGGACAGTTAAAACACTTCCCCCTTTTTTTGTATCCTGAACATAATTTTTAAACCCTATTGTTTTAGAGCTAACTGGGATGTGAGTGATGAACAGCATTGTCCTGTCAGCCCTCCCATCCCACTGCTGCCTACATGGATAATTATCCTGTCACTCTGTGTACACATTGCCCATTGTAATGCAGTTCAGTCCCCACCTTTTTGCATTAACAGGAAAGGCTAAGGTCAGGGAGGGGGGAAAACAAAATCTCAAAACTCTCTGCCACCCCCCCCCCCCCCCCCCAAAAACCAAAGCCAAAAACAACCTAAAAAAAAAAGGAAAAGGAAAATAAGAAAAATGGGAATTTGCCTTTCCTATATCAAACTGAACTCCAGTCTCTGGCATGGTAGAGAGCAGAGCTTTGTACCTCAACACGGATCCTCTACTTCTTCTGATACCCAGAGACGCCTACCATGAAGACCTAAATCTGGCTACAGACAGCCTTTAAAGTCTGTCAGGATGCAGTGCTCCCCTTGATGAGTGATGCATGATGCTTTGGAGGCAGTTCTGATTCAGGCAGGCCTTAGGAGAATAAACCACTCCAAGGTAACAGCTGACCCAGCACAGCCTGGTAGCAGCGTAGCTGGGAATCAGCAAAGTTCAAACACAGCCCTGCCATGGGAAGAAAGAAGAGTGTCAAGAAAAACTGAGTGCCAGGGTGTTAAGGCAGCACAAGCAAGGCATGAATGGGAGTCAGCTAATTAACCCTGAGCAATGCAGCTTTGGAAAGGGAAACTTGGTCACTTCCCCAGACCAGTGATTCCAAAGCCTTGTGGGCAAACAAGATTTGTGAACAACTTCCCAAGTTTCTCACGCAGCCACAGAGCTGACGAATTGCTGCATTGAGCTGCTGAATACAGCTCTGGGACCCACCATAGCCTTGCTGAGCAGAGGTGCACAGTTGGGGAGCAACTGCCTTAGCCTTCCTCCACCCAAGCGTGACTTATTACAAGTCTTCTGTCATCTGTTCAGGTATCAGCTTGGCCACGTCAGCTGTGTGCTTAAGTAGCACATCCTAATTCCCATTACCAAGGACCCCATGGGCACACCAGGCCACAGTCTCAAGCTTGGACTTATGAAGCTTAACTGGAAAGAGCTCTTCCTTACAAATACAGCTAGGAACTGTGAAGCTGCTTTCTTTTCCCCAAGCTTTTGGTATATATACATCAAAGCTTTACCAACAGCAACCTTCTTCACTAAAGATTCAGTGATAAAATACTCCAGAATGCAGCACACAATAAATCAATCACATCTCCTCCTGTGATTTCTAACTCAGCAGTTTGAAAGCACCTTGGACCAATTTCTGCACAGATACTTTTATAGACAGGAGCCACATTTACTCTTTATTGAGCCAAACACTGACTGCTTTTGCTTTCTAGACTCTCTTCAAAACTGTAGCATTGTGACAGTGAGATGTTAAAATTAGTTTCTGAAAGGAATTAATTTTTCTCACCAGCAATAATCTTGCTTAGTACATACAACCCAGCCATCAGCAACCTTGCTCACTTGTCAACTACCTACACAAGCAGCTGAGCACAGCATCAGGGTCGTTGTAGCTATTTCTCTTCCCATATGTTATTTTCTAGGATTCCCCATAATATGCATAATAGCAGAGTCCATTCCTATTACAGCAAATCCAGAAGCAAATTGCCAGAAGGTGGTTTATTTCATGCGCATTCTGGCATATTTAAGCTCTCAACCACTCCTTTTTTTAAAAAAAGCAAGTTAGACCTCAATTCACAATGAGGTTTTTAAGAACAGTTTAAAACCAGTTCCTCAGAATTCCAGACTACCTCACAAAATTAACAAAACCCAGTTACTAGATGTCTGCCTAAACCTGATGACACACAAAAATCTCGGATTTTGTACGTACTGAAAGGGATCACAAAAATCACTGGGATTAGAGAAATGGCTTGACAACAGCCATAAAGAAAAGTCTTGGGGTGCTGGTGAATGAGAAGCTCAACATGAGCCACCAGTGTGCACCTGGAGTCCAGAAAGCCAATTACATCCTGGGCTGCATCAAGAGAAGCATAGCTAAAAGGTTGAGGGAGGTGATTCTCCCCCTCTACTCTGCTCTGGTAAAACCCCACCTGGAGTACTACATCCAGTTCTGGAGCCTCTATTACAGGAAAGATCTGGAGGTGCTAGAACATGTCCAGAGAAGGGCCATGAGGATGATCAGAGGGCTGGAGCTCCTCTCCTACAAGGACAGACTGAGAGAGTTGGGGTTGTTCAGTCTGGAGAAGAGAAGGTTCTGAGGAGACCTTATTGTGGCCTTCCAGTATCTTAAGGGGGCTACAAGAAAACTGGGAAGGGACATTTTAGGGTGTCAGGGAGTGATAGGACTGGGGGGAATAGAAAAGAAACAGATTCAGATTGGATGTTAGGAAGAAATTTTTCACCATGAGGGTGGTGAGACACTGGAACAGGTTGCCCAGGGAGGTGGTAGAAGCCTCATCCCTGGAGGTTTTTAAGGTCAGACTGGATGTGGCTGTGAGCAACCTGCTCTAGTGTGAGGTGCCCCTGCCTGTGGCAGGAGGGTTGGACCTGGATGATCCTTGAGGTCCCTTTCAACTCTAACAATTCCATGATTCTATGCCCCTGCAAAGGCAGCTCTGTCTTATGGGGCCAGTACCGAGACTAGAGCGGAGTACTGACAACATCCTGAATGATACTGTGATGAATTCACTGGCCAGCACCTTGGTAAAAGGGGTGTTGTGGGAACAAGAGAGATGGCAAAACCTCACAGGGCTGTACATTGCTCCCATTCAGCAATCACATAAGCCAAGAAATAAGTGGGGCAAACTTCTGTCTCCAGTTCTGCCCAGCGAAACCTTTCTCCCCCAAGGCAATAGGAGAGTACTCAGCCTGTACACGGAGATATAAACAAATTGTCTTGGGTTTAAGGAGCAAGACAGAGCTCTTTAACTCCTTTGAGAAGTGTTAAAGAAAACACTTCACACAGGATTGGACAGAATTGGAAAGTTGAAATGGAAATGCTGTTCATAACTACATACCACAGTGCAAAGCACATCAAATACACAAATCCCATAGTCCACCTTGGCCACGGTTCTCCAAAAACCTCCTTAGGCCAAAGCTTCACACAACCTCCCTCCAAACTAGACCAAAATCTCAAATGACCCCCATCCTTAAACCTGAGTGACACAGCTAGAATTTAGCTTACCAGCTCCAGGCTCCAGCCAGGCCACTCCAGGCCCTACTCCCAGGCATAGCAAAGATAAGGGAGCCCAAGGGGAAGGGAGAGAGTGAAGGAGAAGAGGAAGAAACTGACTCTGCAGCCAGTTTATTGCAGAATTATGGGATGTGATAACAAGTTACAATTTCCTGGGTCCATCTAGTGCCTCTGGACAGCCTTAAGGAACTCTATGGTTTTTAATGGCATCCAGCCTCAAACCATAACACCATTATATATTAACCAGCAGGTATGTATACTGCATTATATACATTCCCTGTGGCAGTTCCTGTCTCTCACTCCTCATCAATTCAGTAGTAGCTAGGAAATTGTCAGATATTCCCTTGCTATTCTGAAGAGAAGTGCAGTTTGGGACCTGATGAACTCCTAATGAATATCCTCTTAATTGCATAACCTTCCTCCAGCAGAGTAGCTTTCCTGTTCAACAAGGCCATGGATTAAACAGCTTCTCTGCTTTAGAGCATCCTTGTAATTAATAATATATTCTTCTCACATCTAAATATAACCTATAATGAGATGCTTTAAAGAATAATCCAAGCTGCACCTTTCACTGAGCACTTTTGATCAGAAGCAGCAGCCTGAGTTTGTGCAGACAACAGAGCTGCTCTGACTGTGACTGGCAGCTTCCCAGTGGGCCCAGTCCTGGAAGGCAGCAAGCCTGCTTCAGGCAGGTCACAGCAGCCAACACCTTCCTCTATCTAAAATATAGTATCTCTTTTTCTCTAGGGATATTCTATGCAGATCAGGAAAGTATGTAGAGATATAACAGATACATACAAGACAGCATATAGAGATATATATCAGATAACTTCTGCTCAATGAAGAATAATTAACTCCATGAAAACTCTGCCATCAGTCCTGTCAGGCACTAAGCTAACAGGCTGTGCACAATCTCACCAATTACATTTCCCATCCCTATGACATGCCCTCTCAGAGATTTTCCTGGTTTACATTTGTTGAGGACAGACAGACCTCCAAGGATCACAGCAGATTAAAAAGGATTCTTCACACCTAGGAGTGTCTTTGAAGAGCTATGAATGATGATCCATGGTTACAAAGGAGGAAGTGGTGTGGTTCTCCTCTACTCACGAACAAACTATTTTCCTTAACCAAACCAGGTTATTTTTGCCCTGAAAATTCCTTCCCAGTGCCCAACTGATTCCCACATGGCGTAACCTCCCCATGGCAGAACTTACTGTGGCTTTCAGGAGCTGGGCCAAATGTCTTCACCTGCAAACTGTGCAGCTTCACCAGCACTTGCCAGCACCAGCTGAGAGAAGTTCCCACGTTTAAATGTTACAGAACCATTAAAATGAGCCCAAAGTTGTAATTTCTAGCTCAACACTCCATTAAAGGGCAGCATATCTTTAAGACAGGGATCTACTTTGATTTAAAGTTTTCAATTGGTAAAGATTTCTCCCCAAGTAAGCCTACTTGTTTATTTAGCACTGCTGTTAAGAGCTGGATCTTATCTCTAGTCCTTGTCCTTATCTCCAGTTCTGTTATCTGGTTGTGGCTTCTGTTCACTGGATCTAACTATGCTGTTCTTGCTAAGCTAAAGAAACAACCATGTGATGAAACCTCTTGTCTAAGGAGACAGGTGTGAATTGCTTAAAGGCCACTCTCACCCCCTGCAACAAATCAAAGGCACCTTTGTTAGAATGCAGAATCCCAACTCTACAATCACACCTGAACCTTGTAGGATTATTCACAACCCTCTGTCTAATGACCTTTAGACTTCACAGCAGGTACCTGTGCCTTTCATCACCTCTGAGTCACCTATTCTTTATTATGGCCTCTCATTATTTTGTAAACTATGTTTGTCTAAGTCAAATCACACACCACAAAATACTCAGGGCAGCTTATTAACATACACCCAGCATCTTGTTACCAAGGTCAGAATCCAGTCAAGGAAAGTGGGACAACTCCTGTTTTCCCTAATATTGACACAGATGTTTAAAATTCTCTTCAAATTTGATATCTAATATTCCATTATCAGCCTTTCTACGATTTTATCTACAAGCAGTAACACCATGATCAGCAGATGCAGCTCTTGGGGCTGAATTAGTTATGGTTGTAGCAGTTAGGGACTCAAAGGCTTTGGACTGCAGACCTTCTACAGCAGGCTCTGTATGGTGCTGCTCTGTTTACCCTTTTAGACCACCACAAAAACACCAGCTTTAACTTCTTAGAACTTCCACCAATGTCCCACAATAAGAATTAAAACCTTCTCTTAAAAAATGAAAAGTCAAAATAGATGTCAGAAACGCCAATGGTTGTGCCTTTCAGTGAGAGTTTGCCAGTACTCCTGCTTTAAAAGCACAAAACTTTGATAGCTGTTTGGTAGCAGGCATGTTGGTAAATCACAGGATCACAGAAACATTCAGGTTGGAAAAGACCCTCAGGATCACCAAGCCCACCCCAGAGCCCTACTCTACAAGGGTCACCCTTAAACCATATCCCCAAGCACCACATCCAAACCACCTTTAAACACATCCAGGCTTGGTGACTGAACCACCTCCCTGGGCAGCACATTCCAATCCTTGACCACTCCTGCTGGGCAATTTTTTTCCTAATGTCCAGTCTAAATCTACCCAGTTGCAGCTTGAGGCCATTCCCTCTTGTTAAATGTGCAAGTCTATCTTCTCCCTCCTCTTTCTGAACAGAAATTAAAACACACACTCCTAGTTTTCTCATTTTCTGCCACTGCAGCTTACTGCTTCACTCACACTGACGACTATCATACTAGATGGATTTGCTTTTCATACAGCTAAAGAATTCCTTACAACCCTTAACACACCTGCCCATAAAGTTTTCTTGCATGCTCCTGGTTTTCCTTATTCAAACCCTGCCTTCATTATCTAACCACCCCTTGCACTCAGACTGTAATTATTTCAGATCTCAATATTATACATCCTTATGCTGATTTCCTACAGAAAAAATATTCCCATATATGATTAATAAAAACCCTCAATGCTCTATTTCTCTCCCCTCAAATTCTAAATGCCATGGCGAAACCAACAAAAAGACAAGAGGTTTCAAGCAGAGTTCCTTATACAGTCAACAAAACCACACAGAATACTGTGACAGAAAAGAGGATCTTGTGTAAGCTTAACTTGTATTGGAAGACAAAGAGTTCCATGGTGGAGGAAACCAGGGAAAGTCTTTAACTAGAATTCTTACCCTCTTCTGCATGAAAATATCACTCAAGCTCAGGGTGTAAATGAATCATAGAATGGTTTGGGTTGGAAGAGACGGTAAGAGACGATCCAGTTCCGACCCCCTGCATATTACTGGACTTGATGATCTTAGAGGTCTCCTCCAAACCTGATGATTCTGTGACTTTCCACCCAGTAAAAAAAAAAAAAAAAAAACAAACCATAAAACCCCCATCCACAACCCTATGGAGCAGGAGAAAACCCTGAGCTTAGAGCTAAAGTGTGAAAGCACTCAGGACAAGAGGAAATGGCCTCAAGTTGCACCAGGGGAAGTTCAGGTTGGACATTAGGAATGGGGAGAGCTGGATAGGAGGAAAAAGAAAACAAGATCAACCAACCAAAAGACAAAAGCCCCACATCATCTTCACTAGTTCTGCTGCTTGTGAAGCTCTTTGCTAACCAGGTGATGGAGTTGTCTTTACTTGCTAGAATCTGACCCATGTAGCAAAGGGTGAAGAAGCTCACAGCAATACAGTATGAATGCCCTGGCTCTTCAGGGGTGGTACATGGTAAAAGAGGTAGAATAGCTTTGAGACAAAGCTCTGTCACCAGTATGCTTGCATGTAGTCTAAATCAAGTCACTTTTCTGATGAAATGTGAAGTGGAAAGCACAACTCATTTCCTGTGCAGGTCAACCACCCTTTCCTACAGCTACCCAAGACACCAGGGAGTCTCATGTCAGGACTTTAAAGACCTTGCTGTACTTGCAGCACTTCCAAAACCTTCTCTGGCAACCAGAGCTTATGCAGGATTTTCCACCTGCCAACTACAGGAGAGAAGCCATGCAGAGCTCAGGGGAAAGGCTCTAGCAGACTGTGAGAGCTTTGCTGAAAGACTCAGGGCACATGCCCAGCCCTGCTTTACACCAAAGCCACCATCCCTGCCTGGTAACCTCAGGGACATTGCATGACTGGGAGCACACACACACACACTTTACACTAATCATCCTGTGCCATGCAGAAAGGTCAGCTGTACTACTGTGAGTCAGCTCCTCTGCAGTGTGGGCATCTGTGCCATCTTCCCTGAAGAAAACAGATGCCAGTCTGCTAATCTGCTTTTAGAAGTAGGGAAAAGGACAGAGATTTTGATCCGTGTCACAGTTACAGCCTGCTCCTGGAACAACACACACTTCTGGCGACCCCAGGCTGCAGTAAATAAAAAAGGCTGAGCTGAACCAGTATAACTTCCAAAATGTAAAGGAAATAATATCTTACATTCTCCCCAAAAAGCAGCTGAAGGTTAGAAAACTGTCTGAATACCTAAAGAATTCTTCATTCTGCTGGATTAAAACAAACAAAAAACCCTACCACAACAAAACAAGAACCCTCAAATCAAATCAAACAGGAGCAGTCATTTGAAATCATCAAAATCAAATATCCACTTCTTCCTATCTGAAAGAACATCAGTACCCTGATTGAGTGTGCCTGGAGAGGTGTGAGTACACCAGCCTCTGCAGTGTAGCTGATACTGGGGCCACACAAAAGACCAAAGCTAGCCTACAAGTCACTCCCACACCCAGATTCCAGCACTGCTTTGAAACAGGGTATGCAGAAAAATCAAATGCAGATGCTGTGAGCATATTCCAGAACAAGACATGACATGCTCTTGTTAACTTTCACTCAACAGAACAACCTGACTTACTCCATCCTGTCTCTCTGGTGTCTAGGTCCAGTTCATAACATGGCTTTAGCTGACAGCAGCCACACACTACACAACATGCAGGAGCTCCTGGAGCAGCAAATGGTTTTTAAAAGACAGATTTGTGCATCCATGTATTGGCAAGTGTGATCCATGGCTGCCATAACTGTACACTCAACCATCACCCTTGAGGACTGCATGCTGCTGCTGTTCTCTTCTCCAGCCCTGTTATTCCCTCCATTCAGTCAGTGCTGATCTTTAAGGATATCTCAGGTTTGTGGAAGTGGTTAAGCAATCACAGCACACAGCAAGTAAGGCAGCACATATGTGGGGTTTGAACTACCAACATTTTGCCTTTGGCTCACTCGGAGAGGAAAGCGTGTCTTGAAAGCCAGAAACATCAGCTCCAGTTCTCAAATTTGATGAGCAGACAGGGATGTATTCACTTTCCCTGGGACATATGTTACACAACAGCTTCTAGTGGCAGCTGCTTTACACTCTTCAGGAAAAAAAACCAACAACCCAACCACTTCTTCCAAGCCAGGATCCTAAGAGATGAATGAAAAAACATCCAAGTGAAGGAGAAGAATACACATGTCCTTAGGCCATGAAAAGGTGAGAGCTGATCCCACTGCTGTGAAGCTCCTTATTTTGCATGAACATTGAACAGATTTTTCTCAAGAATCCAAATCCCAGACTTTGTCTCTTTTTTTTTTTGGTGTGATTTTAGAGCTCTCTCCACCATTTATTCTGTATAATGGGGACTGCTTTGTTTAGTTTTAATTGGTCTTTTCTAAACATCATTCTACAGCTTCAAGCTATCTCCTTTTGAAATGTTTTCACAGTGGTCGTCTTCCTGGTATTTAGAAAGCACCATGACTAACTCCTCCTGGCTTCTTAAATAGATGCAAAAAGGAGAGAACTTTGATTTATGTTACTAAATGCAGTCACATCACAGATTGTCTCCTGAAGCCAACCTTTAAAAATAAGAATAAATATTTTATGCCCTATGATGAAAACACCATGGACTCCCACCTCAGAGAAGAGTCTCAAACATGGAAACTCCTTGCTCAGGAGTCTCTGGGAAGGAACTGGAATGCAGAACTTAGAGACAAGTGTCTAGAATCTGCTATGCACAAGCACAGTGCAATGGCCACTATCAGAGAAACAAAGAACCTTGCACATTAGCACTCCAACTGCTCAGAACCCACCCCAGCAGCAACCTGAGGCCACCAACAGTTCAGGTGGGTTACTTGTCCTGTTTTTCACTGCAAGCATCGTTTTAAAGGATGATTCTGCATTTCAAATGGAAACAAGATGTAATATGTTTACACCAGCACAGGTCTGGCAATGGAAGAAAAGAAAAAGAAGAAAATACAAAATTCTGCTTTTTCTCCATAATCCTGACATCCAACACTGCCTAAACATTTCTCCTTAAAGCTTGACAGCCAAGATCACTGGCTAACAAAAGGTATCAAGGAACAGAACACAGTGAGCAAAGACTGGTACTGAGACAACATCATACTGCTGTTCTGCAACCATGGGCTGACTTCTAGACAACTTAACAGTCCTAGAATCACAGAATGGCTCAGGTCGGAAGGGACCTCTCAGAGATCATCTACTCCAACCCCCCTGCCATGGGCAGGGACACCTCTCAACTAGACTCAGCTGCTCAAGGCCTCATCCAACCTGGCCTTCAACACCCCTAGGGAGGAGGCATCCACAACCTCCCTGGACAGCCTGTTCCAGAATCTCATCACCCTTGTACAGAACTTCTTTCTAAGATCATCTTTGTGGCCCTCCTCTGGACTCTCTCCAACAGCTCTGTGTTTTTCTTATGCTGGGGACACCAGAACTGGAGGCAGCATTGGAGGTGGGGTCACAGCAGAGCAAAGGGTCAGAATCCCCTCTCTTGCCCTGTTGGCCACACTTCTCTTGCTGCAGCCCAGCACACAGCTGCTTTCTGGGCTGCACGAGGGCACTGCTGGCTCCTGGGGAGCTTTTCAGCATCGACATCCCCAAATCTCTTTCTTCAGAGCTACTCTCAACCCACTCTGCACCCAGCCTGGATTTGTACCAGTCCAAGAGCAGATGGAAGTTGCAATAGTGACCTTCAATTCTGAGGACAATGAAGTCCAACTATAGCATGCATCAGAACACCATGATGCAAAACCTGAGTGCACATATGGAAGGGATGATCTGTGTCTGAAGGCTACACAGATTCAAACCCCCATTTTATTTTTTTTAAATAAACTTTCACACGGATGGTTTTGAACAAGTTGCTTAAGCTTTGTCAGGGCCTGTGCACTTCACTGCTCTCACTAAACTACTGATGCATGCACATTGTATTAAAGCATGGATATGGCCAGATGCCTCCCTTCCCACTAGCACTAAGTAGCAAAGTCTGCAAATGCTTCCTAAAAGCCATAAATTTAGGACATTCAGCTTAGAAGAAACTGCCTGCACTGAGGCATCCAAACAAGCTGCATTCAAAAACTGATCATTTCTTTTTCAAAAGTCTCAGTCGAGCCCCTTTGGATATTTCCTTGTGCACTTCTGAACATCCAGGCTTTGCTCTTTTTCTAAGAAGCACAGGAAATGTTAACTTAAGAAAAGTATATTGCTTAAGAATTATGGGAAAATATAAATCAATCAGTAAAGAGCTTTGAAATAGCAACATTTCACTTAAAAAGTGCTCAGCTTTTACTCAGTTAATAAAAACCTGGCAAAGAAATTAACCCAAGAAGAGTGCCACTGTCAAGTGCTTTTAACCTCTTGGTAAAATCTAACCACAGCTCATAGCCCTGTTATTAACTGCTGTCTATTCAAAGAGGAATATAATCAACAGATGTACTCCAACCAGCTAGCTGGACTCAGCAGCACCACTGTGAACAACTTTGACAAACCTGCACCACTTTGTTTTGAAGTTTGCAACACTTTAAAAAGCACTTCACACATTCATGGTCCCACCATGAGACAGCGGCAGAGCCAAAAAACCTCCAGACTTGCATCTCAACAGCTTTCCTGAGCAGTATCATGCAAGTCCCCTAAGAAACATGTATTAGTATCTTAATTTGCTACCAGCAGCTCAGTGTGGAAAGCAGAAGCAGCTGTGCTCCACCAATGGCACCAGATTTCTGTTTCCACCCCACCCCTTCCTTTTGCCCACCTACCTTAACTGCTGCTCACCCTGCCCTCCACACAGAGCATTCTCTTCTGCCTCTTGCTTGTGCTCCCTTCCTCAAATCCACTCTCACAGGCTACTTTTGCCAGTCTCCAACAGTCTTGTTAACAGAGTCCTACATCTATGTATCTGTTAAATATCTATGTACATAGCCATGCTTGGCCTCAGGATGAAGGACCCTTCTGACCTCATTAGTATAATCTTTGTTCCACTCCTCCTGCTATCACTCTGATTAGACTTCTTGCTTCTTTTGAGCCTGTTCTGCTAGAAAATCCACTTTTCAAGCCCTCATGAAAGTATCTTCAAGCAGGACTGTAAGCTCTGTGCAGAAGGCAGCTGCAGAGGCCTGGGCAGAACCTGACTGCTTCAGCAATGCTCTGCTGCAAATGCAGTTGCCAGGGGAATGGTGAAGGCCATCACAGGACCAGTGTTTGATCTGCTCTTCTGAAGCACCTCATGTCCTTGCTGCTGCAATAACCACCACATTTAATCATGGTTTCTAAAGTGTTTAGTGGTTATCAAAGCACAGTTCAGAAGGGGTTCATAGTAAAGTAGTTAAGTGCAGCCAGGATTTTTTAAAAAATGTGATTTTAAGGTGGAAAATGTTTCTCCAATCCCTTAGAATCAGTTTAGTTTGCTGTCTGGCTTGAATATAATGGATGAGGAACTGTTTCTCCCACTTTCACATCAGATAAGCAGTTAGGTTATTATGGAAGCAGAATGGAACTTTAATTACAAGCAAACCCATAGATTGTTCTATTGTGATCTTCTACAGTGCTGCTGTTTCCTACAAATGAACATATTGTGCAAGCTGGGCAGAAACCATTGATTAAAATAATCAAAAGCCCTACTAGAAACTTAGACATGTTTTTCCTTTGTAAAAACCCAAAACACTGTATCTGACTAGTTGAGAGATTTGAATTACTTCTTCCAAAGCCCATTCTAATTTTTCCTCAGAGGTTTAATTAAATTAATCTATTATTACATAGTGGGTTTGTTGTGTTTTTTTTTTTTCATTTTGCATAAACTATATAAAAACTCTAATAAAACTAGAAGAATAGAAAATTTTTACCAATAGCTTTTTATCTTCCTTCCTCCCAGTAATTTTCAGCTGAAGCAGCCCGATTAACATGCTGCATCCAAGCATGTAAGCAATCAAACATTTCAGAAGTGAAACATGTGGTGGCACTTAGAGGTACCTGATTAGCAGAGCAGCTTTTCAGCTTCCTGCTCTGAAAAGCTCAAATAGCATTAAACACATGGCCAGAGTCACAGGGAGGAGTCCATCATCGGAGTTTTCCACCACGTCAGGCTACTAATTGAGCAGCCACCACCTTTACCCAAACACCAGTGTCCTGTCAGCCCAGCAGGTGCTCTGCAGCCAATGCCAGCCCAGACCACCCACATGTACCAGGATCTCAGGGGAGACCAGGTCGGCGCAGGCAGTGCCAGCTCTGCAGATGCTCCGGTGCAAAGGAGTCTGGGGGGCGTGGGGTGAAGGTTGATGTACAAGTGCTCGTGTGCAGGCTGGCTCCTTCCCTTTCTCCCTGGCTAGTCCAGAAGCAGCTCCATGCCCCGGGCGCTGGGAAGCGGGAACGCTCCCAGGCTGCACGCTGGGCTGCATGGAGAGCCTGCTGCTTGCAAACAGCCATGAAAACGCAGCCTCTTCACAAGGCTCTTAGCTGTGCCCAGGAGTCCGGCACACGACCGTGGGGGGGGGGGGTGGGGGGGGTGGGTGTCCCAGCCTCTCTGTCAGCAGCTGCTCTTTCATTCTCCCTCTTCCCAGGCTCATTTTGTTTCTCTTATTCGCAGAGATTAACTCCCATTCTAATCAAAACAGGGAGGAAAGAGCCCCGCAAGACGCTACGGGGACAAAATCCTACGAACGATAAAGGAGAGGAGCAGCACTTGAGACCATACCCGTTTGTAAAAGAGATTATGGCTGTAAAAGTGCTGCTCATCAAGGGGGGAAATAAAGGCACAAAAGGTCCCTAGATGAGCAAACATAATGAAACCTGCCAGGATTAGAGATACAAATAGAAGGAAAAACTAGATAAGTCTCCAGGAAACTGCCAGAATCCATCATAAAACATGTTTTTTTTCCCTGCTCCCCAAAGCCTGCACCTTTTTTTAATTTAAACAAGGAGTTTGCCTAAGTATGCTGCAACACTGGCATCTCACCTTGTGTCTGCCATTGTGGCATTTCCTCTCTGAGAACTGAATATCACAAATTGCTATCATAAAGCAAAAACCTAAATGTGGTGCCCTGCTTTCTGCATTATCCCAAGCCACTGCTGCTCAGCTGCATGGTCACAAAGAGGCAATTGCTGCATCTAGACCTGAGCTCAGACCAAATGAAGGTGCTGCTTTTTCACACTAAGCTGACAACTCTTCTGAGGTGTTAAAGGCATCAACAAATGAACTGCTGCACAAAGGGACCAACAGAACATGAAGAACAGAGCAAAAAAAGGATTCAGCAGAGGGATACAGAGTTAATTATTAAATAGCAGCAAAGCATTTTCAGCCTTACTTTCTTTTGCACATGTAAGAGTGAGTATGTTTCAGAAATAATTGTGCTTCTCATCTGGGAGTGAACATTTCATCTTTTTTATACACATACAAAGAAACCCCCACCTGCTCTCGTTTTCAGAGGATGGAACAAGCAGCCTAGACAGCAATTTTAATTAAATGTGTTCAGGCTGTTGCACAAGAACAGAGTGGAGACCTGTGGCTGAGAAGAAAAGGCTTTCCCCTACCACCTACACCTGTACTTCATTACAAATATCCCTGCTAGTTCACCTAACTCAGCTCCAAGTTTGACACCTGCAATGTGTTTAGAGGCAGGAACTGAAGCAGAAACATACATTCTAGCAGAATTCAGTTTGTTAATCACTGCTCCTCGCTCACATTCCACACAGGCCTGACATCTCTGCTGCAAGGCTTGAACAGACACTGGTACTTGTGTGTGTGCATTTCTAAAGACACACAGAGAGCTGTACCCATACAACTGCACACACAATGTCTAGAAATTCAAATTGCTGATTGTCTAGCATGCTGGACATGCTTCTCCCTTACAAGAAATAAAGAGGGAGAAACACAGCTAAAACGAGTAGACTTGCATCCTCATGCCGGAACAGAGAATTCACAGCCCTCATACAATAACTTGAGTCTTGCACAACAGTACACTTGAGAACTCAACTGACATGGTGAGATGACTGACCTAGCTGTACAAGCCACAAAAATGGTGCAATGACTGCCACAAGTCACAGAATTGTCAGGGTTGGAAAAGATCTCAAGGATCATCTAGTTCCAACCCCCCTGCCATGGGCAGGGACACCTCACACTAGAGCAGGTTGCTCACAGCCACATCCAGCCTGGCCCTCCAGGGATGAGGCTTCCACCACCTCCCTGGGCAACCTGTTCCAGTGTCTCACCACTCTCATGGGGAAGAATTTCTTCCTAACATCCAATTTGAATCTACCTATTTCTAGTTTTGTTCTATTCCCCCGAATCCTATCACTCCCTGACACTCTAAAAAGTCCCTCCCCAGATTTCTTGTAGCCCCCTTCAGACACTGGAAGGCCACAAGAAAGTTTCCTCGGAGCCTTCTCTTCTCCAGACTGAACGGCCCCAACTCTCTCAGTCTGTCTTCATAGCAGAGGAGCTCCAGCCCTCTGATCATCCTCATGGCCCTTCTCTGGGCATGCTCCAGCACCTCCAGATCTTTCTTGTAATAGGGGCTCCAGAACTGGATGTAGTACTCCAGGTGGGTTCTCACCAGAGTGGTGCAGAGTCCATTTGCAGGGGAAAGTGTAAGCAGGTGTAGTCTAACAAAGCTGCTAAGTCCTGTGTGTTTTAATGCAAAGGATTCTTAAGGTGTTTTAATGTTAAAATACAAGACACAAAGGTGAACTGAAACCTGTCACTTCAAACATACCCACTTAATACAGTGTCCCTAGACAGAAGGCAGGAAGGTCTTGCTAAAGCAAAGCCCCGATGAAGGCTCCCAGCAGCTCACTGCACCCCACAAGGGCACGAGGTGAGGATCCACACTACCTACAGAGCTGTCAGTGACCATTGCCTTGCCCTGGAGCACAACCTGACTGAAAGCATACCAGAGAATTAAAAGTCTCCAGTGCAAGGTTTAAATGACAGAAATTATCTACCAAAGCATGCAGAGACTGCACATTATACCAGTCTTAATCATGACCCTAATCCTCCAGGAAGCAGGATGGAGTATCACGAGTCCCTTATTAAAACTGCAAATGATTTCCATGGGAGTGTGTCCTGAATGAAAACATAACCCTGCAACTGCAGGATTTGAGAAAGAGAGGGAAAATACTCATCAAGGAAAAGGTGGTGGAACAAGAAATCACAGCTTCAACATACAGCTCATTAAGATACTAAAACATAGAAGCGGTTTAAACAAAGATGTTAAAATACTATAATTTGCTGTTCACTTGTTTTCCTCACACTGTAATTCACCCATTTAAGAACAGAGCTTTCTCTGCTCTTGCAGTGCAATACTGCTTCATTCAGTTAGCAAAAGACTTCCATTTTCAAATTGTATTTTGCCTTTGATTCCCAGAAATAATTCCCTTTTCGCATTAGCCATAGGAAGTAAACCAAACATGGATTTCCCCCCTCCAAGAAACAAGCAAAAGTGTTAAGTACAAAAATGAAGCAATCTGAATTTCAGCAAGAGAAGAGAAAGACCAGAAGCACCAGGCAGTGAAAAGCTGCTGGAGACTTCTGAAAAGCTCTTCACTTTTGGCTAGTTCAATATTTATGGCCTGTTAAATAATTATATGCACAAGAGCTTCACCTGCTCAGCTTTCACTTTGCTGTTCTCTCCTATTGAAATAACTGTGAGATAATTACAGCTGTAAAAAGGCAGCATCAAAGTCTTTTATGACCATTCCTATTTATGAACTGCAAAAGACACATTAGACCAATAGGAAAAAAATATTGAAATGCCAGAGTTTAAATCTTTGTAACAGTCAACTAGCAAAAGCTCAAGGCTGATAGGGGAACACTGCAAGTGCCTGCAATGCTATCTGGAAAAGTGACTTTCTTGCAAGGTAATGTTACAGGATCACAGGATGTTAGGGGTTGGAAAGGACCTCCAAAGACTGAGTCCAAACCCCTTGTCAGAGCAGGACCACAGAATCTAGCACAGGTCACACAGAAATGCATCCAGATGGAAAGTCTCCAGAGAAGGAGACTCCACAACCTCTCTGGGCAGCCTGTTCCAGTGCTCTGGGACCCTCACAGTGAAGAAGCTCCTCCTCATGTTGAGGTGGAACCTCCTGTGCTGTACTTTATATCCGTTATCCCTTGCCTTATCACAAGGTGCAAGTGAGCAGAGCCTGTCCCCTCCCTCTTGACCCCCAGCTCTCAGATATTTAGAAACATTTATTAAATCCCCTCTCAGTCTTCTCTTCTCCACACTACACAGCCCCAGGGCTCTCAGCCTCTCCTCATCAGGCAGTGCTCCAGTCCCTTTATCATCCTTGTAGCTCTCCATTGGACTCTCTCCAGCAGATCCCTGTCCCTCCTGAACTGGGGGTCCCAAAACTGGATGCTATCTTCCAGGTGAGGTCTCACCAAGACAGAGTAGAGGGAGAAGAGAACCTCCCTGGATCTGCTGGACACACTCCTCTCAATGCACCCCAGGACCCCATTGGCCTTCTTGGCCACAAGGGCACATTGGTGTCCCATGCAGAAATTGTTATCCACCAGCACTCCCAGGTCCTTCTCCGTAGGGCTGCTCTCTAGCAGATACCTCCTAACCTGTGCTGGTGCTTTTTATTCTTCCCTCCCAGGTGCAGGACTCTGCACTTATTCTTGTTGAATCTCATTAAGTTCCTCTCTGTCCTGCTCTCAGTCTAAGTCTCACTGAATAGCTGCACAGCCTTCAGATGTCTCAGCCAAGCCTTCCAGTTTGGTATTGTCAGCAAACCTGCTGAGCAGACACTCTGTCGCCTAACATTGCCTAAGAAAAGAACAATAAAAACATCTGAAAAGATTTGATAAGTGTTTTCTATTGCTTTTCCTGTTGGACTCAGCTGTCTGAATGGGTCACTTCTGAGATACAAACTCTGAACACCTTCCTTTAAAGGAAAAAGACATTTGGTTTTGAACAACTGTTACTTAAAATTCTCTAGCACTGATAGAGTTGGAGCACAACCATTACACAGCCGAAATGAATTTACATCTCTAGCTAAGTAAAATGCTGAGGCCACCAAAGCTGTGTAATCAAAAAGGAGATGGAATTCACTGCCCATGAGCCACACAAAGTTATCTCACTACTAGGGATAAACTGCTAGGCTTTGAGCTCCTTGAATTTTCTTTGATGTAAGAAGGATAATTTCACGCTTGGAGAAAAGGGAAAGGATGCAGGAGAAATTGAATTTGGGTCCCTACCCTAAGTTAAAGGCTTCTTGTGTTAGTCCTTATGGTTTTGTGTCCTTTGGGATACTGAGTTTAGCCGGAATTTGCTCAATAAGGACACACCTGGAAGTTGTCAAAGCAGGTAGAGTGGCTAAGGAACCAGAAGCACTAGGGAAGTAAACAGACATTGACTGAGCCAGGATGATTAAAGTCAGGAGTAAAAGGTACATATGTGAGAATTTGAAGACATGCACTTGGGATAAAAAGGACTTCTAGCAATCTGCGCTGCACTGTAAACCACAACCCATAAGGAGCCTGCTAACAGGCCTCAGCAAGTCTTGCCCATCTCTAGTGTACTCTTAACACTTCCATAGAAAGAAGTTTTCAGAAGCCTGAAATCTTTTGCTAAGTATATCTGTGTGGTGGTAAGATAAGGAGCAGACTAAATTAATTCCATACAAAGGGAATTAACTTTAAAGTTGTATTTTGGATGTAGTAGAGCTTTGGGTGAGGTGAGCTAACACTGCAAAAACTGTATCCTGGCTGTAGAATTGTGTCACTTCCAGTTGTTTGACAAAATAATCTGAAATGAGGGAGTACAGATAAGGAGAGGGTGAGGGAACAGCATTTGTTCAGCCATCAGAAGAAAAAGCTAAAGGAAGATTTTTATTATTGCCTTCAACTACAAAATGGGAGGGACTAGAGGAGATGGAGCCAGGGGTGGTGTGCAGTGACAGGATGGGAGGTGACAGATGTGCTGCAACAAAGGAAGGCCTGGTGAGCTATAGGCATTTTTTCCATTAATAAGAGTGGTCAAACAGGAGGACAGAAGAGCAGAGGATTGGACTAGATGACCCCCTGAGGTCCCTTCTATCTTACATGATTCCATGACTTCATGGAGAGATGATCACGGGCTGTTTCCATTTCATTCTGTCTCAATAAATCTGATCACATTGACAAATCTAAGCTTTCATCATTAGACCTACAAACCAGCCTGGATATCTGGAAGAAGAGAATGCCTCTCTTGTGTCTTGTCACTGGGAGGATTCTGTAGCTCTGGAAGTCCTTCCACACGCTATGCCTTGGCCTATATTTGTTTTACAGATGTGGTCCTCATCTGCTTCAATTGAGCAGTGGTCCCAACAGCTCCAGGGACAGTGACAACTGCAGGGGGACAATGCCAAGGCTATAGAAGCTGCTGTATTTTCTGCTGGCAATAGCCAGTTAGTGTAATGGGAGTGCTGTTAACATGCACACCTGGACATCTGCAATTAACATGAATGATCTGTAACAAATTAATCTGACATTTAATGTCTTTAATGTACATCTTCCACTGCACTTACAATCCCCCACTATCTTATCACGTATATACAAACAGAGCTCCTCTTAACATTGGGGGCAAACAACACAATAGTGATAAAAAAAATCCTCTCTGTTACTGCCCCAGGTCCTAAAACCTTGTATCTGGTTGTGCCTGGCTAATCTGGCCTAGTTTTTTCTTTGCTACTTGAAGTTCAATGGCCCAGTGTATGTGATACCCTGAATAAGGCAGCCCACCGTTCTCCAGGATAAATTCTCCCAGGGCAGGGAATAGTTTATTAAGTCACTTTCCACAACAGCACAGTAATATTACCAGACTCACTCATGCAGGAGATCTGCATCAAAGAGAATAACAAGAGGCAAAACATCCTTTGGGGTGAACAGAGTGCCAGGAGAGGGCTGTGAGGCTGTGGAGAGCAACACTGTCAACACCACCACCAATTAGAGAACCCCACATTTAGGCAACTTGATCAGAAATGAGCACAGAGCTGATTACCACTGCAAGAGATCAGTATGCAGAACAGCAGCACACAGTGCCTATGACCATAGAAAACACCCATTAAATATATAACTGTCAAGTTTGGATACATCTCCCGCAACAACTCACGGCACATACTTCAAAATCAGGACTGTCAACTGGTGCTGTGGATCAAACCGACTCTGAGGGGTTCATTTTATATTCCGTTTCCATTTAAAAACCTATTTCCAGCACTGCTGCTTATTAAACCTGCCCTAGTAAATCATTCCCCTACTAAATGCAATGTGAATTCACGTTTCTCCCTCCTCTTTTTCTTCCTTGTAACACCCTACTATACCTTTCTGTACTATAATTTATGCTCTTAACTAGGAGAATGTCACTTATGTGATGAAGAAATAAGTGGTGAGCTTATGCTGCCTGCATTACTCAAGCTCATTATGCATACAGTGTCCTAAGGCAAGAGTTTGCCAGCTTAGATTTTCACTCTCTCTACCCCTTTAATTTGTGTTCCCATCAGTGCTGTTACTGTTTGGTATAGCATTTGGGTTTATTTTTCTCTAGAGATTTTGTGGTTATTGTTTAAGTCACTGGTTAAATTATCCAAATACTTCAGAGGGAAATTTAAAATGTCCTGCTTGTGAAAAAGCAGAACTGGCTCAGTATCTGCTCTGGAACAGAATTAGGTGGATAACATTCATCTTGCTGGAGGTCTCTGTTTGCTCAATAAGAAAGATTACTTCCCTTCCCCCTCCCCCAGCATCATGGAACTGGATAGGAAAACAGTGAGGACTCTGTTCATATGCAGAAGCAAATCTGTGCGTATCAGCAGTGTCTGCAGCACAGCTGCAGGGTGATCACCACACCACACTGGGTTGCATTTAGCAAGAACAAAGAGAAGCAAGTCCATGGCTCTGGCCACGATGTACTCTCCAATGGCAGAGCATCCAAACATCTCTGTAGCTGCCAGAGGTACGGTGCTGTATAAACACTGCAGCAAACAATTATGGGATCCTCAGTACTCAAACATGCTCTGAGGTCAAAACTATGTTCTGTACCTCAAGGCAGCTGCTCGTGAGGTAGTGTGGGAGCAGCAGGTGGACAGAGGCCCTCTCTCTGTTCCCACTACTTCCAGATACCTTGCTATCCTCTGAAACAAGTTGTGGGGAGCTCCCTACATATTAAGCAGCTGGCAGGAAGAAGATGAAATTCATTATCATTTCAGAGCACCTTTCAGCACTGCCAGATTTGTACCCACCCTTTGCTGTCCCTCCCAGCAGGGAGGGAGAAGCAGCAATGGCTCCTGTCAAGCAGCAGGACAGGCCTGCTATTCCCCCAGCTATTTTCTTGGCATGCCTCCTGCAAGGCCAAGGTGGTTCATTTTGCTTTATGTACAAGCAGCCAACCTTTCCTGAACAGAGGCCTGGTTCGGGCAATACCTGAATCTAAAAAGAGTTTGCTAAGGAAGATGAGACTGAGAGTTGGCACCCTCTGACATGAACTCTTCCCCTCTCCCTCCAGGAGCACTGCTGCAGCACAGCTAAATGAGCTTTCTTTGTTCCCTCTCGCCCACCATCCCAATTCTTTTCATTTATTAAGTATGGTTCTCAAAATAACTTTCTCCTCTGCTATGTTAAATTCTTCCTTCCTTCCCCGACCTCAATCAACACAACTTCTGAAATGGTGAATTTGGTGCTTCACACTCCCTGTGGTCAGCAACAATTCTGAGTTGAGAGGCTTCTGCTTCTCTTAATTTTGGGAATCACTGTGATTCCACGCAGGAGCAAACCAAACATGTAATAGAGCATACCTCTCCCCAAACTGACAATCATTCTGATGATGAATAGAATCAGCTCATGGAAGAGGGGGCCACATTTCTTGAAAACCTTAATTAAATGAGACAAAACACTTCAGTAGCCAGATAATGGCACTGAAATATTGACAGATGGCAGAACACTCAGGTTTAGTGGTGACACAGGCCTCCAAGTAGACTCTGTACCATTGACCAAAACGCTCTGACTTCTTTCCTTCAACCAGTTCACATCCACCTCACTCCCTGATCATCCAGACCACAGTTCCTCAGTCAAGGAAACACAGTTTAAAACCCCCACAATTGCATGAATAGCAGAAAAGGTGCCAGCATCACAGGTCCAAAGTCAAGCCAGCTGTGATGCCATCTTACCTGTCTGACAGGAGATAGGCCATGCTGTCCTGGCTACCTGGGCATGGGTAACAGCCCTAGAGAGGGTATTGCTAGCTACAAAGCTGAGCAGCTTCAGTGAAGCTGGGAAAGAGAAAAAGCAAAGTGTTGTTCTGGTTCTGCAGAGGGGTCATCTAAAAAATGTGAATGACCACAAGCTGTTGCCTTTAATGGAACATTAGATATGGGGACAGGAAATCCCTAACTAGCAATAAGAGAGCACAAAATGGATTTAAAAAACACACCACAAAAAGTCAGAAAATCAAAAGTCGTTTAGAAGGTGGCTAGGTGCTGAGGACCTGCCTTGTTTTCATCACATTCTAAGCTGGAAATACTGCTAAAATGTACAAGTCAGCATGATCAATGCTCTTAAACCTCCAGAGTTTCAACAGACTATGGACACTGTCCCAGTGCTGCATTAATTAGGGAATAACCCCAGATCCTGGCAGAGGTGCTGGTAATTATGTGGCCTGTCAGCAAACAAATGATTTTATAAAGCACTTTCATCTTGCCAGAGGTGAGAAGTTTCCATTTCCTAACACGCTCCTTTCTTTCCCTAGGGAAACTCTGCAGTGCAGGCTCCTCCAAGGGGCTGTGCTGCATTTCTGAACAGGAAAATGAGACAGTCATAGGAGCCTGGGTCATTCCTCAGCCACAGGGAGAAAGTTCTGCTTTGTCTGCATCAGGAAGAAAGAAAATGAGACTGGAAGGAGGGACCTACAAGAACATCCAATTACACATTTTGCCTCACTACATTTTCTGTTTGTCACTACAGCCTCTTCTTTATCCCTACATAACTTTACACACACAAAGAGCTTGGCATTTTATCGTAAGGGTACAAATTAAAACCAAAGCCTAACTCTCCAGTTGCTTCTTTAACAACCCATCAGGTTATAACTCACTGCTATTTTGCCCAGTGGGGTGCTAGGAAGACCTGCAAACACAAGAACTAACCCCACAAGCAGCACTGTGTTTAGGCATCTGTGATGGTTTGAAACTGTCTTTTTAATTTTTCCTTGCAAAGTTCAGAACAGAGAAAGTGAAAGAATGTAAATAAGTCACTATTGGGTGTAAGAAAGCAAAATACTGATTGTTCTAAACACTTCCATTGGATAGATAGAAATGTTTAAGAACTATTACCCAAAACAAAGTAGGCATTCGGCACATTCTGCGTTCGGCAGTGGGGGCAGTTGCTGGGCTGTCTGGCTGCTGTTTCTTCTTCTCTTCTGGCTGAAGATAACACGTACTGACCTTGGCAGCTAAGTTAACAACTTTCTGCTTAACTAACTGTGCTTCTCTGTCCAGGGGGGTCTGGGGGGGAAGCTCCTGGGAGAGGGAGGCCCCTTTGGGAGGGTCCCCTTGGGGGGAAGCAAAGGGAGATCGATTGTGCTTTTTCTGTTGATTGTATATATTTGTGAATGTTGTGAATTTTGTATATTTGTACATATTCATTGCATTTCATTGTAGATTTTAGACTCTGCTTGTAAATACAGCTTTTCATTTGCTTCCAGACTGAGCTAGCCTGGTTATTGTTGGTGGGGGGGAATTTCAGCTCACACCGACACAGCATCACCAAGTTGATTCTGTTTCCTCACAGAGCAGATGGGATCAGCCTTTGAGAGGACACACACTTTGACAAGGATACAAAACAGCTGGAAAGAATGTCCTTATCCTGCAAATTAAAGCCTACAGCTATCAACAGCCATAAGCTTAAAACTGCTTGATCTTCATGTGATTAAGTGTGAACTGCAGATCTGAACAATCCTATAAAACAAGGGAAGTACCAAAAGTCTAATTACAGACATTCTTGAGATTCAAAACCAAGCCTTTAACTAATAGGGATGGAAACATTGACTTCTCTCGTGAGAGCTAGCCACAAGCCAGATATTGGCCTCTGTCAAATAGGGAGGGGATTCTGCCCCTTGACTGGGATCTGCTGAGACCTCATCTCCAATACTGCATCCAGCTCGGGTGTCCCCAGCATAAGAAGGACACAGAGCTGTTGGAGAGGGGACCACAAAGATGATCCAAGGGCTGGAGCATTTCTGCTATGAGGATAGGATGAGGAAGCTGGGGTTGTTCAGCCTGGAGAAGACTTCTGGAGGACCTTAGAGCTGCCTTCTGCTACTTGAAACGATCCTACAGGAAGACTGCAGAGGGACTTTTCATGAGGATGTCTAGAGACAGGACAAGGGGGAATGGTTTGAAGCTGTGGGAAAACAGACTGGAGCTTAGGAAGAAGTTCTTCAGTAGGAGGATAGTGAGACTCTGGAACAGGTTGCCACATTTTTCAGAACAACTGAACCACCACAGAAACGCAAACTGCAGTCTCCTGGAAGGTTTAAAGCAGGAAAAGAATAAATAGAATAAAATCACACAAAACTGAACACACTTTTCCTCTGAGGATGGCAGCCCTGTACTGTCACAAGCAGAAGGTTTGGTCTCAGGCTTGTCTCTTTTACAACACAGAAGTTTTAAGGATGATTTCCCCAGAGGATTAACCATAAGTGAGAGGGAAAAAAAAGAAGGTGAAAAGGGCAGAAAATGAATGGAAGATGATCAAGAGAAATCGTCAGGGATCTTAGTTCTGCATGGTCCAGGCTCTGACAAGAGAGTTACAGGGATTGCAAGGAATGCTTGTTTATTCAGCCCCCCTCCAGGCAATCAGGTAGTGAAAGAAGCATTAAGAAGACAGTTTTTGACTAAGGATGATGCAGGGTGAAAGACCAACACGCACAAGACATAAATATGGTAATGCAGCTAGTGAAGTGATTTTTTTCCTATAGCCTGTTATAGCTGCAAACATAATTCCATTCATTTTATGCAAGAGAATCCCATTCATCTTTCTTAATTAGGGAGAAAGTAGGACTGGTAACAGGCTTAAAAATAAGAGTATGGTTAATTTTGAAGTTCTCTATATGCCCCATTCTGGTGGAATTTGATAAAACACTTCCTCCAACACTGCTTCTGACTCATGGGAATACATTTGTGAAGTACATGACTGGAAATTCAATAGAATGGCTTGGTCTAATTTCTTGGTTTGCACAAGAATAATCTGCAGACATAAGTAAGCACACAAATAGAAGTCTGCCTATCAGCGTTTTTGTTAAAATCTCCCTGGGAATCCCTTCAGCTTAACATCTGATGACTCTTTACACTTCTAGGACAACAGAGCACAAAGAGACCTCCTTCAGAGGCAGAACAGGATAAAATGCACTACATGAGAATCAAGCATGTTCTGTTACCCACCAAATCAACAGGTTTTTAAAAGGTAATACCTGCAGTTAACAGCTGTCATTTTATTTTACACTGCTCAATTTTTTATTTTATACTGCTCAATTATTTATTTTACACTGCTCAATTTTCATCTGCTACTTTTATCTTCATTTGTTCTCAAAAAAGAATAGAAATCCCAACAAGAAACCCCCCCAAAACCCCAAAACAACCAGACCCCACACCACAAAACAAAAAAAACAAACCCCAAACAACCAAACCAACCCAAAACAACAAAACCCAACCCAAAACAACCCCCCACTCCCAAATAAAACTGAACAAGAATCTAAGCTTGCACAGTTCCTGTGTACTGACAGAAGTGCTGGCTGCCACCAGTCTGCAACCCTGCAAAATGCTACACATCTTCATCTCCAAAAGGCTTGATCCCATGTGAGTGTGAATCTTCCTGCACTGCTGCTGAGCAGGGGTCCTACAACCAGGTAAAGTGAAGCAGAAGTGGAGATGCTGTGGATTTTGTTACAGAGAAGCTCACACTAGCCAGTGCTGCCTGTGTCAGTCTGAACACTGATACATTTGAAAGTTTGGAAACCATCTCCTTAAAGACAGAAAAGATTCAGGTCACTTAATTTCCTGTTCTAAGGGAAGCAGAAATTGACAGATCCTGCAGATACTGGGAATAACACCTCCAATTTCTCTGTGCTTTGATAAGAGGGGTCAGAGAAACACCCCTTCTCTGTGCTACTCACTGCATGCTGCTTCTGATTCATCTGAGCCATCAGCACATTCTTCTTCACCATCACACTTCCACCTGGCTGGGATGCAGTGGCCGTTGTCACAAGTGAAATCTGACTCTGCACAAGTCTTCTTTGCTGCAAGAAAAGAGGGGGGGAAGTACTTGGCATGAATATCAGCAGTGCAGGAGACCTCCATTCCATCCATTTCCACTGAGGAGGATACTGATCACAGAATCAACCAGGTTGGAAGAGACCTCCAAGATCATCAAGTCCAACCGATCACCTAACCCTAACTAATCAACTAGACCATGGCACTAAGTGCCTCATCCAGGCTTTTCTCCAGGGATGTCGACCCCACCACCTCCCTGGGCAGCCCATTCCAACCGGCAATCTCTCTTTCTGTGAAGAAATTCTAAGATCAAGCCTAAACTTCCCCCTGCACAGCTTGAGACTGTGTCCTCTCGTTCTGGTGCTGGTTGCCTGGGAGAAGAGACCAACCCCCACCTGGCTACAACCTCCCTTCAGGTAGTTGTAGACTGATCACCCTTTTGAGAGGATTCATTTCACATTCAACCTCGCTTCTTTGCGAGAGGTACCAAAGATCTTCTTGCTAGAAATTTTACCACAGATTGAGTCTTTGTCGTGGTTTAATGAACAGACATATTGCTCTATTGCTTCAAAAGGGGCAGAAGAATACCACTCACACAATGGATTTGGGAAGTACTGGAGAGGGTAAATGGAAAGGCTATTCACAAACTACAGTGGTACAGTTACCTAGTGGTGAGCATAGCAAAGGATATAAAATACAAAGAAACACACAGTAAGCCAAAGCTTCACACACACTTCCCTTTACACCAGGCCAAACCAACCAAGGCTTTCACACCCTCTCCCTGCCAAGACCTCTCTGTCCTGCATACCACAAAGGCATTGTGATGCAGCACCTAATTTGGCTTGGAACCTCCAGGCCCCAATTAATTGGCAGCATTGCCAAGGCCAACAACCAGGCCCCAACTCCTCTGCAGGAGATAAGAACCTGGACGTCTTCCTGGGTGGAGAGAGGAAAGACCTCTCATGGCTCTATACAACTCCCTGAAAGGACATTGTGGAGAGCTTGGTCCTGGTCTCTTCTCACAGGTTATTAGTGATAGAACAAGAGGGAATGGCCTCAAGCTGTGACTGGGTAGGTTTAGACTGGACAGTAGGAAGAATTTTTTCATTAAAAAAGTGGTCAGGGATTGGAATGTGCTGCCCAGGGAGGTGGTAGAGTCCCCAAGCCTGGATGTGTTTAAAGGTGGTTTGGATGTGGTGCTCGGGGATAAGGTTTAGGGGTGAACCTTGTAGAGTAGGGTTCTGGGTTGGACTTGGTGATCCTTAGGGTCTATTTCAACCTGAATGATTCTGTGTTTCTGTGAAAGGGAAAAGGGGAAGAGATTGACTTTTCAGCCAGCTTTATAGGGATGCAGGATTTATGGGTATGGAACACAAAGATTACGCCTTCCAGTACACCTCCTGGACACTCTAGCCCCCCTGGAGGTCTGCACTGTGGCTCTTAAAGGCACCAGGCCTCAAATGGCCACAATCTTCTCAGTCTTCTTCCAGACATTCAAAAGCCAGGGATGTCCTTCTTTCAAAATAATTTTCTAACCAATTTTCTACAAAAAGCTGCTGCCTGCATGGCACTGCAAGCATACTGCATGATTCACAGCTAGGCAGAACAAACAAGTCTCACCTCTGGAGTACTAAGTAATGACGTTTGTAATCAGACAGGCAATCCATGGCTTTTCAGTACAACTGTCACCAGAGCAGATGATGATAAACTCCTCCAAATGCAAAAAAATCATTTCAAGGAGCGTAGGGTGGTTGACATTTAATGATTTGCTTGCATTAATCATGGGCTTGAAGAAGATAAAAGCCATGAACTCCAGCAACTAACTGGTCTGTTCCTCTGTGCCAGCAGCTCAGCACAACCAGTGCCCTGCCATACTCCTCAGAGTCTTTCAGCTACAGCAGAAAGTGACCTATAGGTGTCTGGGCCCGTCAGCCTGTGGCCTCAGTGGCAATGTGATCGATCCCCAGTCACTCACTGCTTTTGCAATGGGACTTCAGAGGCTTCTCTGCTAGGAGCTGGACAGAACAGCCATGCCCTGGGAGTCAGGAGCAATGGAGCAGGCTCAGTATAACCATCCTCGAGGTGCCAAACTCTGTGGCTAACTGCTATCTGCCTTTGGTTCATAGGAAGTGTAGGGAACAAGATTTGACTTCTCTGCAAAGCTACTCATAACCTAATAGGATCAGAGGAAAATTAAGAGAGTAAAGGACCTCGGGAGGTCACTAAGTCCAACCTCCTGCTCAAGACAGAGTCATCTGTGGAGTCAGACCAGATTACTCTGGGTTTTATCCAGTCTGATCTAAAAAACTCCCCAAGATGGAGGCAGCGCAACCTCCCTGGACAATCCGTTCCATTGCTCAGTTGCTTTCACAGTGAGGTTTGAGCTTGACAGCTATTCCCTGATACAAGGAATGTGCACACATCACTGCTACATCAATATTTCTACCAGCAAAGCATTGAACACAACAAATAAGCCTCCAGGGCTTGATTATTTTTTTCTTTCTTTCTTTCCCCGCACCCCCCTACCACATGAGCTGCTGTCAGGGAGGCAGACATATTAAATATTAATCCCATGCCCACACAAGAAACAAGGAGCACAGGCTGGTACAGGTCTACAGCAACTACTCGTTTTCCAGTATACAACACATGCAGCTTCTCTGAACAGGCATCCAGCAGGAAAGCATTGCAAAGCTCTACTGTGCAGCTGGAGAGTCTCTCAGGATGCGCTTTGTAAAGAGAATATACAAGAGAACGTACACCAACTCCTCTTCTGCTGCTAAGTCATAGAATCGTAGAATTGTTAGGGTTGGAAGGGACCTCAAGGACCATCCAGTTCCAACCCCCTGGCCATGGGCAGGGACACCTCACACTACAGCAGGTTGCTCACAGCCACATCCAGCCTGGCCTTAAAAACCTCCAGGGATGAGGCTTCTACCACCTCCCTAAGCAACCTGTTCCAGTGTCTCAGCACCCTCATGGGGAAGAATTTCTTCCTAACATCCAATCTGAACCTACCCATTTCTAGTTTTGCTCCATTCCCCCTAGTCCTATCGCTACCTGACACCCTAAAAAGTCCCTCTCCAGCTTTAGATACTGAAAGGCCACAATAAGGTCTCCTTGGAGCCTTTTCCTCTCCAGACTGAATGACCTCAACTCTCTCAGTCTGTCAGCCAAATTAAAAACAAACAAACAAAAAAACTCCAAACCCCAAAACCAACAGAACAATTTTATTTTCAGTCATTCAGAAGCAGATACTATAAACTGAAACAGGAAAAGAGTTTTACAAGAGACCAGGCATACTAAGAATTCAGTTGGAGCTTCCAAAGTCATAGCACATCCATTTCAGAGGCAAAATGCTTTCTCTTAAACATCTCTGGTTAAGAAACCAAGACTTGGGAGACTAGCTATTGTGCATCACTTCTGGTGCACTAAATGCAGGTTTGATTAAACTAATCTGATGTACTCAATGGCCATAAACTGACGGGATATGCAAGTGTAACTGAAGGTGCAGCACTCTCTGCTCACTGTGAAGCTGGCTGGGTAAAATGTCAATATCTGCTCCTAGAGGAGGGTTATGGCATCTACAGATGAAACAATCACATTTTCATCCAGAAAACAAAGAGCAGTATAATACTGGAGAGAAGAGAATTCATTTTTAAATGTATGTAGGATCCTAGAGTGGCTCAGGCTGGAAGGGACCTCAGAGATAATTTACTCCAACCTCTCCACCATGGGCAGGGACACCTCTCAACTAGACTCAGCTGCTCAGGGCCTCATCCAACCTGGCCTTCAACACCCCCAGGCAGGAGGCACCCACAGCCTTCCTGGGCAGCCTATTCCAGAGTCTTACCACCATCTAACTGAAACTTCTTCCTAAGCTCCAGTCTAACCCTGCTCTGCCTCAGCTTCAAACCATTCCCCCTTGTCCTGTCTCTAGACACCCTTAGGAAAGGTCCCTCTGCAGCCTTTCTGGTAGGATCCCTTCAGCTATTGGAAGGCAGCTCTAAGTTCCCTGTGGAGTCTTCTCTTCTCCAGGCTGAACAACCTCAGCTCCCTCAGCCTATCCTCACAGCAGAGGTGTTTCACCTCTGTGACCCTCCTCTGGACTCACTTCAATAGCTTTGTGTCCTTCTCATGCTGGGGATCCCAGAACTGAATGTGGTATTAGAGGTGGGGTCTCAGCAGAGCAGAGCAAAGGGGCAGTTTCACACTAGCTCTTTCAATAACCTGTCCTGGTTTCCACAGGAAAACTCTCCTCTGATTTATTCTGTAGGGATTCAGTCAGCAACACAACTTCTCTCCCACCTCCCTGTTCCATCACCCTCAGCTGCCAGCACCGCTGGTTCCGGGACACCTGGACACAAGAATCACAGGTCTGCAGCAGCACAGAGCACAGTGGCCAGCACCTGCAGCCCGGGCAGCCTGCTCACAGCAGATGGTGGCACTGAGTGCTTTGTTCCCCTGACATTGCTCCTTGCAGCACAGTCCATAGATTGCCAGCATTCATAAAAGCATTCCTGGCACTCCCGAGGCATCAGCTGGGAGGTGTTAACGCTCCCAGTGCAGCTCCTTTTTGTAAATGAAGTTGGGCACAACCTCACACCAATAGCCTAAGGGAAACAGGTCATCCCTGTCCCTCAGCCACCCAAAGGTCCAACACTCCTGGGCCAGATAAATCAGCAAGATGCAAACACAGCTGGTCCCTTGTTTGAATCTAAGCTGTCTAATCTCTTAAAGGAGCAGAACTAAGGGAGGGGCAGCTCCAACCTCTCTGTGATTACGATATTTACTTTTCCTGCCATTTCTTATTTGGTTTTATACATTATATTTTACTTTTTTTTTTTTAATTTATTATTACTAATAGTCTCCAACACATTTGGTCATGTCTCTATTTTAATTCCAATAAACTCTGCTTTGTGTTGCAAGCAGCAACCCATTCTATTCAAACTCTGAGGATATGGAAGCACTGTCTCATTTCTCACGTCTAACATAAGACTGGAATCACTTTAATTCCAACCAGATTCACCTTCTGGTACTCAATTGCCACGTCTCTGGGATCACAACACAGGCAGGGAGCAGTTAATTAAAATCTCAGCTCTCTGTCTTTTTTCCCCTTTTTATTTTCCAAGCCCGTTAACCTTTTCTATTGATCTCCCATGTTGTACACCTTTCTCCTATCAATTCTCTATTAAAAATGCATTCAGGCTCACTCCATAAATTGTCAGTGGCATTAAAATGTAAAATAAATAGAGACATCCCTTTTAGACAATGGAGAGCCCATAGGTTCATTTTATGGCTTCACCTGGCTCAGAAATAGCCAAGCAAAATTAATTGTTCCCCTGAGATCCGTTTCCTTTGCCATAAGCAGCTCAGCTCACACGTCTCTCCTAACTGAACATAAACACGAGTAAGCAGTCACAGCATCCCCATGCGTCTGCTCCTCAGGGGGCAAACTGATACCTAGAACAAGAACAGAAGGCTACTGAAGCGTACACCCTGAGCCTTTCATCTGCTCCCCTGCCAGAATGCCAGAGCGTCACCACAGGGGTTGCCTTGCCTTTGACTCCTGCTTGATGTGTCTTTGCTACCTGCTTTTTCTCTCACATCTGCAGCTGGACAGATGTGTCAAACTCCAGGGTGGAATCAGGGCCTGTGAGATCACAGGGCTCAGCTTCTATGGGGGATGAGCCCTGGCTTGGGCTGCTTTCCAAAAAGAGGCTTGGACAAAGGATGGCATTCCTGGTTTTCTTTTCCCAGGCAAAAGGCAAGGGGTTTAAAATGTAGTTTCAGCTTTCTCCAGCTATGACAGAAAATTACCCTTACACGCTGAATTTTAAACTAAACTGCATCAAACCAACACCATCCCTCATTTTGCGAAACATCTTTTTCCTTTCCATTACTCACATCTCTTATCTTGAATTGCAAGTAAGGACTCAGGACTCCCTGCAGCAAATGAAAAGCAGACAGTCCAGAGAAATTGGTTTAGAACAGGAACATTTAAAGAGGGGATTAATAAGAAAGCAATTATTAGAAATATGCATGATTAGATTGGATGAAACAAATATATACTGGAAGAAACAAATTTTGTACTGACTAGGAGCAGGGACTAGAGGATGTAAATGTGACTTCTTGCTTCCAGAAACACCTCTCTGAAAGGTCAGATCCCTGACCCAGGAGCCAAATGGGTATCTAAGGTCCAGGATTTATTCTTTCTTCCTCTTTCTAATAAAACCAAACATCCTTCCACAGCTCTCACAAGCCCTCAGTCACTTCATTTAGCCTCAATTAACTTTTGCCTCAGTTCCAGAGGTTTTATGGGGCAGGAACATCTTTACAGTTACCCTTTATGAGACACCAGTCCCTCTGTGCTCCAGGTGATGCCTCTGGTTTATCCCTAACTGAGCACACCTGCAATACCCAATACACCATTCTACAACATTGCCATTTCCTGCTGCTCCTGATTTTTCCAACCCATGTGAACATATTTCCTCTTTTATCATCAACAGTTCTTTGAGCAAAGCTGTAGTGGTTCAGCCACAGTAGTGATGTAAAAGCATCACTGTGTTTTTCAAACTCTGGATTGTGAGTCCAGACAGAAAAGTAGGCTGATGAGCATCCTCAAGCATTAACCCATGAAGACCCCACAGAACATGCTCTCTCCCTCACTAACTGCTGGCTCATTTCCACCAATTCTGAACAGGAGGTAAAAAACCATGAAAAATAAATCTACAGGTTTCATAAAAGCAGTAGCTGAACAGAGAAGAATCAAAATTACAGCTCTGCAGAGGGAGATAAAGGTAGGAAGTGGCCATTGGGCCAATATGTGGCATGTGCTGCCAACCCAGGGCTGTGCAGCTTCTGCATCTCATACCTCAGGCAGCTTGTAGAGGGAGAAGGCAATTAGGGATTAAAAACCAAGGGAGCAAAAAACCATACCAAACCCCGAAGACACCAAATCCATCAAAAGCTTGTTTCATTTTTTTTATGGAAAAAATATTATTTGAATATTCTTCTTTGAAACTCATTCCTTTCTGCAGACCCTGCTCCCATTTTAATTCTTCATCAACATCAGACCACCCATCAAACCCAGTATCTGTTCTCATCTGTAGTCAGTGTTCAGCCCTCTTGTAGAATCTAGTTTCATTCAAGCCACTGTAAAAACAAAAGGCCATACAATGAAAGTTTTGCTGTGACCTTTCTGCAGCAGTAAAATAGCACAGCCCTGTATGAGGGGAAAGGGAAGATGATGGTAGGCCAGAAAGAGAAATTGAAATGCATAACCTGGGCTTTCATTTCATGCTGGGAAACTTCAATGGAGATTTTGATCAATGGCTTATCAGAGCTGCTGACAAAACTCTAGAAGAAGAAAAGCAGCACCACATGAGTTCAGCAGCTCAGCACAGACCATGGCCACTGCTCAGCCCTGAGAGGTGCCAGGGGCAGCCTAAAGTGCAGCACAGGACACAAGCAGGCTTTTCCCAGAACAAAACCCATCATTATTATGGCTCACTCTGTGCTCCTTAAGGACCTCAATGAATCCAGTCTCACAGTGAGCAAAATATACCCCAGCTGAACCATTTGCTTAGCCCAATGAGGCTTTCTGCTTACAAAGAGAAAGATAGGAGCTGGATTCATTTTTTCAGCTCTTGAGAGAGATCCTGGGCTATATAAAACTTGACAGCAGTCACCTCCAAGTCAGGTCCTGACTGCAAACACAGCCACCATGACACTGCAAATGTCCCTCCCAAACAACTTTCCCAGCAATGCGAAGAAAACAAGTTTTAATTTTTTATTATAATTCAAAGTTATGTCACCCACAAAGACAGAAAACTCTTGGACCAGGAGACTGAGCCTTAACTATGTACTTTGTTAGCATCCCTGAGCTTCAAAAAAAGTCTGTGGTATTGATCCTCAATCCTCTGGCCAGGTTATAAGTCCCAAAGAGGTCCAAGTCCTCTTAAAAGCCTTAACCTACACCACCACAGCATGAGTCCTCTCAGTTCCTGCTGTGGACCAATATGGCATTGCTTTTTGCAAAGAAGGAAGCTAACAGGGAGCACAGGACAATCCATCCTGGGGTGAGCCAGGAGAATGATTAGAGGACTTGAGCACCTCCCCTATGAAGAGAGACTGAGAGCCCTGGGGCTGTTTAGTCTGGAGAAAAGAAGACTGAGAGGCAATCTCATCAGTGTCTATAAATATCTGAGGGATGGATGTCAAGTGGAGGGGGACCAAGCTCTTTTGGGTGATGCACAGTAGTAAGACAAGGAATAAGAGGTACAAGCTTGAACATGGAAGATTTCAGCTCAACATGAGGAGAAACTTCCTTACAGGGAAGGTGACAGAGCACTGGAACAGGCTGCCCAGAGAGATTATGGAGTCTCCTTCTCTGGACACATTCAAAACCCATCTGGATGCATTCCTGTGAGGACTACCCTGGGTGATGCTGCTTTGGCAGGGGGATTGGACCTGATGATCTCTGGAGGTTCCTTCCAACCTCTAATGTTCTGTGATACTTTGAGTTCCTGGTCACAGCAGGTGGGCAAAGAATGCTCTATCGCTGGCCATGCCCAGCTGCTCTGGCTTCAGGCACCCACACACCACTGCTAAATCCTCATCATGGGAAATCCAAGGAACATGTTTTGCAGCCATGAAATGGCAACAGATAAGATCTGAGAGCTGAAGTGTCAGGGAATGCTGGTAGATGTAGACTGTCAAATCCATTTAATTTTCAGACAACTAAGGACACCTTGAAGTAACAAGAGGGAATATTTAACACAGTCTGAATCTGGCCAGGGTTTTTGATACTGCCATCTCAGCAGACAATTACATTATAAAGCAAGAATTAATCATATCACCTCAAACAGCCAGTGCTCAGGCAGACCACAGTCCCTTTGATACTCTACTTGAAACACATTTTAAAGAAACTTTTCCCCGAGACCCCCTCAACCAGCCCTAGACAACAATGCCTGATGACAGAAGCCCAGTCAGAGGGGTTGGGACTGCTTGAAGCTGCTAGTACAGAAAACCACAACAGGCAGCTGTGCTGAGTCTTAAGGAGCACCTCTGGTCAATCAAATCAGATCAATTAAAAGGAGTAAAAAAGAGATGTCACCTGTGATTTTTTCATTAGCACCAAAGGAATCCACCTTTGTGTATTTTAAATGGGACTGTTTGTAAACTTCCCATCTCAAGTGATTTAAATAAATTCTCAGGTCTTAATATTAGGGAAATGCAAGCTATGGAAAACAGAGAAGGCTTCAAGAAGCATTTTGTTCTCATGTATGAGATCAGAATGACTTCAGCTAACAAATACACATCTTCACTGCTAAGTTTACTCATGTAAACAAGGCAAAAATGAACAAGTGTTTTCCCCAACCAGCCCTCAGGTTGGTGCTGCCATTTCAGACTTCAAGGAGGAACTGTACAGTTGCAAGTTGCTCTGTCTTTCACCAAATACTCAGCTGGTCTGATGAATGCAACCTTTGTCTCTGCAAACCATGCTTCACCAGCAGGAAAAGCAGGAATCCCAAAAAAGAATTCAGGGGCAGAATGACCACTTGGACTGGTGTGCTCTGAGAGAATCAGAGGTCTGTCAAACATGCTGTTTGGGGGTTCAAGACAAGTGCTCTTCTGGAGATTGAAGCCTTTGGCAGGGCTCTTGGGCTTTGTCTTGGGGAGCTTTTCAGCTGGCAATAGCCTGGGCAGAGAGTTCAAGCGTTGCCTCACTTCAGAGAAATGTGTTCCACACTCCTTTGGGCAAGGCTCACTCCAACATCTGCTCCCTCAGTTCCCTCAATTTTTCCTTCAGCTTTGTCAGTTTTTGTTTGGTTGTTGGTGGTTGGGGTTGGCTCTTTTGTTGTTTTGTTTTGCTTTGTTTTTGTTCTGCCTTTTAAATCATCAGTAGCCTTTTAAGCTATACAAAATGAGAGTTTGTGACAGTTTTCTCATGGCTATTCTCCATGTACTCACATTACATCACTGTTTGAGTCTCTGAAATAAAAAACAAACCAAAACCCCAAAAAGCACAAACCAAAAAACAAGCCCATGATAAAACCAAACCAACCTCCCCCCGTTCTACTTGTAAATAGGAAAACAGTGTCCTTGTGCAGAGGAAGGGACAGATTTTCCTACCAGCATCAGAAACAGGCTGACAGCTCTGTCAAGTCTATAGTCACCTCCAGATGCTGCTGACCAACCTCGATGCAATGTGGCAAGCTAGCAGGTGCAAAAATGTACCTGCCATTCAGTGTCAAAACATGCCCACTGACAGAGTCTCACTGAGGCTCACCCTCATACAGCAGCAACAGTGACAAGGAGGCTGGCAAGAGCACACACAGGGTCAGCTTTCAGACAATGTCATGTTTAGTATAACAAGGACTATGCGAGGTAGCAGCATAGGAAAGGATGCTCGTTCCTCCTGCTCAAGAGATCAAAGAGCTTGAAATGCACAAGTGCTGCACTTCCTCACTTACAGGTGCATGGGCAGAGAGACATTGAATGGCATACTAAAAGCCATGCAGCAAATCTGAGGCATAGCCAAGGCTCTGACTCTCATCTTTCAGGCACATGTGCCAGGATGGGATCTTAGGCTCAAGTCAAATCTCCTCTCTGTGGTAAAAGAGCAGCCATCACTCTGTGGTGGAAGTTGAACATGTGTGCAGAACTCCATATTGCTGCAGTCATGACCTCCTCAAAGGGTTTGGTGTGGCTCTGAGTTTCCAAATATTTGTTTCTAAATATTTCTTTGATTAAAGCTCATCCCCACTGACTCTTGCTGACAGAACTGCCAGCTTTGCCTGTCTGCTCTGGGTTTTGTTTTGCTTTCTTTTAACAAGCAGAAAGACGTTTTTGCAAGACACAGCCTCTTGGGAGGCACCCACATGTATGTGATTTCACAATGAAGGACGTCTGCAAATCCCCCAAGACACATTCAACATGCTTCTGTCTTTCTATTTTTGGGAATTCAACACCAGGGGCCATAATCTACCCTGGTGAAGCATCGCTGAAGTCCATGAATAATTGTTTGCCTTTGTGGTCTCTGCACAAAATTGGATGCAGATGTTTTGATGACACCCTATGATGTCTGTTTTCAATGCAGGTTTTACAACCCACAGTCTAAGTCACAGGAGCACAGGATCACAGGTTCTTATGGGTTGGAAGAGACCGCCGGAGATCGTCGAGTCCAAACCCCTGCCAGAGCAGGACCATAGAATCTAGCACAGGTCACACAGGAACACATCCAGATGGGTCTGGAAGGTCTCCAGAGAAGGAGACTCCACAACCTCTCTGGGCAGCCTGCTCCAGTGCTCTATGACCCTCACAGTGAAGAAGTTCCTCCTAATGTTGAGGTGGAACCTCCTGTGCTGTAGTTTCTATCCACTGCCCCTTGTCCTATCACAGGGTGCAACTGAGCAGAGCCTGTCCCCTCCCTCTTGACACCCAGCCCTCAGATATTTATAAACATTGATTAGATCCCTGCTCAGTCTTCTCCTCTCCAAACTAAATAGCCCCAGGTCTTTCAGCCTCTTCTCATCAGGCAGTGCTTCACTCCCTTCATCATCCTTGTAGTCCTCCATTGGCCTCTCTCAAGTAGATCCCTGCCCGTCTTGAACTGGGGGCCCCAAAACTGGGTGGAATATTCCAAGTGAGGTCTCACCAGGACAGAATATTAGGGGAGTTAAGAGTTGCATGCCTCAAGGAGGCACCTCTAAATACTGCTATTCAACGGGGTAGTCACAGAGACAAATAAACATTCCTGAACAGAAAGGTGAGGATAGCAAAAAACTCTGATCACAAGTGCTGGACTGTTCAGCCAGGCTGACACTGTGCTGCAGTCCCTGGAGCTTGGAAACTCTTGATACCCCCCCAGTTATTAACGACTATTCCTCTCCGTAGAGAGGTTCAACAGCCTCCTGTTGTAGAAAGCCAGGCTTCCTGGGGACAGACATACAGACAGCACTTCTGCGAGCGAATGTTAAGGCAGAAAAGCAGAAGCTGTTAATTCAAGTACACAAAGCAATTCTGGTTCCTATAGCATCCATAAATACTCCCACAGCTTGTCAGACAGGTACCAGGGTGCAGAATGGTCATACTTTAAGGACAAATTCACCCTCAGTTATCCAGGACATGAGAGAAAGGAGGAGACTATGACATGTGAACACTGTTCCTTTCATTAATCACAGAAACATTCAGGTTGGAAAAAACCCTCAGCATCACCAAGTCCAACCCAGAACCCTACTCTGCAGGGTTCACCCCTAAACCATATCCCCAAGCACCACATCCAAGCCACCTCTAAACACATTCAAAGTTGGTGACTCCACCACCTCCCTGGGCAGCACATTCCAATGCCTGACGGCTCTTACTGGGAAAATTTTTTCCTAATGTCGAGTCCAAACCTACCCAGTTGCAGCTTGAGGCCATTCCCTCTTGTTCTATCACTAATTACTTGTGAGAAGAGACCAGCACCAACCTCTCCACAATGTCCTTTCAGGTAGGTGTAGAGAGCCATGAGGTCTCCCCCTCAGCCTCCTCTTTTTCAAACTAACCATCCCCAGTTCCTTCAGTTGCTCTTCATCCAGGTCCTTCCCCAGCTTCCTTGCCCTCCTCTGGCTCCAGCACCTCCACATCTCTCTCAACGTGCCCAAAACTGGACACAATACTCGAGGTGTGGTCTCACCAGAGCTGAGTACAAGGGGACAATCCCCTCCCTGCTCCTGCTGGACACAGCATTTCTAATCCCAGCCAGGATGCCTTTGGCTTTCTTGGCCACCTGCTGGCTCATACTCAGCTGCTTGTCCATTAGAACTCCCAGGTCCCTTTCTGCCAGACAGCTTTGCAGCCACACTGCCCCAAGCCTGTAGCATTGCTTGGGGTTGTTGTGACCCAAGTGCAGGACCTGGCACTGGGCCTTGTTGAAGCTCATCCTGTCCACGTTGGCCATGGATCCAATCTGTCCAAGCCCCTCTGTAGAGCCTCCCTCCCCTGGTGCAGATCAACACTGCACCTAACTTGGTGTCATCTGCAATCTTACTGCTGACACACTCTGTGTCTTCATCAAAGTCATCAATAAAGATGTTAAACAGTAGTGATCCCAACACTGAGCCCTGAAGAACATCACTTGTGACTGCTGCCAGCTGGATTTAGCTTCATTGACTAACTCTTTGGGCGCTTTCACCCAGCCAGTGCTTTATCCTGCAGAGCCTGTGCTCATCAAAGATATGAGCAACCACTAAGTGCTTCTGAGAAGGGACAGAGAGAAAGGGAGGGCCTCCCTATATAGTCACTACCTAACTTTCCTGCTTTGCTTGACTTTCTGAAGTATTGTTCCTCTTTGGTAGGTGGTGGTAACAAAATCTCCAAGATCAGTGGAGAGGATGGCAAGGAACATCCCAGAAACCTGAAGGGCTACTTTTTTTTTTTTTTTTTTTGCCTTGGTGATGCTCCTGTAATCAAGAGATTCCAACACTGGAGTTACAGGACAGACACTGTGTTGCAGAAGTTACCTTTCGCAGCTGGGACAGCATTTAAGTTCTCCTTGCCTGAATTTACACTCACAGCACAAAAAGTAAAGGCACACCAAAGCAAAACTGGCACCTCCAGCACAATTTCATGCATGAGGTAAATCTCTAAGTCCCAAACGCTGTGCACGCCCCTTCATGACAAACCTCAGCCATGCTCTCAAGAGTAGTTGCTTGATCTACACTGTTTCTGGAGTTAACAATCAGCATAGGGCCCTCCTGGCAATCCTCAGCCCCTGGCTGCATGCTTGCCACTTCACTGCTGGAGCCTGCCCTTGCACAACTGTCTGTGCATACTGCAACCCAGGCGACTCGGCTGACGTGGGCTGTGAGAACATCAAACATCTGCCAGGAAGCAGCAGCAATTTCACCAATCACCTTTACCACTGAAAGCAGAGATGTGTGATTACACACTGGGAGTCTCCAAAATTGCAGGCAAAGTCACTTCCTCTGCAACTCAGCCTGAGAACAGCCAGAAGAGAAATATAAACCATTTAATGCCTGTTTTGCAGAACCTGGCATGTATCCAGGCTGCATACTGTTACCACAGCTGTGTGGAAAAAGAGTAACTCGATATTTACACCTGTAAGCTCTGTTTGTCAGCACAGGGAAGCTTATGCAGAGACATTCCCACGAATAAGTATCATAGGCTCCCAAAAACGTGTTAATTGTTAACAGCTCAGGTATCTCTGAGCTGTGACATAAATTACCCAAATCTAATGACAGATGGAAACCCAGCAGAACTCTGTGCAGAACTCACAACCCCTAACAAAACAAAGGAAGACGGCAAAAGCCCTTCAGGAGTGAGGATCAATGACCTAAATCTTGGATGAAGACTCAGTCCTCTCAGTGGCAAAAGGATATCTTCTGTTGATAGGAAACAGGGAGAGGGAACAAGCCAAGCCTAACAGATCTGGGGTGAGGGAGGTTTTGCCGGTTCTGTGCACAAATCTTTGTGGGTGGCCAGGAAAGAAAGGCAACGTGGGTCTGTGCCCCAGGTTAGGGAATTACATGTGCAGTAACACACCTGAGCCTCCTTTGAGGCAGCCAGCAGCAGGGGAAATTGAGCTGTTACTGTGCTTGGCTCTGTTGCACTTATTATTATGCAACACTGCATCTTATGTCACTTCCATACATGGTCCAGTTGCTTAATATTGGATCAAATGTTTGCTCTTTTTGTCCCATTTCTAATTCAATCAATACACTGCAGGGTGTAAAATGCAAGAAGTACTCTATACAGTTAAAAACCCCTCACATAGCCACTGCACTGCCTTGGAAGAATGAAGAGACAATATCAATGAAAGGAGCTGGTATTTTCTGAAGACTTCATCTGGTATTTCCAGCTTTACCTTCTTTTGCCATTTGCTTTGTTTTCAGCAAAACTATAGTGCTTTCAGGAGAAAAAAAAATATTTCTTAGATTATTTAAAAAAAAAAAAAATTCTCTTTTCTTATCATGCATTCATTGTACTGAATTCTGTAACTGCTTCAGACACCAAAACCCGAAATGGAAAACTGAAAGCAATAATTGGTTTGTCACAGAAGAGAAAAACACACCCAGAAACCCCTATGCCATAATAAATGCCATTGAAAAGCGTTCTTATGTCACACCAATATGTGTGGTATAGGAACTTGCACTGAATTAACTGAGTAGCAACATATCAGGAATATCCAAGATGATTTAAAAAAAAAAAATTGGACCCTGGTTCTTAATGATCCTTAGTCAGAGTGGTGCCACAGATATCCCTGTGCCATGGAAGCCTCATCCCTGGAGGTGTTTAAGGCCAGTCTGGATGTGGCTTGAGCAACCAGATCTAATGTGAGGTGTCCCTGCCCAAGGCAGGAGGTTGGAACTGGATGATCCTTGAGGTCCCTTCCAACCCTGACAGTTCTATGATTCTATATACCTGTGAAGATACCTTTTGGACAGCTTTGTTAGCTGCTCCATATGAAGATGACGTGAACTGCAATGACTAATTTGCCGGGAATCTTGTTTTTTGAGACCACTGAATGAGGGCTCTGGGAATTTACACAATAGCATTCTCAAGCACTTCCAAAGGCAGTATCGTTTCAGACTGAACAGCAGGTTCATCCTCTGCTCCAAGTCTGTTATGGCGGAACAGCGCCAAGCAAACGTCGATTAATATTCCGGCAGGAAGAGCGAGCGGATGGGCTCCTGCATCACATTAAGGGAAGCGGTCAAGTTGAGAGCTAGGTGTTGGCCATGTAGCTCTTTCATTTGAGCACAAACCCCTTCACCCATCATCATGTGCTCTCAAATGCTTTTGTGTGCTGCAATATTAAATACCAGGACCCTGGGGATGGGAAATGAATAGGCACAACATGGAAATTATGAAGCATGCAGCAATACCCTTTAACCTATTAACAAGTACGACCAAGCTTGCTTAGTCTGAGCTCTCTAATCATCAAGGCAAGAAGACATCAACAACTACTGTGTCACTGACAAGGCCTTCAATGTCTAGTGTGGTTCAGAGGTCCACAGGAAACACTAAGAAGCTTTGTCTTTTCATGTGCAGAACAAAGCTACCATGTGGCACAGCATCACACAGGCAATTAGTTAGCAAAGTTAATACAGGAGAAGCAGATGGTGGAACCATGTCAACATTTTTAGTGGGCACATTTCCCCTTACTCTCGAGTTGCTGTGAACTGAGGTCATGGGGGAGCAGCAGACAGATTGGCTATAAACCAGAGCACAGCAGGGATCCAGGGATCAACACTACTTTTAATCTACCCATCTGAGGTACCTGTGTACTCCCACCTCTAGTGCTATAGCTCCCATTCTTTCTGACACCTCCTCCCCACCACATGCCCCATGCCACAGGGCAGCACCCTCTAACCTCACTGGACACAGAGGGAAACTGAGGCGACGGAAAATAAACAGCCTCTAGCTGTGGCTGTGCTAGGAGATGCTGACAAGGGAAGGCATCAAACACACAGCTTTGGTCACCCTTATGCTGCTCATCCTGCAGCCAGATGAGTTACCTAGCTCTGTGTGATCGTCTTGGGCAGCACATCTACAACACTCCTCACCCCAAAGTCCTTCATACATCTGCAAAGAGCAGCTGCTGTTGGGATATTTCTCACCTGCCAGCCCTAAAGCTGGACTAGCACAGGACAGAAACGAAAGGCTCCTATTCAACACCAGTCGTGCTGGGCACATGGAGATTTTAACAGCCAAGCCAGGAGAATCGCACAAAGAAACGGTAGACAGGAAACGCTCTGATCCAGAGTGCTGTGAACTAACAGCCCACAGACAAAGTCTCCTCTGCCGTCACTGTCAACCCGTTCTGCCCAGTTCCCCAGCTCTGTACCTCACGGATTTCAATGGTACCCAGATGAGGATGGCAGGAGCTCTCCAAGTCATTTAACCACGTGAAATAAGGAGCAGCAGTTAGTCAAACCGGTCGCAGGCTCCAGCCACTCCGGCCGCCGAATCCCGCAGCCCTCGGTCTAATCCCGTTTCTTTTAAAGCTCCTGGCAACCCATTAATTAAATCGCATTATTTACAGCTTCCAGGGGCTGGAAACCATGGGATGCACTGGATGGAATTTATGCCAGCCTCCGTTCTTGTCCCTGCTCTGCTCCCACACTCGGCCACTGCCTTCCCCACGGCTTGTCCACGCGGCACCACGTCCCCCCGGGCCCGCCAGGGCCTGCCGCGGCGCCAGCGGCTGCCATGGAAATGAGCAGGAGGCAACAAAGGCCCCGCCAGCCTCTCGCCGCAGACGGAGGAGTTGCAAGGCGATGGCTCAGCAAGGCCAAAACAAAGGAGAAACCAATTTGCCTGCTGCCTCCAAACGCAAACAAACCTCCCCCTTTGTGCGAGGAGATGTTGATGAATAGAGGTTCCCCTGAATTAAGAAACCAAGCCCCTTCCAGCCAAACGCCTAGGCTAGGTGGATGGGCATTCTGCCTTCGACCCCATGCAGCGGAGTCCATCTGTTAGTGCTTTGTGGTGAAGCATCAGTAAGGAGGTGACCGCAAAGCAAACCTGGAGGATGTTAGTTTAACTTATTAACAATCCCCACGGCACTCGTATGGCAGCACCAGCTGCAGATGGATCGCTGCTGTCAGAAGGAGCTTTTCTTTTTTCACCCCGTTATTAAGCAGTCCCCCTCATCAGCAAGTCCCTTCGCTTTGTAAAAAAAAAAAAAATAAAAAAAAAAAAATCTTAAAACGTACACTGGAAGGCATGACTGACAAGCATAACAATGTCTATTGTGGCTTTGAACTGATTTCCAAAGGTGTTTTACGAGAATAAAGGGAACAAAGTTCTATGGATCCATGAACTTTTTACTGCTTAAGGACTCCCAAATGCACACCATTGAAAGATCAAGCACCATAAGCCTGAGACATACACACACATAATTCACCCAATCATCGTTAGAATTCCCCCACCCCCCACACGTGTTGCTCACTTTTTTTATAAGGCCAGTGACTTACCTATGTAAAACCTAAGGAATCCATCTTTAAGGAGACATAAAAAGGAGAAAACTCTGTGAACATAAGCTGCTATCAAAGCCTAACAGGTTTCTCCAGCAATACAAAAGTAGATTTTGGCCTTATTCTCCTGTGGGTCATTCACAATAGGAAAGAAATCAAGAAGAGGTGAGAGCACTTATTGCATGATGCAGAAACAGCTCTGCAGATTTTCAGTCTAATTCCAAATACCCAACCTGCCTGCACTGTGCCCTCAGCTGCTGTGAGAAACGGCTTAGTCCTGAAGTCAGTGCAGCTACTCCAATTCAGGTTAGCTCTGAAAGCTTCTTTCACCACGAGCAGTTGCAATAGTGCATTGGCATTATTTAAGTCCAGATTGAAACATTCTACAGCAGAGCTGAGGTTTTTTTTTACCACAAGAAGCCCAGAAACACAGGAGTTCATACCACTGTTTGGCTCCCTAGTAAGTCTCTTGGCACCTTAATTTAAATAAGAACATCTATCAGTGGATTTATAGGAGATCAGTGACCACGAAAATGTCTCTGACATGATTGTGTTAATAATTGCTCACTTTCCCAGCATTGCCTATTCTGTACTGGGTCCTTGTCGGTAAGGAAGTACCAATGCTCTCTGTCCAGGACAGCTAGAGTGAACTGTCAGACACTTTAACAATAAACTCAGCAATACTGTTCAAAAGAACAGTTTGGAAAAGCTCAGCCATTGGAAAATGGAGTTCTAAACTCACAATACTTCAGTAATGTTCTGGGTCCCCAGCATTAACATACCCTGAAGCCATTCATCTACATGTACAATTTTAATTCAACAGGATTTTTTTTGGCTTTTATCTTTTAAGTCTGTCACATCATACATCATGTTAGGGTTATGGTTGCACTTGATCTTAAAAGTCTTTTCCAATTCTAATGATTCTGTGATTCTATTACTAGCCACTCTGCATGGCTACCACTACAGTACAGCAAACATCTACAGCCTGAGCTAATTAGGACCCTCCAGAACTAAAAAAGCAGTATCAGAACCAAAAAGTGAGGTTCAGGGGTGAGATTTTTGCCTCTGGGAGAAGGGACAGCATCCCCAAACTTGGTATGTCAGAAATTAAGGAACAACCAAAGAAATAATTTTCATATATTCCTCCAAACTCCAGCATAGGTAAGACCTTCTGAAAGCTAACAGCTAGAAGGTAAAGTTAAAAGGTTTCATAGCTACCAAACATGTCCAGCTAGTGACCACCAGAACTGGGACCGGTGAGCAATATAGGAACAAAACTTCCCCTCTGCAAATGGTTTCCAGTCACCTAAGTGTTACCAAGGCAACTCCAGCGACCAGAATACAAATTACTTTGGGGGTACCCTGGTAAACTCTGAGCACTTCCCAACTCTGCATGCAAATTTAAATCACAGCCATTTAAATGACAACTGTGTAAACAAGAGAAAGTATTAAACTATCACCCCAGTCAATGGCACCATAGTCAGGGAAAATGTTACTGGAGGCAGCAACAAAATGGAGCAAAGGGAGGAGGAGACACATTAAAAAGTTCAGCCTTGTAATTCATGAGTACCAGGCAAGGGCTTCTCATTCCCTAGGAAACATCACTTTTTCTTTGACTTCTGCTTGTCCTGGCTATCAACTATAAATAAGACCTAATGTTGGGGCAAAACTTTACGTGGAAGAAAGCCAGGGAGCTCCGGGTGTTGGGAGCTGCCCAGTTCACAACAACCCTGGAGCTGCACATTCCAATTGGTTTATTCCTGACAACTGAAAAGAAAAAAAAAAAAACCACAAAGAAACAAACAGAAACACACCACCTTCTGCCTTTAGAACTGATATCTGATGATGATACCAAACTGGAAGGGCTTGTAAAGGCTGTGTGGCCATTCAGCAAGACCTGGACAGACTGAGAGCACGGCAGAGAGGAACCTAATGAGGTTCAACAAGGATAAGTGCAGAGTTCTGCACCTGGGAAGAAAGAATAAACTGCACCAGCATAGGTTAGGAGGTGATCTACTGGAGAGCAGGCCTGGGGAGAAAGACCTGGGAGTTCTGGTGGACAAGAAGTTATCCACATATCCAAGCAATGTGCCCTTGGGTCAAGAAGGCCAATGGGATCCTGGGGTGTATTAAGAGGAGTGTGTCCAGCAGTTGTTAGTTATGTTAGATATATGAAGAAATAAAATTTATTATTAGGCTCCATATTCCTCCAGCAAGACTCTTGAAATATTCTCAACAGGTGGTCTGGACCCTCTGGCAGCTTTGCAGATCCCACGCACAAAGGAAATCCAGCTCAGAAGTCCTGTTGTCCACAGCTCACATAGTTACTGGTGTGTTGCTGAGGTGTTCACATGCCTTTATTTTTCAGTGACACTTTATGAAGTGCTTGGCTCCAGAAGGATTTACTGATTAAAGTATCAAGTGCAAGCAGCAGAACTGCAGAGGGCCCAAAGCAAGGCAGTGTGACTCTGCCTGCTTTGTTCCATTTCTCCTTATGCTAAGGTGAAGGCCTTTGCACCAGATTAATAAAGTGCAGCTTTTCAGTAAAAATCCTCATCTTTGTGAGGTTAAATGACTGCTGGACAGCTTGTGTGACCAGGCTGGAGCCTCTGTCAGAGAATGACAAGCCTGCCTTGTGGGACTCTGTGCTGCTACAAACACTTGAGACATGGATCATTCCATAGCAGAAGATCCTGGATACAGCCTCCTGTTACTAGGCCTTTCCTCACCCAGCTGAGAGCAAGTGATTAAATCCCAAAAGAGTTTATTTCAAAAATCAGAAGTCCTTTCATGCCTGTGCCTTAAAAACCTCTCAGGTTTTATAGTATATGAACATTCAGAAAAATATTTTGTATGGTCTACTGTGTGTTAGTGGCTGGCCCAAAGATGCCAAAGGATGTTAATCAGGAAGGGATCCAAGGGGTCATGGCACAGTCATCAGAAATCCTCCAATGGTTTTGGGTCAAAGAGATGTCACAGGGCTTGAAAACTCAGTAAAAGATCAAACTACATTTCCCCAAATTCTGTAAGCTCTGGAGCCTTTGCTGCTTACGCAAGAGCCAGGAGGAACAGTGCTGCCAGCCAGAGATCATCGTGTCAGTAAGGGTGAAGCTGATGGAAACTTAGGGGTTTAGTGACAAGTAAAGAGAAGATAAAAACATCTAATGCCCATGCTGGGCTACACAAACTACATTGTGGACTACATGAGCTACAGCCTCACTTGGATGTGAAGCTGCCAACAGACAGCAGAGCAACACCACTCACAATAATTTAGTAGGAAAGCTCCCAGTCCCTACCTGATGAAAAGAAGTTTTGTTTCTCCTAGAACTGGCTCCATTCTTTACCCTCTTTCTCCTCAGTTCTTGGTTGGTGGCAGTTCATTATAAAGCATGAATCATTTCACTTTGTTCCTTCTTCAGCTAGGTCCTGTCACACAATTCAATTGGCAGGTGAATTTTAAATGGGTCAGAACTGGTGAAAAGCTGTTAAAATGAGAATAAGCTGATTGTCCCTGGGAATAGGAAAGAACAGAGGGGACTTTCCGAGTATCTCTGTCTCCAGATAACCTTTGTTATGTAATGGAGCTGCTTCATATTGGCGCTTTTTTTTTTTCCCTTCTTTCCCCACAGAAGCAACTATGGTCAAGACTTGCCAAGTGGCAGAGCTGTTTATCAAGGAGGAACTTGGTAAGTGCATATAGTGCCTGGAAAAACTGCAGGACTCTCAGGCTGTAAGAAACACCACCTCTGGGTCCTGTACCCAAGTTAACCCAGCCTCAGGGGTTGTGCTCCTTGCATATGCAGGACAAGGTCCCAACAAGGCTACTTTATAGTGAGCAAGGTCTAAGGCACAACACAGAAAAATGCTCAAATCCAAATAAAGGACTGCAAGCAGTGACCTGTCCTGCATAGCTAAGATTTACTGGCTTGCTGGCAGTCTCCTGAAGACTAAATTTGACTTTACCCTAAAGCCAGATGCACTATATAGAAGGGTACAAAGTTATTTTGGAGACAGAAGAATTTATAAATAGTTGCTTGGAAGTCTTCAGGCTCTTTCTTGTTCCCTGTGAAAACACCAAAGTTCTTTCCTAATTCAATTCAAACACAGGATCATGGCTTAGACCAAACCCTCACTGTCCCCTCCACAACTCATCCATGGCCAAAGAGAGATCAGTCACTAACATTTAACACATAACTGCTGATGACTACTGGCTGCTGAGAGGCCACTGTTCAAAGTGACATCCTCTCTAGAAATCCTCACTGATCAAAATCCAAGTTAGGAGACAAAACCTCTCCTGCTTCCCCAAGTCATGCTGTGCCTCCAAAAGTAGGCTGGCAGAGCTCACCTAATGGCTTCATCTGAATTTATGCAAGATTAAATCGAGGTAACGGTGAGTTAAAAATCCCGTTTATCCTTCCACCTCCAGGATCTGCTAGCCCCAGGGGCAGGAGAGGATTGAACAGACAGGCTGAAAGAGTTGGGGCTGTTCAGTTTGGAGAAAAGAAGGCTCTGAGGAGACCTTATTGGGGCCTTCCAGTATCTGAAGGGGGCTACAAGAAAGCTGGGGAGGGACTTTTGAGGGTGTCAGGTAGTAACAGGATTAGGGGGAATGGATCCAAGCTAGAGGAGGGGAGACTCAGACTGGATATCAGGAAGAAGTTCTTCACCATGAGGGTGAACTGGAACAGGTTGCTCAGGGAAGTGGTGGAGTTTTATAAGGCCGGGCTGGATGTGGCTCTGGGCAACCTGATCTAGTGGAAAGCATCCCTGCTCATGGCAGGGGGGTTGGAACTAGATGATCCTTGAGATCCCTTCTAACCTTGACAATTCTGTGAGAACAAAACTTGGTCTTCTGTGTTTTAGCTGCAGTAAGAGCTTGAAGAAAAGTGGCAAGCCAGAGATGGCTGCTGTTGCTACTGCAATCACAGCTCATTTTTCTCTAGACCAGCTTTTCTGCTTTGAGACCACAATGATTAACAAGATTTTTAAATAACAGAGCAATAGAAAACCTGCAATTACTTCAGCCTCAGGCCTGTCCTTGGAGGTTCAATATTATCTAAAAACTAATAAAAACATTCAGAACAAGAACTCACAACAAAATTACGATTTGAAATATTTTTCCATAGTTTGCAATAAAAGACTACTTAAATTTGATTTATGCAAGCATTAAATCATAGAAAACACAAAGCCTGCAGTGCTCTGTCCATCACCTTCTCAATCAGCACCTTGAAAAGTCTGGTTTGTTTTCTGTTTTATTTGAAGTCATTCTTAAAGCTGGATATTTATGTCAGCTTTTATTAGTTGTTTTCACTGCTGTTTCTCAGTGCAATTTTACTCTACAACTTGCCACTGGAAAACATTTTTTTTATTCAACAGCAAAAAGGTTGCCAGGTTGCTGCAGCTTTAGTCTGTAGCTTAGTTAAGTCCTTTCAGTATTAGCCTAAGCTTTTGTGATTTTCTTTTATAAATTAAGGAAATATTTTATAAAAATGAAAGCAAGAGAGAAACAAAAAATGAAAAGTATCCTATAGCCTTGCAAGGACACGACACAGCAGAGTACTAAATCAGGGACAGCTGAGGTGCATCATATTCTGTGGCTGCATTGCTTCATGGTTTCATTCCTTCTCTTTTCAGAAACTGTCCCATTGGAAGTAATCCCAACACAAGGTGGAACAAACACTTGAGCACACACACACACACACCAGCCCACAACCTCTGCTCTCCTGGAGCAAAGTGTGGCCAGCTCCAGAATCACAAAATGTTAGGGGCTGGAAGGGACCTCAAAAGCTCATCCAGTCCAACCCCCCGCCAGAGCAGGATCACCTAAAGCAGATCACATAGGAAGGCATCCAGGCAGGTTTTGAATATCTCCAGAGAGGGAGACTCAACAACCCCCTGGGCAGCCTGTTCCAGTGTTCCATCAGCCTCACAGTGAATAAGCTGAGAAAGTTGAAAAAGCAAGGGAGTGAAACCAGTTTCCACTTTACCCCCTTCTCTTTCCTCACCAGGATTCAGATGTAACTTGTCAGCCCTAAAATCTGCTCTCTGCAAGGAAGAACCGCCTCTGGAGGAGCTACCTTCAAGCTGACCCCTTTGCCAACAGCCACACTCAGCAGCTCTCACATCCCAATTCAATGCTCTGTGTGCTGGACAGAAGCACAGTGAGGCACCAATCCCACTCTGTAGCACTTCGCAATCTCTATTAGGACAAGATGATAAATCAGGAGCATTGTAACATCACATTCAGACAGTGACAATACTCCCTGCCTGCCCCCAGGGCACCTATAAATCACAATCCCTCTTCCAGAATGTGTGCATCTATAATGGTACAGATTCAAAAGGTCAAAACTTTACCTGTATTTACTTTAGTGCAATTCATAGATTATTAAAACCTTTCTGGAGTCACCCACTTGCTCCAGGCCCTCCCACAGGGCTGGGCAGCAAGGACACACTAGGTGGGGAATTACTCTGTGTTCTGTGTCAAGGACAATTCAAAGTCAAGCACAGAAGAGAAAGATCCTAAATAAGGTAATGTCTTAATAAGTCTAATTTAGCTTTAAAATAACTATTTGTTATTTAAATGTGTGCATTACACAACTAACCCTGGAATCTCTCTTCTGAGCACATACAGACCTCTATCCAAAAGTAGAAACCTTCCCACATGAACTGTAAGGAGCAAGCAAAATAAAATTAAAATAAACCAATCAATTCAATCTACCAGCACAAAAAACCCCTCAGCTGCTTCTAACCAATTCCTGAGAGGCCAAAGCACCAAACAGCTCTGAAGTTGCAATAATACCACATTCATCTGAAACTCTGAGATCAATCCCCAATACTCAGTCCTCTTTCCTTCTCAAGCTGCATGTACTGGAAAGCCAACACCTGCCAGTTTAAACCCTCTTGCCAAGAAAGAATAGTGATTTTTGCCTGGGGGAAAGGATGAGAAAACAGACACATAAACAGTGGTTAAGAGCAAATGATTATTTTTTTTAAGGCTCCCTTAAACTAGTTCATTCCCGATAAACCTCTCAGCCTAAATTCAAATCAGGGCAGAAGGGAGCTTGGCAAATCACATGCTGAGTGAAACAAAAAAAGGATGCCAGCTTTTCAGTTGGCTTACCCAAACAGTGTCATACAGGGCGACCAAAGTATTGCCTCCTAGTTCCTCACTCCCATTAATGGGTGTACAGCACCAAGGGCAAGAACCCCCAAGCCTGAGCTGTGGACAGCACTTCAGGGAACCAGGTAAGACCTGAAGGTTCAGACCATAGGCTGCATTTTGAGCATCTTCTCATCCCTTTGAAATCACAGATGGGAATTCTGCTACCTGGTACGAACAATCTTGTTATTACAAGGAACTGGGAAGCATCTGGCTGCCTTCCCCTATCCTCATCTCATAGGAACAGTAGCTACCACTCAAGAACTTGACCTTTCAGCTGGGTTGTGCTTGAATTATTGTGGTAGCTTCACCTTTTCAACCCATCTCCTGCTTTCAGTTCATCTTAATTTATTGGCTGTTTCCATAACGTGCTCCTTTGGTGACCTGAGTATGAACAACAGTTGCTTCCACAAATCAACCTTTTTTTTTTTTTTTTAATTTAGTTCAAATTCTTCCCTATTTACCTGGCACTGTCTTTTCTATTAAAAACCTCTCACTTCAGATATCCCAGGTCTTACCCTGATTTTACCTTTCCTTCTTGTTTGCCTTGTAAGATTTGCATGAAGGAAACGCAAAACAAAGCTCTTAAGTTACAATGCTGCTTATGTTACTGTACTTTGAATAAACAGACCTTATTGTAGCAACACACTGAGCCACCCTAACAGCTGTCAGGACATCAGAAACCCACCACACTGCAAAATCAGTCACCCACTCTTAAGAGTACAGCTAAGCTTTAAAACTCCAAGTACCCTTTAGTTCTTAACTCCACTTGAGGGATCATTAGCCTGGAAACATGTCCTGTGCACAATTAATGCCAATGGCAAAGGCAAGCAGGTTTACTTACACCTGTGAGAACATTCTCCACTCTTAAGACATTCATTGAAGACAATTAATGGACCGTTCCAAGTCACAGAACGTTCTGAGTCATGGTTTGAGGGACACAGTGCCAGCAGTGGGTGCTGCTAGTGGAAATGAGTGATAATTAGACTCTCATGTTCTACTAACATCACGTATGAGTTCTTGTACACTTACAGCATACCATTGTCCACTGGTCTGGACTTGTAAATCAGTAAACTGATCATCAGTAGCACCAAGGCCACATTCCTGTCTTTACTGCAGAGGACAGCACAGTATCTCCTACCAATCCAATAAAAATCATTCCCCAACAAAATCAAGCAGCAGAGGCCATTGGAGCCCTCCATGGTGCAGCCTTCATGACGCCCATCAGCTCAAGCTTGGAAGTGCTCACCTCTCTCCCCCACTCCCTTGCCCCACAACACATACAACACATGCTGCTGCACAGGCACTGAAACCTCTGTGATGCTGTAGGTGGCAATGAGCAGCTGAGTTTAAAATAGAATCATGAGAACCTACAACAAACAAAGAGTCAAATTCTGGGGCTGTCAGAGGGAATGCAGAGTGTCTCAGGGTGTGGCATGAAGCACACTGGGAGTTTTGTGTTTTATCTTCTTTCCAGTAAGCAGAAAGTTGCTTCTCCTAATTTCATTACCTAACCCTTGAATAATTAAGACTATCTGCTCAATGGCACAGCACTTCCAGACATGAATAAGACTAAACACATTTATTCCTAGCGAATCTCCACTGACCTCAGTAAGTTTTATCACCTCTGGATCTCAGACATGCAGAAGTGTGAACAAGCACAAATCTTGTGTTCTAGGTGCACGCAGCCCAGAGAGTCTCTGCTCTAAGCTGGCTCTGATCCCAACAAATTTAACCTCTCTTCTTGGTTTCCCATCTTTCATCTGGAACACTAATATACACTTCATATCCCTGATAAAAAAATTCTATTATTTAAAGTTTGCAGGGTGCTTTGAAGATGAAAAGGGCTCTGTTTTGACATTAGCCTGGCTTCAGCAGAGAGATGTGGTTTATTTTTGCTCAGGAAATTTCTGCCATCGAGTTGTTTGAAGAATGTATTTATCTGGAGAAAAATCTACTTTATAGGAATAAAAAGTATTGTATTGTATTTAATAATGTGTCTGAAAAAAAAAAAAAGGACAAAGGAAACATGGCACAACAGGAAAAGATCTTGGACATGACATGCTGGCAGGATCAGAAAGCTGCATTGTCTCTCCAAAGCACCCTGGAGACTGAGGGGCTCCCTAGAGTGTCTGTGACATAAGCTGGAGTAGGAAACTCTGAAGGGTCCTAAGCCCCAAGAAAAGGCTGCCTGTGCTTAGCTCCCCTCACTTCATACTTTGGATAATAACGCAGCATGGATCTTCCCCTGCCAAGTCAGAGCCTCACCTCTTGGTGTCAATAGAGGTTTTCTGCTGGGATGAGCAGTTCTTGCTCTGCTTCCCCAGAGCTCCATGGGTGTGCAGTGCACACCCATGCACATGTTGCAGAGTGTGGCCAAAAGGAATCTCCTGCATGTGTGCTTGGATTCTTGCTGGTCAGAGCCACATGACAGCTGGGGCCTGAAGCAAGGAGGCTACATGGATGTAGACTTGCCTGTTGTTTCCACACCCTGCATGAGCTGCCAAGTTTATGCTGTGTTCACAAAATATGACATCATGTGGCTTTTTCTTTTTTTCTTCTCTTTCTAAGAGGGGGTTTGATTTTTTTTTTTTTTTTTGTCTAATTCGTTGTAGCTGCTGGCATGTGCGTGGAGGGCAGCATCCCAGTTACAATAGCTTTGGAAGCTGGATTCATTGTGCTGTGACGGATTGCTCAGGGCTCTCTCCAAGTTTTCCCATTTCCTTGGCAGAGCTGCAAGCAGCACAATGTCAGAAGACAAATTACAGAGGCATTTGTTCAGTTCCGGGGCTTGTCGCCTGCTATTCAGCCCTGACCGACCTGGCATGATGTACTGAGTGTGCTCCACTGCCCGTGGGACAATCTTCTTGGCACTGCCAAGAGACCTGTCATCATATTTTTGGACAAAAGCACTATGCTAAACATGCCAAGGTATTTTAGGCCACAACCCTAGCTGGTGTAAGCCAGTGTACAGAGATCAAAACAGCTACTGACATTCGCTGCTGCTAAGGAGTCAGTCCTTTAACATCACATCAGCTGGAGAAGAGGCTCTGTAGAACACCCAGCACTGCAGGATGCGTTGTCTGCTGCTGTACAAGCTTTAATACAGTCATCACAGGAGCTTCCAACACAGTCATCAAGCACCATGATTCATGCAGAAGCAGTATGTGAACTTGGCCAGGTTACAAACAGGGAGTGCTACATGTGCTGTTCCCAGGGTTATTTGTAAAACTGCCCACAGCTCAGCAATCACAGAGTCACAGAATTACTGAGGCAGGAAAAGACCTCTGAGGTCAGCAAGTCCAGCCTATGACCTAACACCACCACATCAGCTAAACCATGCCACCAAGTGTCACATCCAAACTTTTCTTAAAGACCTCCAGTGGTGGTGACACCTCCCTGGGCAGTCCATCCCAGTGCCTAATCAGCCTTTCTGTCAGGAAGTGCTTCCTAATATCCAACCTAAACCTCCCCTGGCACAGCTTCATCCCATGCCCTCTTGTCCTGTCACAAGTTGCCTGGGAGAAGAGCCTGACCCCCACCTGACTACAACTTCCTTTTAGGTAGCTGTAGAGAGTGATAAGGTCCCCTCTGAGCCTCCTCTTCTCCAGGCTGAACACCCCCAGCTCCCTCAGCCTCTCCTCATCAGACTTTCCCTCCAGTCCCTCCCCAGTCTGGTTGCTCTCCTCTAGACCTGCTCCAGCACCTCAATATCCTTCCTGAAGTGAGGAGCCCAGAACTGCATACAATGCTCAAGGTGAGGCCTCACCAGTGCCAAGCACAGGGCAGAATTCCATCCCTGCTCCTGCTGGCCACACCATTCCTGATCCAGGCCAGGATGACATTGGCCTTCTGTGCCCCCTGGGCACACTGCTGGCTCATGTCAAAGTCACACCAGGGCAAGCTTACCAGAGGAGCCCACTCCATGCCCAGTAACCTAACTCACAGCTCACCAGGTGGTAATTCCTCTTCAGCAGACCTCCTGTCCCTAATGCTCTTTTCTTTTTTCCCCTAAAGCATTTTCCCTCTGTCACAACAGTCACTTCAGTCTCTGACTTCAGCTGTGTACCTCTGAGAGCTTCTTTCAATGCACCAGTTCCTGGCTACCTGAGGTACAGGCAGGTCCCTGCATATTTAATGCTCAAGCAGCCTGGTCACCTCTCCCTGCCACTTCTCATGTTCTGTCTTGAGTTTCAGAGAGATTCACTAAAACATTAGCCACAGTGCTTAAGCTTGTTCATGAGCTCACACAGCTTTGTGGGAACACCTTTAAAGGATCCTATTTCTTATGTTCAAATGAAATATGTGAGAAATGCAACAGCAGAAACACAGGCTTGAATTCTTCCACACATCTCCCCCATCCTGACCTTTCCTGCACAATCAAGGCAGTGGTGCAGCAAAGCTGAGACAAGCATCAGAAAAAGGCTTTAACTCTAAGTGCAGTGGAGCCACTAAGTTTCTCTAGGTAGATACTGATATCTGAGAATCCAACTCTTTTATCCCTCACCCATTCAGAAGCAAGGAGACTGTAAGTATGCCTCTTTCTGTGCTGTGGAGCATCCCCTAATCCAGAAAGCACTTCCCGGGCTAGCTCAGAAAGTAAAAACCCAAGCAAAACCCCTTCCTCTGTAGAACAAAAGGGAAGCAAATTAGCGAACTTCAGTCTAGATGCCAGGGTCCCTTCCAGAACTAACAAAACGTTCTTGAGATACTTCTAGGACAGTAACAAGGTAGAGCCCTGAATGTCACCAGAAGGGGTCGGTTAGGTGAGAAACAAAATGAAAAGCACAGTTATGGAGATGTAATGGATCAAATCCACTGTGGCAGGTGCACTTCTGCAAACCGAAGTGGAGCTGTGCTCCCTTCTGCCAGTCCTGTGTTCAGACTCACACTAAGAAAACCCATGCATCAGGCATGCAGCCCTGATGCAAGAAAAAGACATTTTGGCAAATATACAGCATATACCTATATGCTATAAGGTTCTGGAAATTATTCTGTAAACAACTTAAGTCACTGAACAGTGGGAATAGTATCCAGTCTTTGCTTACACAAAGAGTTTATCCTGTGGTTTTGCTGTAATGATTATTTGTAGAAACAGACTAGCAATGGACAATTCAAAGATAGAAAAAAATAATTGGCTAAATCTTGAAGTAAAACTAGGTTTCTGCACCAAACATGGAAACAATGCAATCCTGCTTCCTTTCACCACCGCTTTGATGGATGGAGATAGTATGTAAGAAGGGTATGGAGGAGGAGAAACCTTGCATTAGCACTTCCAACAGTGCATAAAGGCTTCAAAAGACAGCTGCACTGCTGAACCTGGAAGCAGAGAAAAAGCTGCTCTTAAAAGGAAGAAAGCAGGAACAATCTAGCTGAGGATTCAAAACAAGGGTAATGGCCACTGGGTTCACCCTCCCAGCTCCCTCTTTTACATGAAAAGGCTCAAAATTAGCGGTGTCTGAATTATCTTTTAAGCCCTCTGTAAGACCAGGATAGAGACATGGGCACTAGGAGAGAACTCAAGCCTCTCAGCCTCTGCTCTTCCCTTGCATTTATCCCAAGTGTTCAGGCCCTGATCCCTGTCCTGTTCCAGCCCAGTGACAGCTCTGCACAAAGAATACCCCCATGCCATGGCTGCATGAAGCCCTGAAGTGCAGGTTGTAATATTTCATGACAGTCCCCTTTGTGGTTGCCTCCATGAAAATTAACAGTTATTAATCACTTACAAATCTCTCAGGCTCCTGGATCCCACGAGCATGGGAAGACATGTGTGTGTACACCAGAAAGGAAGACCAAGAAAAGCATTTCCTGATCCTCTTTGCCAAAGACAAAACCACTGGAGACATTTCTGCTTGTCTGGGCAGCACCAAGACAAAGGATAAAGCAATGCAGACATGCCAACTGTTTTTAATCCTTTTCCCAATTCCATCTTCTAATATATAGTGTCATTTTGCACCTGTGTGAACCTTATCAGTGGCACAGAGTCTTTCTTGCAGAAAATGTTAAAATATAATATTGAAGTCCAAATCATAGATTTTAGGAGGAAGTGTTGAGATCAAAAGACAGAGAACAGCACTATTGGTGACTTGGGAGTCCAGAAAATGGCTCCTGAGCCTTCAGCAAGCCTGAGGCAACCTTGACAGAGTAACACTAACGGGGATGTTTTCTGAATTATCTGAACAAAACCAATTGGAAACCAGAAGCACAGAGGTTTGAGTCTTTAACTGATGAAGTCCAATATGTGGAATATATGGAAGTAAGCAAGAAGGGAAAAATAAATAATAAAAATATCCTTCTTTCTAGGAAATGATAGTTGGAAGCTGCAGTGGCAATTGTGCTGCTTTTACTGTCGCAAATGCTTCATCTTCATACAGAAGAGTTTGCTTCTTTGCACACTCTCCCTTATAGCAGGGATCTCTCAGTCTTTCAGGGACCATCTACATTGTCACTGCCATGAGACAGGGACTATCACTTCTGTGCCGTGCATATCCACAGTGAATAACAACTAGAGCCAGACAGTCTCCCCCATCAGACTATGCACATACCCCAGGTGGAAAGCCTTCTTTCTACCAGAGTCTATTTCCCTTCAGGCTAAATCCTTCACCATCTTTTCTCTGATTCCTGCCATATGCAAACATCAAAGGGTCACACACAAAACAGTGAGATGGGAAGGAATGGGGACAGAAACATCTACCAGCCAGGGGGGTGCTGCCTGCAGACTCTCTGTCCCAGAGCAGAGGGGTTCTCCTCCTTGCTGTCTTTCAGCATAGAGGAATAAGCACTCTGGAAACAAAGAAAGATAAAGGAGATCTTGAGACACAAAAGGATTTTAATGCCAGGATTCTAATAATGCTTTGCTTGCTGTGCTCATCTTGTTTTGGAATAATGTTGCATCATTTCCCTGCTAAAGAGAAGGCTGCAGACATTCTGGATTTGTTGAATCCCAGAAAATGCAGCTTGTTCTCTTGCAGTTCAGAAGGGTGGCAGTCAGTGACAAATTTTCTAGCAGCTCTTCAGGGACATAAAAGAGCAGTTAAACTTCCACACTCAAATATATCCTTTTCCCTAAAAAAGATTTTGGAGTCCCCCATACCATTTGTGTATTTGGAAAGGATTTCCATACTTTTGAACTGAAACAGATGGAGATGAAGTGATGTGCATAAAGGGCCCAGAGAATGTTCACTTCACAATCCTCACTGAAAAAGTTTGGTACAGAAGCCATGGCAAGACCATTGCTGTTGCTGTTTGTGTAAGTCTCCACAGAGCTCCTGCTCTAAGTCAGGCATTCTTCATGAGACAACTTACCAATGTAAAAACCTGGAAACTTTCTTCCTCCTGAACTTCTCCCCTTTCCTCTTTGCTCCAAGCATTTACCCATCAGACACAAGCAAACAGGAGTGACAGCCTATAAATTAGCAGTCCTGGACTACAGAGTTTTGGAAGGACAGAAAAAGAGGATAATCATATTGACAGCTTCTCAGACATTGTGGGCTCCTGGGTTGAGACAAAGGCTCTTACTGCACTTCATGTCAGAACATTTCTCTCCCTAGCTGGACAGGCTGAATGAGCACAGAGATGCCATTGGCTGCTCATCAGCTGAGCAGCAGCCTGTTCAGCCAGCGTAACTTCACTTCATTCCTACAGGAGCTTCATTGGTTCTACCTGATCTCCATGAACACCACGTCTGAGGGCAAGTCACTTCCTACCTTCCTTCTTCAGTGCCTTTTCTTCCAGCCTTCATGCTTCAGATGGGCTTTACATCAGCAGCAACCCCCAAGCCTGGGAGCATCTGCACTCATTGTTGCCTCCTCTCTGCAGTGCCAGTTTACATTACAAGACCTCTCAGGAACAAAACATAAAGGCCCAGAGGAGATCCAATATCGAAGCAGGGCAGGAGCTTCTCACAAGTGCTGGCTGCCATCACCATAAGAGGAGTCATCCTTTTGTTTCAAACAAAACTGGGTGAAGAAACAACGTCATCAAAAGCTGCTTGGGACTGTACAAAAGGCCTTTGAACAAACATCCAAAGATCACAGAATCACAGAATGTTAAGGGCTGGAAGGGACTTCAAAAGCTCGTCCAGTCCAACCCCCCCTGCCAGAGCAGGATCACCTAGAGCAGATCACACAGGAACACATCCAAGAGGGTTCTGAATATCTCCAGAGAGGGAGACTCTACAACCCCCCTGGGCAGCCTGTTCCAGTGTTGTCACCCTCACAGTGAAAAAAATTTTCCCCATGTTTCTATGGAACTTCCTATGCCTCAATTTCCACCCATTGCTCCTTGTCCTGTCATTGGGCATCACTGAGAAGAGCCTCACTCCATCTTCTTGGCACTCACCCCTCACACATTAATGAGGTCACCCCTTAGTCTCCTTTTCTCCAAGCTAAAGAGATACTTGTGGAAATTCTCCATCACAGCTCCAGTGAGCACATCGAGCAGCTGTCCTAACATCCTGAAAGCTGCCCTGGGTGCTCAAGGCTCCTTCTTTGACACTCAAGCCATGGTGCAATTAAATGTTTGTTGCAGAGTAAGTGTACATGTCAGGAATCACTCCCCCAGCACTGACACACCATGTCAATGACACACTTGTACTGCAGTCTCCAAAGAGGCACAGCCAGGCTCTAGCACTTGCATCCTTCTGGTGTTTGAAGGAAACTGGTACATCTCCCACCCTCCTCATGGTATGGAAAAGTAGCAGCACTCCCAAGGAGAAGGTGGCTACCTCTCACAGCTGCCCAGGATGACTTTACCCCCCATGCTGCTGACTGAGTAACATGACTGGGGCTTTGAAAGAACCTCCCCAAGTTTAAGAGCAAATTAGGCTGAAAGCAGCTGTAGTGAAGAATAGGAAAGGTCTATTTCTCAGGAAGATCAGCCTCCTGTACAGGAAGGACAGGGTGCCCAGTGTGCCAGAGATGTGTTCCTTGCCAAAATGCCAAAAAGGAGCAATAGAAAGTTGTAGGTCAGGCTGCCAGCTCACAAGCACTAACTGCATCCAAAGCTAACACTGCATTACAAAGAATTCCTTTTCTGTCTGAGTTCAGCAAACCTCTCCAACAACACTGGGAAAAGCTCACTGTTTGAATAGTGAGTCCTGAGACCACCTGATAATTACTATCAGAGACAACAGCAGTTCAACTAAACCACAAGAGTGATTAAGAAGAGGCAAGCACTTTGGTTACAAGTTCTGCATTTTCCCCCTAGAAATCATCTGTTTTCTACAGAGAGAAACAAGTGTCCTGATTGTGGCAGGCAGTAAGTAACCAGGAAAAAAACAGAGTAAAAATTACTAGAGCATGGAGCTGTCCTGGGTTTAAGGCACTTGGAGGTCTTAAATCACAGAGAAGTCTTCCAGGAAGAATAGACAGTCTGAAAGATACACCCTAGAAAGTGTAATCTTTAGCTTATCATTCCCAGAATCCCTGCATCCCTATAAAATTTGCTGCAGACTTAGCTTCTGTCTCTTTTCTCCCTCCTTTCGGCTCTCTGGAGGGAGTCCTTATCTGGTGACATGGGGGAGAAGGCCTGTTTGTGGTCTTCAGAGGCCTGACTAATTTGTTCTGCCCAATTTTGGCCTGTTTAGGCCTAATGGAAGGGAGACAATGGCAGGAGAGAAAAGGATCACTGGGGCTTCTGGTTGGGGGAAGGTTTTTGGGAGGTTATCATGTATTCTTTTGGAAGATGTATTAGCTATTCAGGATTCATATGTTTTGTATTTTCTTGTATATTTTTGAATAAAATTTCTGTATTTTCCTCCAGTTCAACAGGAATGTGTTATTTTACCCTTATGGGGGAGTAAAATTATATCTGCTTGCTCTTTAAACAAAGACAAGAACTCACAGAGCAAGTTAAAACAAAAGCAAAGACTTTTCAACTGACATGAGGAAATACTTAGAAACGTAATTAGCACTGACCACTGTATATTAGGCTTGCAACATCCCAAGGGGTGTGACATTTTGGATATTGGGAGAACACTGAGAAATATCAGCTCTCACAGAAAGAGCTCTTGCTACAAATCCAATCTCACTTTGAAGCGCAAAGACTGTTTGCACAGCATTAAAACAATAGTTGGAACTGTCAGTCTGGGCTCAGAGAGAGCAGAACGACTCAGAAGCAGCACGTGAAGCTGCCAGGTGATATACTGGAGAGGCTCTGGCTGCCCAAGCCATCCTTTCGCTATTTCTTTGCACCAAGCAAAAGTTTCCTGTCCTTCCTTTACTGCTCAGCTATCAGACTGTTTCCTGGCTGCCCAGAGAGGTTGTGGTGTCTCCTTCTCTGGAGACCTTCAAAATCAGCCTGGATTGCATTCCTGTGCAGACTACCCTGGGTGATCCTGCTTTGGCAGGGGGGTTGGACTTCATGATCTTGGGAAGTCCCTTCCAACCTCTAATGTTCTATGATTCTATGAAGTCTCCTCATCTCTTTGTCTGCTCCAATCTGCCAACAAGTCCAGGGATCTTGGGTGCTATTTTCCGTGTTTCCCCATTCCCAGACAGGCTGCCTGCTGTAGTACTTCCATTCAGAGCTCTTTGAAAACCCTGGCTCTAGTGCAGTACTGAAGAGACACTCCAAACACGGCTTTTTGTTGTGAACAGCAAACCACCAACGCTTGTAGCCAAACTTGGCAACAACAGAGATGTGCTTAAGGCACTCATAGCAAGTCATTGCTTTATTAAATAAATATGGTATTGGTCATGCCAAACAGTCTCAGTGAGTGGTATTTTCATGTAAATAAAAAGGGTTGACCTCCTTAAGGCCAGTTCCTATCACATCAGTTTATATTTGCATCATTTTCATTTTCTCATTTATTTAATTTGCTTTGCATTCCTTGCACCCAAGGTTTTCACAACATAGATCTCAATGCCTTGTTAGGAACAGAAACAAGTAAGAGTGCCCAGTTGTGCTGATGCAAGCACAAAGTCATAGGCATATCCATTCAGGAGACTCTCTCAATGCCATACAGCTCTCTGCTCTCACAGAGGGTCTAGATGCAGTCACTGCTCCTGTCACTCTTTAGTGTACAGAGAAAAAGAACCACCTTTAGCATTCCACTGTTTGATATGCCTAGCTATCACGGTCCCTGGAAGTAAGAATGAGCATCTGTGTTTGCTACGGTCATTGCTGGGTTATGCTGCATGATCCAGGGATCACTGGAAAGGTTCACTGACTTCAGAGCCTGTGTCAACATCCACAAGAGACAGTTTGACTCTTCCTAATGGAAAAGCAGAAGCACTGAGCTTCTGCTGCTGAGCCTATGAAACAAAGATTTGTGCACTTTGGTTCTCCTGATCCTTCCAGCAGGCCAAGTGAGCTGCATAAATACAACCACCTCCCCCTGAAAAAAATCAGCATTTATCATCACATGTATCACAGAAAACAAGGGACAAATTGTAAGCACATACCCTTACCCAGACAGCAGCAATGAACAGCCCTAGGCCACATGCATTTCATTAACTCAATAGGTAAAGGATGAGGCAATTTTTGGATAAAACTCCAATTTTGGATAAAACCTGGGCCAAAACCAGAGCCCAAACAGGTGAACAAAATCTGCATGGGAGTGAAACTGCTTTGAATGTCTCCTGAAAGCAGTAGTGACAATCCTGCATGTTAGCAGTCAGACAGAGCCCTCTGAAACTTTGAGATGTTTGTGGCTTGGAGTTCCTCCCCACCCCCGCCTGGAAGTAGCATTTCAGCTGTTAGGAAGCAACTGTCCTGTCCCTTTTGATTTGGGAGCAAGTCTGAACACCTCTGATAGGAGGACAGACTGAAGGAGCTGAGGTTGTTCAGCCTGGAGAAGACTCCGGGGGGATCTTACAGCTGCCTTCCAATACCTGGAGGGATCCTACAGGAAGGCTGCAGAGGGACTTTTCCTAAGGGTGTCTAGAGACAGGACAAGGGGGAATGGTTTGAAGCTGAGGGAGAACAGGGTTAGATCTTAGGAAGAAGTTCTTCAGTCTGAGGGTGGTGAGACTCTAGAATAGGCTGCCCAGGGAGGCTGTGGATGCCTCCTCCCTGGGGGTGTTCAAAGCCAGGTTGAATGAGGCCTTGAGCAGCTGAGTTTAGTTAAGAAGTGTCCTCGCCCATGGTGGGGAGGTTGGAGTAGATGATCTCTGAGGTCCCTCCCAACCTGAGCCGTTCTAGGATTCTTTGATTCTGAAACTGGAAATTTTATCACCAAAACCACTGACAACCTGAAGCTTTTTCCTCATAGTTATTAGACTAAGATAATGCACTATCTGCTTACTGGTGTTAAGTAGTATTGAGTACATACACTAGCAAAGTAAATTTCTATATAATTTCAATTAACTGAATTCAAGCACAGAAATAGACAATCTCTCTGGTACTTCAGTCAAAATAAAATACCTTTCCTCTTCCCCAGTACAGCACCTGTATTCCAAAAGAAAGCACACTTGTTAAAACAGGATGCTTATTTATAGAGTTAATGTAGGCAGATGATAATTTTTTCACACAATTTTTATTCTAGAAAGACACCAAGTCGGTAAATTTCTCACAGCAAGGAAGGGGCACTGCTCTTTTGTACTGCAGCATCCCAGAGATTCCCAATTTTCTCACAGAGCACTAAAATCACTGAGAATTATCACCATGCAGTTACTTAGAAGAGAGCGAAAATATAAGCTTGTCGTAAACAACAGCAAATAATTAAAGATGTGGCCACTTGGATGTGTAAAACTGCTTTAAATTGCTGGTTAGAGACACTGCTGGTGTTCAGCCCAACTGACTGCCAGCAAGACTTCCTCAGTTAAGACATACTGATACCAAAGGAAGTTCTTCTCTCAGTTCTTCCAATATTACTCCTGAATAAGTCACCTTGGTCTAAAAAAAAAAAAAAATTGTAGCCTGTGGTTCCAAATGAACAGTCCCTCAATCCCTCTGTCTTGAAGATCAAAGCTAGCTGTACCTGCACAAACAAATCAAGCGGAATCAAACCTACAGTTCAGTTTTGAAATCACTTGGACCCAAACTGCAAGCTGAATTCATCAGAGGGTTAGAACATGTGCCTAACTCTCACCCCTACAAACTTAAGAGTGCTGTAATTTTGATTTTTTTTTTTTAGTGTGGTTTTGGTCATTTATGAAAACTTAAACCAAAAGCTTTTGATTACCTACACTGTAATGCAAATATAAAAGTATAATTTTTCACCACCTTAACAATGCCTTTCAATGATCCACTGCATCACAGTAAGACCAAGAGAACTGAACTTGTGTCAGAAAGCTAACACAGACATCTGCACCTACTAAGTGCTGTTAGATTTAAGTGGTCCTCACAAGGGCAGGCAAATCTTCTTCAGACACAGAAGTGTTGAGGGTTAAGGAATAGCTGTCCAGCCACAGAGAGGTCCTCCCAGGGGACTGGATAATCTGTTCATCCCAAGGGGGATGGCATGGGAAATTACCTTATTCCATCCCATAATACTGTACCTTTATCTTCTATATAAACTGACTGCAGAGTCAATTCTGCCTTTTCCTCCCTCTCTTCTCGCACTGCATGCAGGTTTTGGTTTATGGGGGCATGGGGCCTGGTGTGGGCAAGCTGATTTTCTGGCTGTGCAATGCAGCCGGGTGTGGGGGGAAAGGCCCTGGGGCACTGAGGCCTGGGGGTTTTGGCCTGGTTTGGGGGGAGGCTGTGGAAAGCTTTGACCTCTGCTACAAGGACAGGCTGAGGGAGCTGGGGGTGTTCAGCTTGGAGAAGAGGAGGCTCCAGGGAGACCTAATAGCAGCCTGCCAGTACCTGAAGGGGGCTACAGGAAGGCTGCAGAGAGACTGTTTGCAAAGGTCTGCAGTGACAGAATCAGAGACAATGACTTCAAACTAGAGAAGAGCAGATTTAGATTGGATATCAGGAACGAATTCTTCACTATGAGGGTGCTGGAACACTGGAAGAGGTTGCCCAGGGAGGTCGTTGAGATCCCTTCCCTAGAGATATTCAAGGTTAGGCTCGACAAAGCCCTGGGCAACCTGATCTAGTTGGGGATGTCTCTGCTGACTGCAGGGAGGTTGGACTGGATGACCTTTGGAGGTCCCTTCTCTGATTCTATGATAATGAGGCTCTGTGGTAAGCCCAGACTGGAGAACTGGGCTGAGGCTGACTATGGATTTGTGTATCTTGTATGGTTTTGTCCTGTTGCATATAGTTGTGAATAGTACTTCCATTTAAATTTCCAATTCTTTCCAATGCTGTGTGGAAGGTTTTTCTTTTACTCCTCTGGGGACAGGTAAAGCGTTTCGGTCCACTCTAAACTAAGACAAGAGCAGCCCTTGTTTGCCTGCCTGCTCAGAGCAGCATGAGTAACCTGGCCATAACAGAGCAGCACTCTTTAGCCCAAAGAGTGAGATATGATATAATTATTCTCTCAGGAGAAGGCTAAAGGCAAGCCTTGGAGCTGACCTTCTCAGACACTCAGGTACAATTGTGTTTTAGGGTTTAATTAGCCTGGTCTGACCTGCAAACTTTTGCTAAAACATCAGCTCTGTGAAAGAACAGGAAGCTGAAAGCCCAAATGGCAGCAACTCAAGACAGACCCAACCTGCCACTGTAAACCATTCAGAATTCAAAGTAAAACATACAATCAGTATTTCAATGTTTTTTACAACCACTAAGTGCTATCAAATATTCATTTTTGCAGCACTGAGCAGAAGACACTGAACTACCTCCGGGTCCCACCAACTACAGAAGAGTTCATTTAAAATGCATCCAAGTAATTCTTTTCTCATGCTGTAAGTCAAGCTGCAGTTAAACAAACTGAAAGACAGATAACTAAGGAACTACAGGAATCAGGCGGGACACACATCAGGGAATCTTCCAGGCTTTGTGCTGGGGAGCAAGCACTCAGCCCTAAAAGTCCAGGCTGGACTCAGCACAAGAATACAAAGAGTTTCATTGCCCACCCCCCCACCCCCCCTCTAAATCTGTAATTCCTCAGTCTGGGAGAATGCTGTTGTGATCTTAAATGATTGGCATTTGAAGCTAATCAACACACAAATCTGTCTACTAAGCACAAACAAAACAAATATTTCCAGGACTTGTGTTTTGCACCATAGTTGACACTATTTCCACAGATAGCAGCAGATATGGCAGAGGATGATCACCTTGTACTCAGAGCCCAGCAATGGATGGCCTGAACCTGTTGTACCACATCTCACCCAGGAGGCATCATCTCCAAGTTTTGACTGCACTCACCTCCTACAATGTCCCTCGAGCACTCATCCTCTAGCCCAAACTTCAAAGCCCCTGGTCTTGTTCTTTCATCCCTTGGGTTGCTCCTCACCATGGAGCTCTGTGCAGCTGATTTTGGAGGTAACTAGGCAGCTGTATTACACAGCCCTGCTCACACAGCCACAGAGCTGAACAGTGAGGTGAGAAATGGATGAAGGGAGGTGTGTGTGTGGATCAAGAGCTTCCTATGGTGAAGAATCAGCTTGTTTCTTGGTTCCCTCTTGAAGGTGTTCAGACTTGATGCTGAAAACCTGTATTCCCAATTCCTACATTCTTCTCATCAGTCGGTTAGTAGCTACCTTCACTTTGTACCACCTAATTATAGGTTTGTGCCTCCTTTTTGACTGGTATCTTTTTTTGCCCATTTATTTCATCTAGACAGCACCTTGCACACACTAGGCATCTCTCTGCTTACAGGTACAGATCTTGTCTGCAGCTTCATCAACCTCGGTAATTGAGGGATCCCTTGCCCTTAACCAGGATCAGTGGTTGTTTTTGGCTGTCTCCAGCCAAGGACTGTTAGGAAGAAAAACAAAAGCTGACCAGCACTGTGACACATCAACCCTCTCTGTGGATCCCTCCACTGAAACTCACTCCTCTCATGTTACAGCAAGGGACTTTCACCTTTCTCTAACCTACCTACAAAGCAGTGTTCCTGCTTTACCTCATATGGTCACTAGTGCTTTAGAAGAGCTGCCATAACTTTCTGAACAATACTGCTGATTCTAAACACTTGCTTAAAAATGCCACTTGGTTACACCAAGCAAAACTAAACACAGGTAAGCTTGTAATGTGCTACTTTCTAGCAGTTATTATGCTGACCTCGGCACAGCAGCATCTCCTTATGCTTCCCCAAGCAGAGATTTCTGCCTCTCCATTGAGAAATGGCGCTTTTGTCTGTGGCAACTCAAAGGCAAATACAACACTGTCCCAACCACACTGATAATGAAAACCCAAATGACATAAATCATGTTACTACAGTCTGGCTATGCCTTACCCAGCTTGCTCACCCATCTACCTACCCATTTCTAGTATTACTCCAAAAACTGCCAGCAGTATCTTTTTGAATGGAAAAAAAAAGATATTGTAAAAAAATGCTTGTCAGCCCTTTTATCTTTGCATCCACCCTAAGTCTGAAAAACTTCCAAAAGCAAATAGATAAAGCCAGGGCTGACTGAAGTCCTACAGAGCAGAGCACAAAAATCTCAGGTAAATTTCATTCTGCATTTACTTTTGTAACCTCCTTTTGGTAGGACAATCCCCAGAGATGTCTATTCATATGCAGTATGAGGTCTCCTTTCACTTCCCCTGTGCCAAAAATAATGCATTACCATCTGTTCACAACTATCAGACATGAACAGTTTCCACAATCATCCTGCAGAAGAGCTGGAAAACTCACACCAGTCTCTGCCCAACACAAACACAGACCCAGACAAAACCCATGGAAGCACAACAATGCCCTGCCCTTAGCCATGCATGTCCATCCCCTCCTCCTTGTACGACCAGCAGAGAGATGAGAATTAATAAGAATGCTGCTTCCCAAGAGCTTTGCTGAACTGAACATGGAACAGATCTGCCTTGTTCTGTTTTATTATTTATAACACCCCAAATCTCCCTCATAAGCAGGCAGCACAGAGGCAGCGACAGGAGGGGAATATGAATGAAAAGCTTCGTAAACATACAAGGAATAATGCCAAAACCCACAACAAATTTCTTAGAAATAAGAACTCAGAACTTCAAAGTCAAGTCGACCGAAGAACAACCTGTCAAGGCAGTGACAAAGGAAGTTGGTGCCACGTGCACAGCAATTACTCCATCTGCAGTTCTGCTGAAGTGACTATAAAAAGAATCACACCCAGCAAAGAAGGCCCTCCCTGCTAGTCAGATGAAGACAATGAAAGGAGAAAGCTAAGGGAACAGGACAAAAGGAACATCCCAAAATACTCCTTACAGTCTAGCTCCTGATTTGACATGTGAAATTGAGAGCTATCAGAACTGCAGTCACTACTATGCATGGTCATCAGCAGCTCAAGATGTTTCTTGAGGTGTCTTGGCTCACAGGGAAGAAAAAGAAGATCAAGGACATGCACAGCTGTGCTGCTGGCATCAAAATGCTGAAACAGAAGTCATGGATAACGAGAATTTCTCCTGCTATATGCAACACTGCTGCAAGAGGAAAAGAAAATTGAAAGAATTCTGCCTGGAGTTAGAATTACCTATTGATTTTAAAGGTCTAGACCAAACAGTGGCAGTGGTTTAGGACTGACTTGTGCAGAAGCACACACTCCAGCAAGGGCTTAGACCTATATTAATACGACAAAAAAACACTAGCTTTGCTTTCCTAGGATCTAAAAATCATCCTGCAATTCCCACACACAGTCATAGGACTAGCCCATAAGATTTGTGGTTATCTACCCCCAGCAGCCCACCCCCAAGTTAAAAGAAGATGGAGCAAAAAAGATTTGATACTATCCCAGAAGCAGGAGGACACTTCCAATACTTGTAAGACTGCCAGCTGACCTCTGCAGGTTTCCACTACAGACAGCCTGCAAGTTCAGCTTCCAGGAGTTAGCTGACACTCACTTCTAAGTCTCCTTCTCTGGTGTCTTTCAAAACCAGCCTGGATGCATTCCTGGGTGGTCCTGCTTTGGCAGGGGGGTTGGACTTGATGATCTCTGGAGGTCTTTTCCAACCTCTAATGTTCTATGATAAGCATAGGGAGAAGTCCAGTGTTATCGGTTCCCAACCTTACTCATGCTGATCAAGCAGGCACCCGAGTCTCTTTTAATGCTTAAGTTGGTTCTCCCTATGCCAGTCTGAACTTCCAAATACACCCTCAAAACAGAAAAGAGCATCACTTGTTTGCTCTCACTGGTAGCCCTGCGGGAGGTAGATGATAGGATGGCAGAAAAGGCAGACAGGAGCTCTTGAAAAGCAGTTGCAGTTTGCTACTTGCTGCTCATTACTCTTACCTCAGTGTTCCAAACTCGTCTTATCTGGGGGTCTGCCTTACTTTGGATCCTGGGATTTGAAGGTCTTTCTTATTGTTTCATGTCTTGGAGAACCACTATCAAACCAACCTGTTCCCTGACCAAAGGATGCATGACAGCATTTCCTCTGCCTTTAAACCACCTCACACAGAATTCTTCCAAGATGAGCTAACTCAGAGGGCAGGGCAGCTGTGTGTTTTCTCAGCTACCACTACATCTAAATGAAACAAGACTCTTTTACAGGTTGAACTGCTGACCATGCAATATCAAATCACTCCTCTTTACTTCAGCCCTCTCAAGGTTTTATCTTAATATATTCACATCCCCATCACCACTCCAGCTTCACAGGTATGGCTTTAGTTAGGAAGCTCACATCATCTCGGGGGAGCACAGAGGGGAGATTTCACTGAGTCCTGCAGGTATTGAGGCAGAAATAAATTCTTTCGCTCTGCTGAAGAGAAGCCTCGACATACACAAATTGTAATTTTTTTCTTAATGATTCCTGCTGTTGCAAAGCCACCAGCACATATGTTGGTGGAACAGAAAGCTCTGTCTTGTAAGTAATAAGTTTTATTGAGTCCCCAGGACTGTATCATCCGTCCACCAGACTTTTTAATTTGCCACATGAATGGTTCAGCATAAGACCAGCTCTTGGAGTACTTGGGTAGGACAGATTTCATGCTGAGTGCTTTCCTGAGCCAAACAAAAGTATTCTCCAATATGTACACAGATTAGAGAAGACTATTTCCACAGCATTATTTAGATCACACTTTTTATCACTTTAGCAGCAGATGGTTCATTTATATATGGCTGTTTCCAAGAAAACTTGCCCCTATCTTGCTTGGCTACACACAAAAAAAAAACCCCAAAAAAACAACAAACCAAAAAAATCCCAAATCCCCCAAACGGAAAATCTCCAGAGTTAAGATTCTGTGAGGGGGGGAAATAAAATAAAATAAAATCCCTTTCGATCTTGCTAAGTGAGACTAATTACCGGGGAGTTCACATCGTGGCCCTGTAAAAGCCACACTCCACTTAAACAGAGAGCAGTCAGGGCTGAGGGCCAAATCTTCACAGAATCACAGAATAAATAAAGTCGGAAAAGACCTCAAGGATCATTGAGTCCAACCTGTCACCCAAGACCTCAAGACTACTAAACCATGTCACCAAGTGCCATGTCCAATCCCCTCTTGAACACCTCCAGGGATGGTGACTCCACCACCTCCCTGGGCAGCACATTCCAATGCCTAACAACTCTCTCCATGAAGAACTTTCTCCTCACCTCGAGTCTAAACCTCCCCTGGTACTGCTTGAGACTGTGTCCTCTTGTTCTGGTGCTGGTTGCGTGGGAGAAGAGACCAAACCCCTCCTGGCTACAACCTCCTTTCAGGTAGTTGTAGACAGCAATGAGGTCTCCCCTGAGCCTCCTCTTCTCCAGGCTAAGCAATCCCAGCTCCTTCAGCCTCTCCTCATAGGGCTTGTGTTCGAGGCCTCTCACCAGCCTCGTTGCCCTTCTCTGGACATGCTCAAGTATCTCAATATCCTAACAGAAAGGTAACCTACCAAGGAGCTAAGCTCCATCAAAATAAAAGCAGAATGAAGCCCAGAGGCCCACAGGGTTTAACAGAGGTGAGTCCCTGCAAAAGCCTTCAGCATTTTTCTTTGGCTGAATCAATACTGCATGATCAGGACAAATTCCTGCTCAGTGCTCTGTGTGCCTTTTGGGGCCAGAAGTGGTCCTGGGGTGAGACAGCACAGAAGGCAGCTACAAGGGGACAACAATTAGTGGCTATTCTACCAAGCTGTGATACTTTTGGAAGTGATAAATCCTGGGACTTGCTTATATACCCTACAGTAATAGGAAAAGCCAAGCTTCCTTAGACTTGAGTGGTAGTTGAAAGCTGTCTGGTTTCAATGCTCAGTTTCCAATGACCCAATTTCTCCACAGATTTTTCCATAAAATATAATAGCTAGTATTCAAAGCCTAGGTAGGAGCATTAGAAGATTCATGATCCCTCCCTCCTCCCATCCCCATCATAGAATGGTCTCGTCTGGAAGAGACCTCTAAAGGTTGTCTAGTCCAACCACAGGGATGTCCTCAACTAGATCAGGCTGCCCAGGGCCTCATTGAGCCTCACTTTGAATATCTCCAGGGACAGGGCCTCAACCACCTCCCTGGGCAACCTCTTCCAGTGTTCCACCACCCTCATAGTGAAGAACTTGTTCCTGATATCCAATCTAAATCTGCCCTTCTCTAGTTTGAAGCCATCATCCCTCATCCTGTCACTGCAGGCCTTTGCAAACAGTCTCTCTCCATCTGTCTTGTAGACCCCTTTCAGGTATTGGCAAGTTGCTATTAGGTCTCCATGGATCCTTCTCTTCTCCAGGCTGAACACCCCCAGCTCCCTCAGTCTGTCCTCATAGCAGAGGTGCTCCAGCCCCCTGATCATTTTCATGGCCCTCCTCTGGACCCTCTCCATCAGGTCCATGTCCTTCCTACACTGAGGGCTCCAGACCTGTACACAGTACTTAATCCAGGTGAGGTCTCACCACAGCAGAATAAAGTGGCAAAATCACCTCTCTGGATCTACAGGCAATGTAGTTTCATTTTCACTGTCTTAACTCACTGTAAATGTTTAAATTAATCCAGTACAAACATCTCATTTAAAAACTAGGAAGGGAGGGGGATAAGCCCCTCTTGACTGGACAGGCATAATTGTGATTTTGCAGTCTTTTAATTATGTTCAGTATTTAAACTCCATTCATATAAGCCACATTCAACCCAAATTAAGGGCATAAATACAAAATCCTATAAGAATTGGCTAGAGGGATTTTGCAACTTCTGCCTGTGCAGAAGCCTAGGGTAAGCAGGATACCTGTGCACTAAGTGGAGTATTTCATTGGAGAAAAAAAAAAAAAAAGGGACACATTTAGCAGTATTAATCCTAAATGGATGACAGAATTGTAATTGGTTTTGTGGAGGAACGAAAAAGGCAATTAATTGCAACTTACACTGAACAAGATACATCAGGGTAAAATATTGACAAAGCAGATGATTCTGTTCCCCTGTGTCGGATGCCAACTGGCACCCAGCTTCAAAATGCCAGCTAAAAAAAAACAACCACCACCAAACCGTAACATGAATAAAGAAAGCAGCCATTTGGAAGACTACACAGGACAGCATCTCAAGCAAATTGCTTTTCTCTGCAGGAAGATGAGAGGAGCAAAAAGCTCTGCAGGAATTAAGGGAAGCAGCCACCTTTTTCAGACCACACCTGCATGCACACATGTATCCACCTGTGCATCTGCTTCCTCTTTGTGCCCAAGACCTACTTGCCCAGGTTGCCAGTCTGAGGTTAATTCACTGATCCCAAGTTTAAATAAAAGACACAACAGCATAATCCTTGCTGGTGCAATATTTTTTTGGGTATTCTCCAATACCAGAACCCTGTGCTATTAACAATTTAAAGTGTATCACCCCTCAGCACCCTTCCAGCTAACAAGCGAAGGAGGACAGAAGGAGGACAGGGTCACTGCCAAACAGCCCACACAGCTGCAACTCTCATAGACACACCTGTCACTCCAGAACCTCGGAAAACATCAGCCAGAATCCCTGTTTGCTGCCTAGAGATGCTCCTACCAGGGAGCTGGAGCCAGCCACCGAGTGTGCAGATCCCCTGGGTTCTGTCCAGCCACGTCTTGCCAAAGCTGCAACTTATCACCACCTCAGACTGCTGCCTTCATGCAGGCAGGGATCACAGAATCAACCAGACTGGAAAAGACCTTGGAGATCACCAAGTCCAACCTATTACCCAGCACCACCTGACAACAAAACCATGGCTCCAATCTTTTTTTGAATACCTCCAGGGATGGTGACTCCACCACCTCCCTGGGCAGCACATTCCAATGGTGTGATGGTTTGAAACTGTCTTTTTAATTTTTCCTTGCAAAATTCAGAACAGAGAAAGTGCAAGAATGTAAATAAGTCACTATTGGGTGTAAGAAAGCAAAATAACGATTGTTCTAAACACTTCCATTGGATAGAGAGAAATGTTTAAGAACTATTACCCAAAACAAGGTAGGTATTCTGCACATTCTGCGTTCGGCAGTGGGGGCAGTTGCTGGGCTGTCTGGTTGCTGTTTCTTCTTCTCTTCTGGCTGAAGATAACACACTGACTTTGGCAGCTAAGTTAACAACTTTCTGCTTAACTAACTCTGCTTCTCTGTCCAGGGGGGTCTGGGGGGGAAGCTCCTGAGAGAGAGAGGCCCCTTTGGGAGGGTCCCCTTGGGGGGAAGCAAAGGGAGATCGATTGTGCTTTTTCTGTTGATTGTATATATTTGTGAATGTTGTGAATTTTGTATATTTGTACATATTCATTGCATTTCATTGTAGATTTTAGACTCTGCTTGTAAATACAGCTTTTCATTTGCTTCCAGACTGAGCTAGCCTGGTTATTGTTGGTGGGGGGGGAATTTCAGCTCACACCGACACACTTTTTATTTTTGGCGCTCCAACTCGGGGCTCGATTGCTTGTTTGATTTATTTCTGCTCAGATTAGGAAGCAAAATGAAGCTGTTTTGGATTCTGAGTCATTCTATTTCATCTATTATCGGTGCAATTGTCTACAGATGGGCCATTTCTTGCATGATAGACAAGATTGTGAGATATGTGGCATATAAGTCGTTTCTTTGGGTTAAGAACAAGTTACTGAATGTTGGTGAATTCTGTTGTGGTCTTATTGGGCTAAGAAGCTATGGTAACTCAACTATGGATCTGCTAGCAGACACATATGAGTTTGTTACTCCTCTTACAACTACAGAGGGTCTTTGGAACCAGTGGTACCCTAGATATCTTGTGCTTGCCTTAATTTTGTTGCTTCTTGGAGTAATCATATGGCTACTGATAGCACTGTGTCAAGAAAGACATAAGGCTACTTGCTCTTCCAACTCTGCTGTGAATGTGAAAACCAAGCCAGTAAATTTGGTGGCCGCTGTAACCAGAAAGCGTAAAGGAGATGCAGATGCTGCAGGAGATGGTGCAGATGGAGATGAGGGTCCTTCTACTCAGGGTCCCTCTGTTAAGAAAGATCCTTCTGATGAGGAAGAGAGGGTTAGCCTTAAAACTCTGGTAGACCTCTTGAGACCCCACATGGATGATGGAGATGTAGGTCAGGATGTAGACCCTGGTAGATTAGCAACTGCTGGCAGAGCCTCTGAACTCAAGGAAATTCAACGGAGGATTACAACAGGATTATGGGGACAGCGACCTCAGGAGGATGATGATGATGATGATGATGATGAGGATGACATACAGTCAGCTAATGCACCCAGACAGGAAATTAGACATGTGAGGAAGTATTACATCAGAGGAGATAATGAGTCAGTCCTGTCTTGGCTAGCCAGGTGTTTTGATATGGGAGCCCCAGCGTTGCTGGTAGGTGACAAGTCGGCCTCTCAGTTGGGGATGCTCTCAAAGGATACAGGCATAGACAGGCACCTAGGCAAGTGCATTGGTAAAGTTTCTCTGTGGGCACGCCTCCTATTGGCAGTCTCGCTGAGGTACCCCAGCAGAGATGATTTACCATGGAACCCTAAGCGTTGGACCACAATAGCTGAGGGAATCAAGCGTCTGGGAGAGTTTGCTGTGAGAGAAGTAATGTATGGAGATCATAAGACTCTGAATCCTGATGAAATTCCTGTTGGAACAGGCCTTGCCAAAAAGCTCATTAAGCTTGCTCCTCCTAATTATGCTACTATTCTGGCAAGCAGGATTGTGGCAAGAAATTATGGTGGAGCACCTCCTACTGTTGGCCATTTCACTGACCAAATGAGGCAGTTGGAGGATAGTCTTGCACGTACTTCTTTGGTTTCAGCCATTGAGGCTCTGTCTGGAAAGATGGAGAATTGCATGAAAGAGCTGAAGGAGGAACTTAAAACCTCCATATCCAACTTGATGAAGGGGGATGATTCTGATTCCTCTTCCTCCACATGGATACAAGTTTCAGCTGTCAGAAACAGACGTGCTCCAAGAAGGCCATTCCAGAATAGGTCAAACCAAAACAGACAGCAGAGGCAATCACGTGGCAGTATCTGGATAACTCTGCGTGATCAGTTTGGTGAGAACATGAACAGATGGGATGGTCAACCAACTTCTGATCTTTTCAAGAGGTTACGGGAGCTGCAGAGGGGCAGATCCCAAGGTAGCAATACCAGGAGGGTAGCTGTCGCTTCCTCAGTTTCCCAGAACAACTCTGATAGCTCCAACAGTGATCCTAATTCTGGTGCTGGACTTTGTGCCAGCTGTACATGTGGAGGTAATCCCCACAACTAGGGGTGCCCTGCCTTCCGCCAGGGGGAGGTAAGGGATAATGGAGATAACAGAATCTATTGGGATGTGTACATCCAGTGGCCTGGCACTTCAAAATTTCAGAAGTACAGGGCCTTGGTTGACACAGGAGCTCAGTGCACCATAATACCATCAAATTATCAAGGGGGAGAATCTATAACTATTCAGGGAGTCACTGGTGGATCACAAGAGTTGTTTAAGATAGAGGTTGACATAAGTTTAACTGGGAAGCAGTGGAAGAAACATACTATTGTAACAGGTCCTAATGCACCTTGTATTTTGGGAATTGACTTTCTGAGAGAAGGGCGTTTTAAAGACCCTAAGGGTTACAAATGGGCTTTTGGAATAGCAACTGTAGAAATTGATGGAGGGAAATTGAAGTTGTCCATTAGACCTGAGCTTTCAGATGAATCTGCAGTTGTTGGACAACATGAGATAGAGGATGTAAAGCTGCCGGTTGCTTCTCAAACTGTGCATCACAGACAATACAGAACCAACCATGACTCTTTGGTGCCCATTCAAAACTTGATTCGTCAGTTGGAGAGTCAGAAGGTCATCAGCAAAACTCATTCACCTTTCAACAGTCCAATCTGGCCTGTGCGAAAGCAGAATGGAGAGTGGCGTCTGACAGTTGATTTCCGTGCCTTGAATGAAGTAACTCCACCCATGAGTGCAGCTGTACCAGACATGATGGAACTCCAATATGAGCTGGAATCCAAGCAGGCCAAATGGTATGCTACCATAGACATTGCTAATGCTTTCTTCTCTATTCCCATAGCAGAGGAATGCAGGCCTCAGTTTGCTTTCACCTGGAGAGGCATTCAGTACACATTCAATCGTTTGCCCCAGGGGTGGATTCACAGTTCAACCATCTGCCATGCAGTGATCCATGATGCTTTGGAGAAAGGTGGAGCTCCAGAACACATTCAGTTCATCGATGACATCATCATCTGGGGTGAGACTGCTGAAGAAGTCTTCGAGAAAGGTAATAAAATCCTTGACATTCTCTTGCAAGCTGGTTTCGCTATCAAGCGAGACAAGGTGAAAGGACCTGCCAGAGAAATCCAGTTTCTGGGAGTGCGGTGGCAAGATGGTCGCCGTCACATCCCAATGGATGTGATAAACAGAGTCTCCACCATGGCAAATCCTATCAACAAGAAAGAAACTCTGCGTTTCTTAGGCATAGTGGGATTTTGGAGACTGCACATTCCTGGATACAGTCAGATTGTGAAACCTCTCTATGATGTGACTCAAAAGAGAAACAGTTTCCAATGGGGTCCTGAGCAACAAGCAGCCTTTGACCAGATCAAGCGAGAGGTAGTCCAAGCGATGGGTCTGGGACCTGTCCGAACTGGTCCAGACATTAAGAACATTCTGTACACGGCCGCGAGTGACAATGGCCCAACCTGGTGCTTATGGCAAAGAGCTCCAGGGGAGACACGAGGACATCCTCTTGGTTTCTGGGGTCGTGGCTACAGAGGCTCAGAGGCAAACTACACTCCAACAGAGAAAGAGATTTTAGCTGCTTATGAAGGAGTGAAAGCTGCTTCTGAAGTGATTGGAACTGAGTCACAACTTCTTCTAGCTCCTAGATTGCCAGTTCTGAATTGGATGTTCAAAGGCAAAGGTTCTTCACCACATCATGCAACAGATGCTACCTGGTCTAAGTGGATGGCTCTGATAACACAGAGAGCTCGAATGGGAAATCTCAAAAGGCCTGGTTTGGTGGAGGTGATCACAAACTGGCCAGAAGGCACAAGCTGTGCTAAACCTCCAGAGGAGAGAGTAACTCGTGCTGAGGAAGCTCCTCCTTACAGTGATCTGTCTGATGATGAAAAGAGATATGCTTTGTTCACAGACGGTTCCTGTCGTCTTGTTGGGAACAAGCGGAGATGGAAATCTGCAGTGTGGAGCCCAACGCGCAGAGTTGCAGAAGCAAGAGATGGAGAAGGAGAATCCAGTCAATTCGCAGAGGTAATAGCTGTCCAGCTAGCTCTTAACATAGCTGAACGTGAGAGATGGCCAAAGCTTTATCTCTACACCGACTCGTGGATGGTAGCCAATGCCTTGTGGGGTTGGCTGAAAAACTGGAAGAAGAATGGCTGGCAGAGAAAAGGAAAGCCAATCTGGGCTGCAGATCTGTGGCAAGACATTGCTGCTCGCATTGAGAGAATCCCAGTGAAAGTGAGACACATCGATGCTCACATTCCTAAGAGCAAAGCTACTGAAGAACAACAACACAACCATCAGGCAGATCTAGCTGCAAGAGTTTCCCAGGTGGACACAAACTCTGATCCTGATCCTGATCTTGCCTGGAAACTCCGAGGTGAGCTGTTCTTAGCTCGGTGGGCCCATGACTCGTCAGGACATCAAGGCAGAGATGCAACCTACCGATGGGCTCGTGACAGATCCATTGACATTTCCATGGATGCTATCACACAAGTCATCCATGACTGTGATATTTGCGCTGCTATTAAGCAGGCAAAGCGGATCAAGCCCTTGTGGTATGGTGACCGATGGTCCAAGTACAAGTATGGTGAAGCCTGGCACATTGACTACATCACTCTACCTCGTTCTCGATCTGGTAAGCAGTATGTGCTGACTATGGTAGAGGCAAGCACTGGATGGCTGGAAACTTAGCCAGTTCCTCATGCAACTGCACGTAACACCATTCTTGGTCTGGAAAGACAAATCCTGTGGAGACACGGAACTCCAGAGAGGATTGAGTCGGACAATGGAACTCATTTCAAGAACAATCTTGTAAAAAACTGGGCCAAAGAGCATGGCATCGAGTGGATATTCCACATTCCCTACTATGCACCAGCTGCAGGGAAGATCAAACGCTACAACGGTTTGCTGAAAACCACTCTCAAAGCCATGGGGGGTGGATCATTGAAAAACTGGGAGAAACATTTAGCACAAGCAACCTGGTTGGTGAATAGTAGAGGTTCAGTGAATCGAGCTGGACCTGCCCAATCAGATTTCTTGCGAAAGGAAGAAGGTGATAGAGTTCCTGTTATCAGAGAAAAGAATCTGTTAGGCAAAACTGTTTGGGTATTTTCTCCCTCAGGAGAGGCCAAACCTGTCCGAGGGGTGGTTTCTGCTGAAGGTCCTGGTCACACCTATTGGGTGATGCAAGAAAATGGTGAAATTCAGTGTATTCCACAAAGAAATCTAACTTTGGCTGAGAGAGGTTAAATTCAGAGTGTTGCGCAGACACAGCATCGCGCCCAAGAGGAGAGTTCATGAGATCTACGGTGCACGAACCCTGAGAGCCCTGAGTCACCTGAGAGTCCCTGTTCCTTTCTTCGCTCCATCTGCGAGGAAAGAAGCTGTTTGCTGTTTTTCCTGTGATTTGACTCTTTTGAATCATCTACATCTAAAATAGCCGGAATGGACTATGGTCTTTATTCACCTATTGTTGTAGATATTATTTTAGATTAGATAGATGATAGTAGCAGCCAATGGAATTGTTTAGAAGGGGTGGACTGTGATGGTTTGAAACTGTCTTTTTAATTTTTCCTTGCAAAGTTCAGAACAGAGAAAGTGAAAGAATGTAAATAAGTCACTATTGGGTGTAAGAAAGCAAAATAACGATTGTTCTAAACACTTCCATTGGATAGAGAGAAATGTTTAAGAACTATTACCCAAAACAAGGTAGGCATTCGGCACATTCTGCGTTCGGCAGTGGGGGCAGTTGCTGGGCTGTCTGGTTGCTGTTTCTTCTTCTCTTCTGGCTGAAGATAACACGTACTGACCTTGGCAGCTAAGTTAACAACTTTCTGCTTAACTAACTCTGCTTCTCTGTCCAGGGGGGTCTGGGGGAGAAGCTCCAGAGAGAGAGAGGCCCCTTTGGGAGGGTCCCCTTGGGGGGAAGCAAAGGGAGATCGATTGTGCTTTTTCTGTTGATTGTATATATTTGTGAATGTTGTGAATTTTGTATATTTGTACATATTCATTGCATTTCATTGTAGATTTTAGACTCTGCTTGTAAATACAGCTTTTCATTTGCTTCCAGACTGAGCTAGTCTGGTTATTGTTGGTGGGGGGGGAATTTCAGCTCACACCGACACAAATGGTCAATTACTCATTCTGTGAAGAACTTTCTCCTCACCTTGAGCCTAAATTTCCCCTGGCACAGCTTGAGACTGTGTCCTCTTGTTCTGTTGCTGGTTGCCTGGGAGAAGAGACCAACCCCCACCTGGCTACAACCTCCTTTCAGGTAGTTGTAAAGAGCAATAAGGTCTCCCCTGAGCCTCCTCTTCTCCAGGCTAAACACCCCCAGCTCCCTCAACCTCTCCTCACAGGGCTCTGCTCCAGACCTCTCCCCAGCCTTGTTGCCCTTCTCTGGACACGTTTGAGTATCTCAACATCCTTCTTAAAGTGAGGAGCCCAGAACTGGACACAGTAGTCAAGGTGTGGCCTAACCAGTGCTGTTGATCCAACACTCTATCTTTAAATGTTCCCCAGATGAAGCAGCAGAAGGAGCAGTGGCTGGACTGTACTAACCACCTAACTGCTGCCACTAACAAAGGTCTAAGCATCAAGCCATTTTTGCATCCTCTTCCTATTCCCAATACTCTCTACAAAACTCAGGCTTGTCAGAACAACCACCTGCCTGAACAAATTCAGTGCTGAGATTCTGCTGCTCAGCAGAAACTAGGTACAATCAAGGAGCACACAAGTGTCATCCCCCAGCCAGAGACCCACATACATCAACATTGGTGCTGCATATACTGGCCTCCAGCACAACTCAGACTTCTCTGTTAGCAAGATCAGCATGTTCTGAGTTGTCCTCACATGAGCTGAATGTCTCTCAGTGCTTGCTTGCAGGTTCCCCCTGAAGCAAGTCTATTATATGCTGCTTTAGAAAATACACAGCAGTTTAGAAACTCCTGATCTAAAAGAGCAGCGAGTTTATAAAAATCATACATTCAAAGCAAACTGTCAAGCAACATTTCCTGAGCAACCTTAATTGAGCTCCCTTGTGTATATACAGTACACTACAGACTTGTATTACTGGGCTATTTTCTTCCCTAGCAGCTGAGCCTCATTTGCAGAACAGGGAGTTAGTGAATATTTCTCTTCACTGTGTTAATTCCATACCTGGTTGTTCAATCTTCAGCAAACATTACCCAGTCCCTCCCCTGGATGTGAAGCTGACAATTCCCTTGTGACATTTCACAGTCCTCTCCAAACAGTCTCTTAACTCCTTGTAAGCACCACAGATTCATATGTAGTAAATAAATAATAAAAAGCTTGAAAATCACCTCAAGTGCACACAGAAAAGGTCACCTAAAAGGTTTGGCAAATGTTAAAACAGAAGGAAAGGTCATTGTAAAAATGGGAAGCATCAGACAAGTCCTGGCTATAAACCTACCACCAACTTTATAAATGATGACCTGGGAGACTTGAGTTATTCATCATTTAAGGCAGACAATTGTGTTCAGCTGCAGATGGTTCCTGGCCACCCCTTGCCTGGCTGAGGCTGTTGTACCTCCCTGGATTCTCACTCTATCCTGAAACTCAAGAGGCTCAAGGTGTGACACAACAGCCGAGTCCCAAAATGCACCAAACGTTGCTTCCAGGCAATTTGGTGTCAGCAGTTCCCACAGTCGCTTGGGAATTGTTCTTCTCTCATTGCCTGGGTTGCAAATAAATTTCTTTCTGTGCTATTTTTCCTGAAGTCAGCAGTATGAATAATCCTTGGAGAGTTACCAAGCTGCCCTTTAGGGAAGTAGTTTTAAAAACTCTAGTGTTTGACAAACAATATTCTTGTTATTGGTCTTTAAAATAAATAAATAATCGTAAAGAAAATTTCTGTGATACATTTTGAAGCAAAACTATACTCTTACGAAAATATAATGTGTATAAATTTGCAAGCATTTTTGCTGCATTCTACTTTAAGATGAGCTGTAAAAGCAAAAAAAAAAAATTATTACTGTACTGCACCCTTTATCTCCCCCCTCTTGGTTTTGTGAACTGCAAAAGGAAGATTTCTCACAAGATTTCTTTCCCCCCCTGCCTTTCTTTTTAAACATTAAACATTGAGGTCTCACCTCCCTCTGAACATGTCAGAGCTAGCAAGCTTATGGTATCACAGGTAGCAAACAAAATCTGGTTAGCTGAAATGGAAGTGATTTCTTTTTAACAGCATTTAAATCTATTCGATAGCAACAGAAAATTTGTGTTTCATTAAAAACACTTAAGAGACAAAGCTGGTTGCTAAGCATTGAGCAACACTGCTCCATCAGTAACTCACTGAAAGCTCTTCATCCATAACCTATGGACCACATGAAGAAACTCTCACAGAAGGAGAAGGTGAACCAACAACAGCCTTAAGAGTGTAGGTGATACGGAGAGAAAGCCACACGGAATCAGACAATGAAAACAAACCTCTACATATTCAAAAGTTTGGGGGTGTTTTTCCCCCCAGTTGCAAACAGAAATACAATAATGCCTGATCTCACAGAATCACAGAATGTTAAGGGGCTGAAAGGGACCTTGAAAGATCATCCAGAGCAACCCCCCTGCCAGAACAGGAGCACCTAGAGCAAATCACACAGGAACGCAGCCAGGTGGGTTTTGAAGATCTCCAGAGAGGGAGACTCCACAACACCCCTGGGCAGCCTCTTCCTGTGTTCTGTCACACTCACAGGGAAAAAAATTTTTCCTCATGTTTCCATGGAACTTCCTATGTACCCCATCCTCCTAGTGCCCTTTTGTCCTGTAACTGGGCATCACCCAGCAGAGCCTGGCTCCAGCCTCTTGGCACTCACCCTGCACATCTTTATCAACATGAATGGAGTCACTTCTCAGGCTCCTCCTCTCCAAGCTAAAGAGCTCCAGCTCCTTCAGTCTCTCCTCATAAGGAAGATGTGCCACTCCATTTCTGAGGGTCTGTGCTGGATTCTTTCAAGCAGTTCCCTGAGGTCCTCCTTGATCTGAGGGGCCCAGAACTGGACACAATATTCCAGATGCAGTCTCAGCAGGGCAGAGCAGAGGGGAAGGAGAACATCTCTCAACATACCAACCACAGCCCTTCTAGTACACCCCAGGATGCCATTGTCCTTCTTGGCCACAAGAGCACATTGCTGCCTCATGGTCAACCTTCCATCCACTAGGACCCCCAGGTCCTTTTCCCCTTCACTGCTCTCCAACAGATAAGTCCTCAACCTATCCTGCTCCATGGGGTTGTTCTTTCCCAGGTGCAAGACTCTACCCTTGCCCTTGTTGAATTTCATTCCATTTTTCCCTGCCCAGCTCTCCAGCCTAAGGCTGGCTGAAGGGCAGCACAACTCTCCCATGTCAGACACTCCTCCCAGTTTGGTGCCTTCAGCAAACTTGCTGACAGTGCTCCCTGTGCTCTCATCCAGGTCATAGATTAATATATTGATTAGAACTGGTCCCAGTACTGACCCCTGAGGGACTCCACTAGACACAGGCCTCCAACTAGACTCTGTCCCCCATTGACCACAGCTCTCTGACTTCTTTCCTTCAACCAGTTCCCATCCACCTCACTCCCCGATCATCCAGGCCACACTTCCTCAGCTGCAAGGATGCTCTGTCAAATGCTTTACTGAAATCAAGATAAACCACATCCACTGCTCTACCATTATCTATCCACCTGGTTATAGCCTTTTGTGAGGACATCAGGGTTGGTCAGACATGACTTCCCCTTGCTAAAACCATGCTGGCTGTTCCTAATGACCCTCTTGTCCTTGATATGCCTAAGGACAGCACCAAGGATAACTTGTTCCACTACCTTTCCAGGGGATGGAGTTGAGGCTGACCAGTCTGTAGCTACCTGGGTGCTCTTTCTTAACCTTTTTGAAGGCTGAAGTGATGTTTGTCCTCCTCAATATGCCTATTCTCTAATATGCTTGCCTTTAAAAGATGTTCCAACTTCATCTGTTTGCACCAGAAGTGCTAAGATGCTATATACAGAGTGGAAGTGCACATGGAATTTAGACATAATTTAGCAGCTAAATGATGTTAGTGGTAAAGATCTGTTACTAAGTCATCTCACTGGAAAATTAATAACAATGAAGTTGTTATCAGCTTCCCTTGGACACCTTCAGGGTGGTTTTCAAAACAAAGTGCTCCTCAGCCTTGTCAGCATGGTCAATAATCACACATTAACTTGCTTCAGAATACACAGGACATGATGCTTGAAAACTGCTCAGAAACCAAACTGAAATCTTTGTCTTGCACTTCAGGGCTAAAATATTTTATCTGCTGTTCATTCCAGAGTCACTACAAACAGACTAAGGTTTTAAAGAAAATCCCCAACCTACAGAAGAGTGGAAAATCAAAAAGCAATTTGATAACAGTAAATATAGGGCAGGATCTCTTTAGAGTTCCTTCAAATGTGATGACAGGATGCTCCAGGCAGCAAAATTAAAGACTAAAACCATTTACCAACAGGCTAAAAGTGACAGTAGCAATCTAGGAAGTGCTCAAAAATAGTTTCTGCTCCACAGAAGGTAACAAAATACTTCAGTTTTAAGAAGAAGCACAAAGCTGTTAAACAGCAGTTATTAAATTTAGATTTTTTTTTTCAGACAAGTAATCTGCACTCAAGAGTTTAAAAGAGCTGGCTGAGTGGAAGAAATACAAAAATGCTGTTTATTGTCCTAAAATCTTAGAACACTCTTGGCGTTCCAGGAGTCTTACTGGAAGATAATGTCAGAATTTAAATACAATGGATATGGTATTGTATCCTGGGCTGCATCAAGAGAAGCATAGCCAGCAGGTCGAGTGAGGTGATTCTCCCCCTGTACTCCTCTCTGGTGAGGCCCCACCTGGAATGCTGCATCCAGTTCTGGAGCCCCTATTACAAGAAGGATCTGGAGGTGCTGGAACACCTCTCCTATGGAGACAGACTGAGAGAGTTGGGCTTGTTCAGTCTGGAGAGCAGAAGGCTCCAAGGAGACCTTATTGTGGCCTTGCAGCATCTTAAGAGGGCCTACAAGAAAGCTGGGGAGGGACTTCTTAGGGTGTCAGGTAATGATAGAATTAGGGAAAAGGGAGCAAAACTGGAGAAGGGGGGATGTAGATTAGACATTAGGAAGAAATTCTTCCCCATGAGGGTAATGAGACACTGGAACAGGTTGCCCAGGGAGGTGGTAAAAGCCTCATCCCTGGAGGTTTTTAAGGCCAGGCTGGATGTGGTTCTGAGCAACCTGATCTAGTGTGAGGTGTCCCTGCCTATGGCAAGAGGGTTGGAACTGAACGATCCTTGGAGGTCCCTTCCAACCCTGACAATTCTGTTATTCTATGAATACATACATGCTGACCTGTCAACCCCGCACCCATTGTAGGAAGTTCTGAGGAACTCAGCTGCATTCATCTTTAATTTTAAGACAATCAACATAAGTGTATAAAACTGAGATCCTGTCAAGCCTTAGCAGGCTCTGACCTTCACATGAATAACAACAGGGCGTGTAGCTTATCAAAGCAGATGTAAAGAGCCATTTGACTTCTGACTGGGAGCACCTACCTGGCAAACAAAATGAGTTATTAGAAGGTTCATTCAGTCAAGCAAGCAAGCCTACTATGCTCCACTGACTTTAGGTTGAAGTGAAGTTCAGACTGGAAGTCTAACATCATTTCCAGATGCTAATAAATCTCCCAGCAGTGTTGCAGAGCCCACTGTTGGCTCTGCAGCAATAAACTGTTCAATGAAAATCAGATTTTTGAAAGGTAGAACAAAAAGGAGAAACAAAGAGCAAATCCCAGGCAATCACAGAGATGACAACTCTCCTCTCACCTGTGCCCAAACCCCTTTCAAAACATAAGAATAAATGTTCAAGCAGGACTTCTGCTTCCACGTGCTTCCCCTGTAGGCTGCCCATGCCCTGAACCAGGGCAAGAACAGGCTCCTGCAGAGAGAAGGATGTGGACTTCCATGAGAAACAGATGCTAGTGCACCAGCAGTGCTGCCAGATTACTGGTATTAACCTTCTAGAGCAACTATTAAAGCAATAAAATGATAATGAATAATTACCTAGCCACTGCAAATTAGTCTGAAAATGGGTCCTTAAGTTGTTACAAAATTTCCCCTGCTTCATAAACCATTAAATACTAAGACAAAAGCAGTCAGGAAATGGTCACTGGAAAATAAACCAACTGCTTAGCCCAGGATCTGGTTAGGCAAAGCACTGACCAGTTAGCCTCAAACAAAAGTCACTGTCTATCCCACCAAAATGCCCAGGAAACATCAGCTGGAAAACAAAGAGGTGGACACATCCCTATGGCACTGCACACAACACTCCTAACCTCAGGACTTTCCATCAAGCATTAGCAAGCAGAGCAGCACTGATAGACCCCACGATGTTTAGAAAGGCAGAACAGACAGAGCTGGAGTTATGCTAGGCTGGGCAAAAGACAGAAAGCCCCCCCAGTAGACCATAAACCATGAAACCAACAGGCTCCAAAAGCACTGCATCCTGCATGAAAAGATACCTGCAGGCCAATGCACAGGGAAGCACACAGCAAGAGGAACACATGGAGGGAGATGGGGCTGAGACCCTGCTAGAAGAACAAGTGGAAGTATACGAAGCAAAATATTAACAGTAATTCAAGAGGTGATGCAGTTAGCTTAGTTATACTTTCAGCTTATCCTTAAAGAGCACAAGCCTCCAAAGGATGGCCCCAGTTTGCTTTCACTTCAGTCACTGGAGCATTTGCCACTGCTTTCAGCAGGGAAAATCTTGTGGTCACTGGAGGTATTCTAATGACTTCTGTCAAGTCATTAGAAGTAGACAAGTAGACTTCTGTCTACTTGTAAAGATGACAGTGAGCATGTCTTGGGGTTGGACACAAGCAAAAGGTATGCATTTTACCTCTCAGCTGCTCCACTGCCTCTCCTTCAGTTTCAAGCTACTTGAGTTTCTGAAGAACATTCGTGCATGCACCAGGTATGCTGCAAAATGCCCTCAGACACCAACTCTAGCAGAATTTAGGGTGCTCCTTTAGCAGAACCAGGCCACATGGCTCCAGAACAAAGACTCTGCAAACTACTAACCAGGTAACATTGAAGAATTTCTGGGAAGGATGAAATGAACCTATCTAGAGGTGTCAACAGTGCCCAGCTACACACAAACACTGCCACCACTGAAGCTTCACAGGGAGAAACTGAATGAAATTCAACAAAGGCAAAGGTAGAGTCTTGCACCTAGGAAAGAAACCCAGGGATCAGTATAGATTGGGGACTGATCTGTTGGAGGGCAGTGAAGAGGAAAAGGACCTGGGCGTTCTAGTGGATGGTTGACCATGAGTGAGCAATGTGCTCTTGTGGCCAAGGCCAATGCCATTCTGAGGTGGATTAGAAGGGCTGTGGTTAATAGGTCATGAGAGGTTCTCCTCCCTCTCTACTCTGCCCTGGTGAGGCCACATGTGGAGTATTGTGTCCAGTTCTGGGCCCCTCAGATCAGGAAGAACCTCAAGGAACTGCACGAAAGAATCCAGCACCAAGCCACAAAAATGATTAGGGGAGTGGAACATCTTCCTTATGAAGAGAAACTGAGGGAGCTGGAGCTCTTTAGCTTGGAGAGGAGGAGCCTGAGAGGTGACCTCATTCATGTTGATAAAGATATGCAGGGTGAGTGCCCAGAGGCTGGAGCCAGGCTCTGCTGGGTGATCCCCAGTTACAGGACAGAGGGGCAATGGTGGAAGTTGAGGCATAGGAGGTTCCACGGAAACCATGAGGAAAAAATGTTTCCCTGTGAGTGTGACAGAACACTGGAACAGGCTGCCCAGGGAAGATGTTCAAGACCTATCTGGATGCATTCCTGTGTGACCTGCTCTAGGTGCTCCTGCTATGGCAGAGGGCTTGCACTGGATGATCTTTCGAGGTCCCTTCCATCCCCTAACATTCTGTGATTCAGTAGCTGTGGGTTCTATTTTGCCTCATTTTCAGTGTGTTTGGAACACCAAGGCAGTTTCTCTGCAACGTACATAAAAACTTGTGAACACAAGTGGGTCTCTTACAGCATGGAGTTATTTTTACTTGAACTTGTTTGGAATGGCCTACATAGCTTATGGCTACTGCATCAACTACTGGAGTTCTCTTAAAGGCATGCTGATAAAACCCTTGCTGTGTGCAGGGTATGGATTGTGGGCTGGGCTTTCCATCACTTAAAACTGTTCCAAACAACTAATTTCAACTAAAGTGCCCTGCATGCAGTCTAGAGCAGAGGCTGAAGTATTTACATCCCCACCTGGAAATAAGACAACACAAATTTAAGCTATATTAGAGAGGAAGTATGGTACTCCCCACTTAAAGAAAAGGTTTTCCACTTTACCATTTAATACTCAACTTTCACAACTGTTTTCTGTGGGTTTACATCTGCATATTATGAACCAACAAAGAAAGAAAATCAGATTTTCTTGCTTCCGTCCCTTGCAGTAGCAAGGAGCTGGTTTGGGAGATGTTACAACATACACAACCAGGGTCACAAATATTTGCATAATCTGAAGGAGCAGAGTTCAGTGAGCAATAGTCACTCGTGTTCCATTATTCATAACTGCTCTGGTATGATTTCCACAAACACCTAGTAGTTAATGAATCCTGAAAGCTTTTAGTTCAAACAATTATTCCTCATGAAAATGTGTACCAAAGCATATTATTTGTTACTCTGTTTGCTTCTCCCTATTTAAATTTCAATTGCTGAGCAAGAAGCAGGAACAAAACCTTCACTGCTGGGTGACAGCCACAGCAGACCAAATTATGAAGGTGAAGGAGCTGAAGTGCACACAGTAAGTCCTTCAAAGTACATCCCAGTGAACACCACACATTTATATCAAATAAGGGTCATCTTAGGAATTATTTACAAGCCAAAAGAGGGCTTTGACTGAGGAATATTATTTTCTATTTTCAATTCAAAACTGCTGCAATTAACTGTTCAGGTAATAGCAAAGGCAGAGTTAATCTACAAAGTCCTCACGCTAGGGATCAGCACAGCAATGGGCAGTTCCACCTGATAACCACGGAAATTGCATTAGGAGAGACACTTTAAACAGCATCTCTAACCCTGCCTCCTACAGCTCAGGGCTAGCAGCAGCCATGTAACCTCACAGCACTCCACACTGCCCCAGCCAGCAGAAAAGAAAGATGTCCAGGAACACTGCACGCAGATGCTCTGCAGCTGCTCAAGAGAGAGCAAGTCATGGCTTGGTAAAGAACGTGTTTTATGCACAGAGCTTGGGCTGACAGAAGAGTGGAGAGGGCCAGGTCAGCCCCACTGGCTCTGAAGTCCACCCTGCCTGCTAAAGCAGTTTCTGCCATGCCAAGAAGGGGCTGCACTCCCCCAGGAGCTGGGCCAATCTTCACGCATCACAAGGGAGCGCCATGGTGTGTGCGCTCCTCTGCTCACGGGTGGAAGGTGCACCAGGAGATGTTTCAATCTGCTTCCATGTGAGCTGCTTCAACAGAGAAGCACTCTCAAGTGCCTGAGTTTTGCCTCCCAGGGAAGCTGGATCTGGGAGCTGCCCCATTCTATATCTCCATGCTCTCTCACACACGTACATCCTCCCTCCATGGAGGAAACATTTGTTGTAAACATATGGAGAGGCCCTGCTGGAAGCCAGCATTTAATGCTCTAGTTAATAACGTTTTCAAAGAAAAAAAAAAAGGGGGAGGGGGGAGTGAAACAAACCTAAATGCAGTGGGATGTGAACACAAATAGGGCCCTCAGGTGTAACAGGATTTGCCAAGGTTTCAGACCCAAGAGCTCTAATAAAGAACGTGGCCCCCATGCAATATAGGAGATAATAGGCTGCCCTCGTACATGCACATGTAGAGGAAAAGGGGGACTCAGCCTGTTTGTGGTCATTTTGACAGCAGTTTGCATTGGGGTGGGGTTTCTTAACAACATTCTCCAACACAGCAGAACAGTTGTTTTTAAATGTCAGACAACATTTAGCTGGCTTGTCTTGCACAGCCCTCCTCCTCTGCACAGGGATTGCAGCCGTCTGGCTGATGCTCAGGGTTGTTTTCCTCCTGGCTGAATTTCTCCATTTAGCTGCCAGCATTTTTGTTCTTTGATGCCTGGGTTTTTAAGCTGGTACTCACTGCTAATGATAATGGCTAGTCAGGTCTGTTACAGCATAGTGTAACACTGACAGCCTATATCCCAGAACGGGGGAACAAACCAAGAGGGCTGGATGGCAGAGAAGGCAGAATGTGTGGGTATGGATTTCACTCCAGGATCAGCTGTGCCTTCCCTCACTAATTAATCTGTGAGATTTGAACAGTCGGTAGAATGGAAAAAATGGGTCAAGCTGGCAGCATGGGGCTGAAATAAATAAAAATGAGACATTAGCTTAGACTGTGCCTGTCATTTGCCCAGGTCTGAAAATAATATAAAATACAATCTTAGCAAGGGGACAAACTGGTGACAGATTAGATGAGGGTGCACTCTGCAAAGCAGCTTGCTCTGCACACAGGAAAGACAGCACCAGTACCTTTGCAAAAGGCCAGACTGTGACACTATCAGGATGCAGAGACATACAAAGCACACTTAATGTATGAAAATCAAACAGGCATCTCACTGGGGAGAGCAACACCTAAACCCAAGGCAGATCTAACCTATACAGCTGCAGTTTTACTTTTAAATCTCTGATTCTTTGTCAAAGACTCAGAAGCTCAAACAGGACACTCCAAAGTAAGAAGCCCAGCATCCCAACCCGTGTGTTACCATCCATTTTGCTCATTCAGTTTCTGATTTGTGTCAAAGAGCAGGAGGACTGAGCACCATAGTGAATGCTGTCATTCCTGTCTGCTAAATGAGCTGGTGTCTGACTGGGGTAAAGCTGACTGCTCACCACTGGGCCATGGATCAGTGCTCAGGAACAAGACCTTTGGTTTCAGTCGTGGAAAGCAAATTAATTAATTCCCTGCACTTTTGAAGCTCAGTTTTCAATGGATTTGGTGTAGATGTTGTTCAAGAGATGAAATGGTTTTTGAGACCAGAACTTGACTCCTCTGCCAATTCCATGATTTCTTAAACAGTTACATAAGATCTTTTCTCCAAACCCTTAAACAAGAAATTCAGAAGACAAAGGCAGGAGGTCTACTTACTGCTCGGAGCCCTCTATCCCTTATGAAATGCCAAAGAAGCCAAGAATCCAAACACCTATATGCCAGGAGTGAGTGTGTGCAAGCCTTGTTTTTACAGGAAAATGAGGTCAGGCAGCTGAGCAGAGCTTGTGACAAACTGGACTAGAATTAGTTCTAAGCAGATTCCTAGTGGGCAGCTCACTTCTTCCAAGAAAAGAGGCTGTGCTGTATGTTGAGTCAGTCAGAGGATGCCAGTCATGTTCACACCTAGGCATTAAGTTCTTCTACCTTTCCAACACAGCACTGACTTAATCTGAGAAGGTTTACAGAAAGTATCTCATTCTTGCCTTTCTTCAGAGTGCCTCTTTCCCACTTGCCTCTGCCCACTCCCTTCCCACCACTAGAGCATCAGCAGCCTTTCTCTTAGCAGAGAAATCTTGCTTTGTATGAGGGACCAAAGAGTAAGAGCTGGGGGCTCCAGAATATTTGAAAAGGATGACTGAGCAGGACATGACACCACCAGTTTTGGGTCCTGGCTCTGCACACAGATAACTGAGCCACCTGCCAACAGCTCAGGCAAATGAGTACAACAAATTTCTTGGTGAATTTACTGACAACTTCCCTCCTCCTCCACAAAAGGAATGCTGCACTCCACCCCTGCCTCTTTGGGCAGCTCACTCCATCCTCTGCCCAGGATTTCATTTTGGTCCTGTAATTGCTGTCTGCTACAGAAGCCACTTACAGCCACAGAAGACAAATGGCAACAAAGGCACTAAGCAGCACCAAACGTGTCCCAAAGCACTCCATGGTATATATTTCATTCTGTAACTTAACCAGGCAGCCACAACAAAAGCCCCAGCCTTCTTTCCTTGTCCAGGAGCAATTCAGGCCCTGGGGACTGATCATGAATAGTGGCTAATGTGGGTGATGCCATCTCCAATGCAACAAGGTCAAAATACATAATTAGCATTTTTCTCTCAGGGTTTCTCTCTCGCTGTGGTTTGCACTCACATTGTTTTCCCGGGCTGGGGCTGTTCTCACTTGCTGCAGGATAAATGAAGAACAAGCACCAGGCAATAGCAGGAACCCAGCAGAAGAGAAATCCAGCTCTCAGTTTCTAGGGGGACTCAACATTCACTAGTTCCAACTCAAACATTGCAACAAGAACTCAACTCAGCCACCCAAGAGCAGGTCAAGGAAGGTGATTCTCCCCCTTTACTCCACTCCGGTGAGACCCCACCTGGAAGACTGTGTCCAGTTCTGGATCCTCTATTACAAGAAGGATCTGGAGGTGATGAAACATGTCCAGAGAAGGGCCATGAGGATGATCAGAGGGCTGAAGCTCCTCTCCTATGGAGACAGACTGAGAGAGTTGGGGCTGTTCAGTCTGGAGAAGCAAAGGCTCTGAGGAGACCTCATTGTGGCCTTCCAGTATCCTACAAGAAAGCTGGGGAGGACTTTTTAGGGTGTCAGGGAGTGATAGGACTGGGGGGAATGCAGCAAAACTAGAAATAGGTAGATTCAGATTGGATGTTAGGAAAAAATTCTTCCCTATGAGGGTAGTGAGACACTGGAACAGGTTGCCCAGGGAGGTGGTGGAAGCCTCATGCCTGGAGGTTTTTAAGGCCAGGCTGGATGTGGCTGTGAGCAACCTGCTGTAGTGTGAGGTGTCCCTGCCCATGGCAGGGGGTTGGAACTGGAGATCCTTGAGGTCCCTTCCAATCCTGACAATTCTATGATTCTAATTCATATTACCAGGTCAAAATGTACAACTAGGGAAAAAAAAAAAAAAAAAAGACAACACAAAAACACCCAAACATGCAACTTTGAGCCACATGATAGCAAAAGCTAAGAGTAGAGCCTGTGAACTGGGTGAAGAAGACCTCGAGAGCCGTTGGCACACCAGGAACACAGCAGTGAACTTTCCCTTACTGGGAACAGAGCAATAAACTTTCACTGGGATCTTTGCACTTTGAGTGAAGACATTAAAACAGTCACACCTTGGCATGGCAATAAAAGGGAAGGAAATAGCCACAAGGAACACCTTTACCAGCATGGGTGGAGGGCACTTGCTCCTGGTTCTATGGACAGTGACTGTACTCACTGCGTGATTAAAACCAGTGCACACAGCATTGGTAACCAGCTACTTGGTTATCTACCTATGTTCCATAGGCATCACCAAAGGACAGACTTCAAACAGAGGGTGCTGGGGAGGCAGGGACTAGGTTTGTCCTGTCTATGGAGGCCTCCCAGTCTCTGCAGTAGGCATGTGTCCCCCTCTCTCAGTGTGTGCATTGCAGTCCTGCCCTTCCATCTCACTCGCCTGCAGATCTGTTGTGTCCCTTTCAGTGGGGTCAGAGCCTGCTGGGTGCACTCTGCTGTCACTTCCTTGGCAGCTGGGAGAAAGAAGAGGTCACTGCCCATAGCACGAGAGCCTGTAATGCACTAACGCAAATCTTCTGCATTGTCACGCAAAGCAAAGAGCAGATCTTTGTCACAGTAACCATCACAACCTGGGATGTCTCCCTGATTCATTGGTCTCCCACTCTGTTTCCCTACCTAGCAGTTTTCTTCTTTTTCCTCTACCTGAAATTCATAGCAGCCTTGAAACCTATCAAATGGCTCCCAGTTGCATCCAGGAATCTCAGCATTAATAATACATTTTTATCTTATTTTTTCTGCTTTCAGTGAAGCTTCACAGCAAGCTGACAATTTCTGCCTTATCAACACTCCCATGACATGATGCCGTGAAGTCTGGAAGGCACATAAAGCAGCAATGGGAACTGCAATTCAGCCATACAAGGAGGGATGCTCACAACCTTCACTGGAGTACCTGGGATTTGCTGCCACCAAGTCACTTACAAGTACTGTGAAAGGTGCACATTTCAAACCCCAGCTGGCGGGGAAAGGCAAGGCCAGTTGTCCTCTGCTCCCAGAGGTCAGGAAGAGTGGCAATCACCTGCTAATTTACTCTGTGTATGACAAACAAGGCAATAACCCAGACCAACACTGCCTAGAGAGCCAAGCAGGAAAAAATCTCTCCTTTTCTTTCCCAGCCTACCAAAGAGGAATGCAAGGTAGCAGAAGCAAGAACCTGCAGAAAACCTGCAGGACAGTGTAAGTGAGACCTGCAAAGCACATGGCTAATGAGCTGCCTGATCAGACAGCACAGCACAAAACAGTGCTGGGAATCTGCAGAGGGCACAGAGGACAGCTTTCCATGACACAACACAAAACCTGCTGGGTTCTCTGAGGAAGAGAGGATTAATTATACTTGGTCTAAAGCCAAGGGATCATAAAAAGTGAGCCTCAGTCCAGAAGGCTGGTTTCAGATTAAATTAAACATTAAAATGATTACCATTCCTTTTCAAGACGTTTTTCCTTCCTGCTTCTGCACAAAGCCCCTTGATCTCCACAGACAACACAACTCTCTGCCTTCCCACAAATCACACTGATACCATTTCACCCCATGTCCTCATCTCTCTTATTGCTCTAGCCCTCTACAATCTTGCTCAATGGGGACATGCAAAACCCTCAACCCTTTCTCTCCTTCTCACCTTACAGAGCATTACCTTTGATAACACTAAACTTGGGTTACACAATCTATATTCAGTCTCCCTGCTCCTGGCCGTATTTCCTTGACTGCTCCTGCACAGAGGTGCTCACTTACACAAGCTGCAGTCTCCTTTCCTGAAGTTCACTCAAGTCCTTCCTGTACTGCATGCTTCCAGCAGCTTAAATGCACACCAGCCAGCCCCAGGGACATGTGATCCATGACTCACAGTTCAAGTCAGCGCTTAAGCTGCTTTCCCAAACCCAAATCCCAATCATCTGACCAAGCATGCTGCAGAGCACAAACAGAATCCACCTTAAAAATCAGATTCTGTGACCAGGCATCTTTTACTGAAGGAAATTTCTCCCTTGCTACTTCAGAACTGATGCAGAATTCCTGGACAGGCAAAACGCTACAGAAACGTTTCTGTGGTCTCTAAGCCCATCCTACTGCTTCAGCTCTCCTGCTGTGGACATGTTCCTCTTAGCAACATTTATTACTTCTAGTATCCCATGGGAAAAATTAACATGTAGGTGTGGAACAAATTCATAAGAATAGTGGTAGCTAAGATGCAGAAATAAACCTGTCATTGACACTCAACCAGTTGTTGCTGGCAGCCAGATCTGGCACCTCAAGCATCCATCATGCACACCCAGAGTCACTCTTAATGGAAGTGCAGATGAGAGACTCTCAGCAGCTGACAGAGGTGCTCAGCAACTCCTGAGGCAGCTGCAGCTGTGGCTTTTGCTGCAGTCCAGCCCCACAGTACTGCAACAACAGGAGATGCACAGAAACACATCCTAAAGCAATGGAAATTCCTAAACAGCTGGAATGTGAGTAACTGTGGGGATACCAGCAGAGCCAAAAAGCTGTATTCTGGAATCATTATTTCAACAGTAAACACAGGGGGCCTAATTTTGTCCTCAACTACAGTGATAAGAAGTTACAGTGAAATCAGAGTAATCATAGTGCCAACAAAAACCCAGACAGAAGTGTTAAGAGCAGGCTCAGGTTTGTTCTGCCTACAAATCGATAGGCAACGACTTCTGCTCTGTGCTCTGCCTCACTGTGCTTCAAGATCCGTGGCAGTACTAGCACTTACAATTGGAGGTCCAGCAAACCACCACTCCTCTTGGTAACAAATTATAACCTCTAGCAGGTGCTACAGAAAACCTGATGAAGAGTTGCCTCAGTTCTTCTCAAAAGGAAAAATAGAAAATATTGTACTTTAAAAAACACAACCAAAAACCCCCAAACTCCCACAGCTCAACAGCAAAAGGAAAGCTCAAGAACACAACAGCCTAGTTTAGACACATCCTTCATGAGCAATTACCAGTCAAAATGGTATGAAGGTCATGTCCAATGTGTTCTCTACTCAAGGTTTTAAATAACATCATCCATTATTAAAAAAAAAAAAAAAAAGAGTACAGAAGTTCACTGAATTGCTAAAATGTCTTTATAATCTGGAGCCACTCACAAGATTTTTAGACTCTGAACTCATCACCAGGCCAGAAGCATGAGCTGCTTGCTTGGCTTGGTCCCAGCACTTGGTGCCACAAGCTAGAGGTGTGTTTCCTTCTACAGTACAGTTTTTAAAGCAAATGCTACTCAAATTGTCTACCTAACTGTCTATCTTTGTCTCCCTAAATCATCTGCCATACCTTCTCTCTTCTGGCAAAACACAATTCCTTTTAAGGAGCCAGAAAGTGTGAAACTCTCAGGTTCAGATCACATGTGAGGTATTATACTTGCAGATAAAGAGTTAGATTAAAATAGTCTTAAAGGTTGCAAAAACCCATCTCCTATTGTCAATCCTGACAATGTCTCATTTTTAAGTGCTTGACTATGCCTTCAGTGTTCTTCTATTAGAAATCCTTGAAGATTATTCTTGGGTTTTAGAAAGAAAAAAAAGAATCAGACAGAACAATTACAACTCCAGGACAGAAGCTAAAGGTGCATCTACAGAGATCTGCACAAAGGTTTCTGCCCAGCTGAATTTTAATGGGGCTGTTAAAAGCACATCCTCAGAACAAAGGCAAAAGCAGGACAGATTTTAAGCCCTTAATGACTGGAAGACCAAATACACACAAAATGAGACTATTTTTCTTAAGTCTTTCTGATAAATAGCTCATCTTTTGCTGTATCAACAAAAAACATCTGAAGCACATACAGAGTTTTTTGGGTCTAGATAGCTAAACTAGGACAACTAAAACCAGGGTTTTCAAAGGGCAAGTTCTGAGCAGTGTTCATCACATCCACAGCCTCTGCTGCATCCAATTTACTCCAATACAGTTCCTGTGGCAGTGACACAGAATCTGCAAGTCAAACCCCACAAAAGGGAAGGAGAATATGTAAGTCTTTGATTAACCTATGAGAACAGAAGAAATAAAAGGTGCTCCACAGGGGTCAGTACTGGGTCCAGTTTTATTCACTATCTTCATCAATGACCTGGATGAGGGGCTTTGAGTGACCCCCAGTAAGTACAATGATGATCTGAAACTGGGGGCTGGCTGACACCCCTCAGGCTGTGCAGCCATCTAATGAGATCTGGACAGGCTGAGAGCTGGGTGCAGGAAAACCTCACAAAGTTCAACAAGGACAAGTGCAGGGTCCTGCATCTGGGGAGGAATAACAGCAGGCACCAGGACAGGTTGGGGGCTGCCCTGCTGGAAAGCAGCTCCATGAAGAAAGACCTTGGAGTGCTGGTGGACAGCAAGTTCTGCATGGGACAACAATGTGCTCTTGTGGCCAAGAGAGCCAATGGGATCCTTGGAGGCATCAAGAAAAGTGTGGCCAGCAGGCCTGGGGAGGTTCTTCTGCCCCTCTACCCTGCCCTGCTGAGACCACACCTGCAATACTGTGTCCAGTTCTGGGCTCCCCAATTCAAGAGAGACAGAAATCTGTTGGAGAGAGTCCAATGGAGAGGCAGGAGGATGCTTAGGGGACTTGAGCATCTCCCCTGTGAAGAGAGACTGAGAGCCCTGGGGCTGTTTAGTCTAAAGACTGAGAGGGGATCTGATCAATATCTATAAATATTTGAGGAGTGGGTGTCAAGATGAAGGTGCCAGGCTCTTATTGGTGGTGCCCAGTGATAGGACAAGGAACAATGGGTACAAGCTGGAACACAGGAGGTTCCACCTCAACATGAGGAGACACTTCTTTATGGTGAGGGTGACAGCCCTGGAGCAGGCTGCCCAGAGAGGTTGTGGAGTCTCCTGCTCTGGACACTTTCAAAACCTTGCCTGGATGTGTTCCTGTGTGAGCTGCCCTAGGTGATCCTGCTCTGGCAGCAGGAGTGGATTTGATCTCTGGAGGTGCCTTCCTACCTCTTCCATTCTGTGACAGCAAACACTTGTGGTCCTTTATTCTCAGACTGCACACTATGACCCTGCTCCTCTTACCCTAACCAATTAAATCACTGTGTTCTTCACAATATTGAATGATTACTTTATTTACACAATCTACAGTTCACCAAATACTGGTATCTGAGATCCCACATAAACCCAGTGCACAAAAAGACCCAAAAAACAGCACCCCAACCCCAGAAAGCAGAGTCACTGTGATGACCCAGCTGTAACACTGCCCCAGAGGGACTGCAGCAGCCCAAGGCAGAGTGTTTGGGACCAAGGTGTGGGTTAGCAGAGTGGATGAGAACCTGGGAGGACAGAACTTCTGAAGGTAGAATTTATTTTTCCCCATCTGTGAAAATGCAACATTTGATTTGCCCATAAATTGATTGGTCTCCAGTGTATATTTCACACAAAGAATATCCATCACATGAAGCCCTAAACACCACCTCCCAAATGAGGGGAAACAACCCCTCCCAACCACATCTAAACCAATCAAATCTCAAATCCATCAGAGCCATGTCTTTCCACCATCCCCCTTCCAATTTATTTAGTGTCAAAAGAGTAAGGAGTAATCAGGAAAATTCCTGTTCAGCTTATCTCCCAGTCCTGAGGGATCTCTGAATCCCTTATCAGCACTGGCAATGCAAAGGCAGACAGCACACACACTGCTGTAGCCCAGATCACCACATTCTCAGCTACACATTCACTGAGTGACTGCAATTTGCATCTTGCAGGAACCTTGTCTCCCAGGAATCTTCCTGGACCATCACTGTGATGAGTTTTGTGGGTAATCATCCAAACAAGCAACAGCATCTCAGTTCCAGAGACCTTCAGTGACCCTTATATCTGCATTTCAACCCCTGGTGTATGACACCCCTGCTTCAAGATCAGTGGTCTGTAACTTAAGAAGCACAAACTGCTAGGGCCACAAGGCCTTTATGATGATATTGGTGTTCTGTAAAAGACTCCAACTCATGCGAGGCTGCAGCTTTTGCAGGTGTCCTTGACTTTCCTTCCAGAGGTATCAGAAACCATTGCAACAGTGCTTCTCCTTTGAACAGCTGCACCTGTACCAGAGGCTGCCCCAAGCTCATCTGATGAGCCACCCTGACTCTGCAGAGCCCTGGTGTGACTCCCAGGGGGGCACCAATTCCAATTTGTTATGCAGGCTGGCATTCACATGCTCAGTCACCTCTGTGAATGAAATCTGGAGACCTCACGACTCCCAGCAAGCAACTGCACTATTGCCAACAGCAACCCAGCTGAACCAGCAAGCCTGGCACAAGCAGGAGACACTTGGGGAGAAATCAGGATTCAGTGGGCTGGGATCCTCCAACATCATGGGGCAACAACTGCTTCACATCTTTCTTCCTGTATGACAGTCAGCGCTGAAGGAATAGCAACTCTCCCTCCCCATCAGACATGTGATGGTTTGAAACTGTCTTTTTAATTTTTCCTTGCAAAGTTCAGAACAGAGAAAGTGAAAGAATGTAAATAAGTCACTATTGGGTGTAAGAAAGCAAAATAACGATTGTTCTAAACACTTCCATTGGATAGATAGAAATGTTTAAGAACTATTACCCAAAACAAAGTAGGCATTCGGCACATTCTGTGTTCGGCAGTGGGGGCAGTTGCTGGGCTGTCTGGTTGCTGTTTCTTCTTCTCTTCTGGCTGAAGATAACACACTGACCTTGGCAGCTAAGTTAACAACTTTCTGCTTAACTAACTCTGCTTCTCTGTCCAGGGGGGTCTGGGGGGGAAGCTCCTGGGAGAGAGAGGCCCCTTTGGGAGGGTCCCCTTGGGGGGAAGCAAAGGGAGATCGATTGTGCTTTTTCTGTTGATTGTATATATTTGTGAATGTCGTGAATTTTGTATATTTGTATATATTCATTGCATTTCATTGTAGATTTTAGACTCTGCTTGTAAATACAGCTTTTCATTTGCTTCCAGACTGAGCTAGCCTGGTTATTGTTGGTGGGGGGGGAATTTCAGCTCACACCGACACACTTTTTATTTTTGGCGCTCCAACTCGGGGCTCGATTGCTTGTTGATTTATTTCTGCTCAGATTAGGAAGCAAAATGAAGCTGTTTTGGATTCTGAGTCATTCTATTTCATCTATTATCGGTGCAATTGTCTACAGATGGGCCATTTCTTGCATGATAGACAAGATTGTGAGATATGTGGCATATAAGTCGTTTCTTTGGGTTAAGAACAAGTTACTGAATGTTGGTGAATTCTGTTGTGGTCTTATTGGGCTAAGAAGCTATGGTAACTCAACTATGGATCTGCTAGCAGACACATATGAGTTTGTTACTCCTCTTACAACTACAGAGGGTCTTTGGAACCAGTGGTACCCTCGATATATTGTGCTTGCCTTAATTTTGTTGCTTCTTGGAATAATCATATGGCTACTGATAGCACTGTGTCAAGAAAGACATAAGGCTACTTGCTCTTCCAACTCTGCTGTGAATGTGAAAACCAAGCCAGTAAATTTGGTGGCTACTGTAACCAGAAAGCGTAAAGGAGCTGCAGGAGGAGATGCAGATGCTGCAGGAGATGGTGCAGATGGAGATGAGGGTCCTTCTACTCAGGGTCCCTCTGTTAAGAAAGATCCTTCTGGTGAGGAAGAGAAGGTTAGCCTTAAAACTCTGGTAGACCTCTTGAGACCCCACATGGATGATGGAGATGTAGGTCAGGGTGTAGACCCTAGTAGATTAGCAACTGCTGGTAGTGCCTCTGAACTCAAAGAAATTCAACGGAGGATTAAAATAGGATTATGGGGACAGCAACCTCAGGATGATGATGATGATGATGATGAGGATGACATACAGTCAGCTAATGCACCCAGACAGGAAATTAGACATGTGAGGAAGGATTACATCAGAGGAGATAATGAGCCAGTCCTGTCTTGGCTAGCCAGGTGTTTTGATATGGGAGCCCCAGCATTGCTGGTAGGTGACAAGTCGGCCTCTCAGTTGGGGATGCTCTCAAAGGATACTGGCATAGACAGGCACCTAGGCAAGTGCATTGGTAAAGTTTCTCTGTGGGCACGCCTCCTATTGGCAGTCTCGCTGAGGTACCCCAGCAGAGATGATTTACCATGGAACCCTAAGCGTTGGACCACAATAGCTGAGGGAATCAAGCGTCTGAGAGAGTTTGCTGTGAGAGAAGTAATGTATGGAGATCATAAGACTCTGAATCCTGATGAAATTCCTGTTGGAACAGGCCTTGCCAAAAAGCTCATTAAGCTTGCTCCTCCTAATTATGCTACTATTCTGGCAAGCAGGATTGTGGCAAGAAATTATGGTGGAGCACCTCCTACTGTTGGCCATTTCACTGACCAAATGAGGCAGTTGGAGGATAGTCTTGCACGTACTTCTTTGGTTTCAGCCATTGAAACTCTGTCTGGAAAGATGGAGAATTGCATGAAAGAGCTGAAGGAGGAACTTAAAACCTCCATATCCAACTTGATGAAGGGGGATGATTCTAATTCCTCTTCCTCCAGATGGATACAAGTTTCAGCTGTCAGAAACAGACGTGCTCCAAGAAGGCCATTCCAGAATAGGTCAAACCAAAACAGACAGCAGAGGCAATCACGTGGCAGTATCTGGATAACTCTGCGTGATCAGTTTGGTGAGAACATGAAGAGATGGGATGGTCAACCAACTTCTGATCTTTTCAAGCGGTTACGGGAGCTGCAGAGGGGCAGATCCCGAGGTAGCAATACCAGGAGGGTAGCTGTCGCTTCCTCAGTTTCCCAGAGCAACTCTGATAGCTCCAACAGTGATCCTAATTCTGGTGCTGGACGTTGTGCCGGCTGTACATGTGGAGGTAATCCCCAACATTAGGGGTGCCCTGCCTTCCGCCAGGGAAAGGTAAGGGATAATGGAGATAACAGAATCTATTGGGATGTGTACATCCAGTGGCCTGGCACTTCAAAATTTCAGAAGTACAGGGCCTTGGTTGACACAGGAGCTCAGTGCACCATAATACCATCAAATTATCAAGGGGGAGAATCTATAACTATTCAGGGAGTCACTGGTAGATCTCAAGAGTTGTTTAAGATAGAGGTTGATATAAGTTTAACTGGGAAGCAGTGGAAGAAACATACTATTGTAACAGGTCCTAATGCACCTTGTATTTTGGGAATTGACTTTCTGAGAGAAGGGCGTTTTAAAGACCCTAAGGGTTACAAATGGGCTTTTGGAATAGCAACTGTAGAAATTGATGGAGGGAAATTGAAGTTGTCTATCAGACCTGAGCTTTCAGATGAATCTGCAGTTGTGGGACAACATGAGATAGAGGATGTAAAGCTGCCGGTTGCTTCTCAAACTGTGCATCACAGACAATACAGAACCAACCGTGACTCTTTGGTGCCCATTCAAAACTTGATTCGTCAGTTGGAGAGTCAGAAGGTCATCAGCAAAACTCATTCACCTTTCAACAGTCCAATCTGGCCTGTGCGAAAGCAGAATGGAGAGTGGCGTCTGACAGTTGATTTCCGTGCCTTGAATGAAGTAACTCCACCCATGAGTGCAGCTGTACCAGACATGATGGAACTCCAATATGAGCTGGAATCCAAGCAGGCCAAATGGTATGCTACCATAGACATTGCTAATGCTTTCTTCTCTATTCCCATAGCAGAGGAATGCAGGCCTCAGTTTGCTTTCACCTGGAGAGGCATTCAGTACACATTCAAACGTTTGCCCCAGGGGTGGATTCACAGTTCAACCATCTGCCATGCAGTGATCCATGATGCTTTGGAGAAAGGTGGAGCTCCAGAACACATTCAGTTCATCGATGACATCATCATCTGGGGTGAGACTGCTGAAGAAGTCTTCGAGGAAGGTAACAAAATCATTGACATTCTCTTGCAAGCTGGTTTCGCTATCAAGCGAGACAAGGTGAAAGGACCTGCCAGAGAAATCCAGTTTCTGGGAGTGCGGTGGCAAGATGGTCGCCGTCACATCCCAATGGATGTGATAAACAGAGTCTCCACCATGGCAAATCCCATCAACAAGAAAGAAACTCTGCGTTTCTTAGGCATAGTGGGATTTTGGAGACTGCACATTCCTGGATACAGTCAGATTGTGAAACCTCTCTATGATGTGACTCGAAAGAGAAACAGTTTCCAATGGGGTCCTGAGCAACAAGCAGCCTTTGACCAGATCAAGCGAGAGGTAGTCCAAGCGATGGGTCTGGGACCTGTCCGAACTGGTCCAGACATTAAGAACATTCTGTACACGGCCGCGAGTGACAATGGCCCAACCTGGTGCTTATGGCAAAGAGCTCCAGGGGAGACACGAGGACATCCTCTTGGTTTCTGGGGTCGTGGCTACAGAGGCTCAGAGGCAAACTACACTCCAACAGAGAAAGAGATTTTAGCTGCTTATGAAGGAGTGAAAGCTGCTTCTGAAGTGATTGGAACTGAGTCACAACTTCTTCTAGCTCCTAGATTGCCAGTTCTGAATTGGATGTTCAAAGGCAAAGGTTCTTCACCACATCATGCAACAGATGCTACCTGGTCTAAGTGGATGGCTCTGATAACACAGAGAGCTCGAATGGGAAATCTCAAAAGGCCTGGTTTGGTGGAGGTGATCACAAACTGGCCAGAAGGCACAAGCTGTGCAAAACCTCCAGAGGAGAGAGTAACTCGTGCTGAGGAAGCTCCTCCTTACAGTGATCTGTCTGATGATGAAAAGAGATATGCTTTGTTCACAGACGGTTCCTGTCGTCTTGTTGGGAACAAGTGGAGATGGAAATCTGCAGTGTGGAGCCCAACGCGCAGAGTTGCAGAAGCGAGAGATGGAGAAGGAGAATCCAGTCAATTTGCAGAGGTAAAAGCTGTCCAGCTAGCTCTTAACATAGCTGAACGTGAGAGATGGCCAAAGCTTTATCTCTACACCGACTCGTGGATGGTAGCCAATGCCTTGTGGGGTTGGCTGAAAGACTGGAAGAAGAATGGCTGGCAGAGGAAAGGAAAGCCAATCTGGGCTGCAGATCTGTGGCAAGACATTGCTGCTTGCATTGAGAGAATCCCAGTGAAAGTGAGACACATCGATGCTCACATTCCTAAGAGCAAAGCTACTGAAGAACAACAACACAACCATCAGGCAGATCTAGCTGCAAGAGTTTCCCAGGTGGACACAAACTCTGATCCTGATCCTGATCTTGACTGGAAACACCGAGGTGAGCTGTTCTTAGCTTGGTGGGCCCATGACTCGTCAGGACATCAAGGCAGAGATGCAACCTACCGATGGGCTCGTGACAGATCCATTGACATTTCCATGGATGCTATCACACATGTCATCCATGACTGTGACATTTGCGCTGCTATTAAGCAGGCAAAGCGGATCAAGCCCTTGTGGTACGGTGACCGATGGTCCAAGTACAAGTATGGTGAAGCCTGGCACATTGACTACATCACTCTACCTCGTTCTCGATCTGGTAAGCAGTATGTGCTGACTATGGTAGAGGCAAGCACTGGATGGCTGGAAACTTAGCCAGTTCCTCATGCAACTGCACGTAACACCATTCTTGGCCTGGAGAGACAAATCCTGTGGAGACATGGAACTCCAGAGAGGATTGAGTCAGACAACGGAACTCATTTCAAGAACAATCTTGTAAAAAACTGGGCCAAAGAGCATGGCATTGAGTGGATATTCCACATTCCCTACTATGCACCAGCTGCAGGGAAGATCAAACGCTACAACGGTTTGCTGAAAACCACTCTCAAAGCCATGGGGGGTGGATCTTTGAAAAACTGGGAGAAACATTTAGCACAAGCAACCTGGTTGGTGAATAGTAGAGGTTCAGTGAATCGAGCTGGAGCTGCCCAAGCAGATTTCTTGCGAAAGGAAGACGGTGATAGAGTTCCTGTTATCAGAGAAAAGAATCTGTTAGGCAAAACTGTTTGGGTATTTTCTCCTTCAGGAGAGGCCAAACCTGTCCGAGGGGTGGTTTCTGCTGAAGGTCCTGGTCACACCTACTGGGTGATGCAAGAAAATGGTGAAATTCAGTGTATTCCACAAAGAAATCTAACTTTGGCTGAGAGAGGTTAAATTCAGAGTGTTGCGCAGATACAGCATCGCGCCCAAGAGGAGAGTTCATGAGATCTACGGTGCACGAACCCTGAGAGCCCTGAGTCACCTGAGAGTCCCTGTTCCTTCCTTCACTCCATCTGCGAGGAAACAAGCTGTTTGCTGTTTTTCCTGTGATTTGACTCTTTTGAATCATCTACATCTGAGATAGCCGGAATGGACTATGGTCTTTATTCACCTATTGTTGTAGATATTATTTTAGATTAGATAAATGATAGTAGCAGCCAATGGAATTGTTTAGAAGGGGTGGACTGTGATGGTTTGAAACTGTCTTTTTAATTTTTCCTTGCAAAGTTCAGAACAGAGAAAGTGAAAGAATGTAAATAAGTCACTATTGGGTGTAAGAAAGCAAAATAACGATTGTTCTAAACACTTCCATTGGATAGATAGAAATGTTTAAGAACTATTACCCAAAACAAAGTAGGCATTCTGCACATTCTGCGTTCGGCAGTGGGGGCAGTTGCTGGGCTGTCTGGTTGCTGTTTCTTCTTCTCTTCTGGCTGAAGATAACACACTGACCTTGGCAGCTAAGTTAACAACTTTCTGCTTAACTAACTCTGCTTCTCTGTCCAGGGGGGTCTGGGGGGGAAGCTCCTGGGAGAGAGAGGCCCCTTTGGAAGGGTCCCCTTGGGGGGAAGCAAAGGGAGATCAATTGTGCTTTTTCTGTTGATTGTATATATTTGTGAATGTCGTGAATTTTGTATATTTGTATATATTCATTGCATTTCATTGTAGATTTTAGACTCTGCTTGTAAATACAGCTTTTCATTTGCTTCCAGACTGAGCTAGCCTGGTTATTGTTGGTGGGGGGGGAATTTCAGCTCACACCAACACAAGACACCATTCACATGGTGGAGCAGCCCCTGCATGGACATTGCCAACAGAAAAATGCTGTGCTCTCTTCAGCCTTTTGATATTCACCTACTCAGAGACCACACAGCTATCCCACATCTCAGGTGAACTAAACCACAGTTTTAGTTTACCCTTGTATGCATCTCTAGGTTAGAGCTGTGTAATTAGCTGCCAGCAGTCAATGCCTAGTTGAATAGGAAGTGGTAACAGTAAGAAAAAACCCCTCAAACTAACAACCTGAACTAACCCAGAATTCTTAGCAAAAGTCACAAGGCTGATTTGCATGAGGAATAGTCACAAGTAAAGGTGAAAAGAGTAAGAGCAGCATCAATACCAGACCAAGATTGCCACTTGGTCACCCATGGAATAATAGAATTGTTAGGGTTGGAAGGAACCTCAAAGATCATCCAGTTCCAATCCCCCTGCCATGGGCAGGGACTCTTCACACTAGATCAGGTTGCTCAGAGCCACATGAAGAAAGGACTGAAAGATCTGGAGAAAACACAAACTTCAAGAGATCCTGCAGTGACCAAGTCCTCTGGTAAAGCCAGGGACAAACCAAAAAAAGCTCCTTCATCTTACATCCTTTGTCTAGAATATAAAGTCCCTCAGTTAACCTGAGCCGCAGCAGAGTGAGAGGGTCCACAGAGAAGGAATTACTCTTCCAGACATAACTAACTGAAACAAAGCAAGAGGGGAATGTTTCCTGTAACAGCCTGTGCATACTAGTGAGGACAAGAAGAAAAGGTATGCACTAATGTACTCAGCTCTGGCTACTGCTGCAGGCAGGATGTCAGCCACAAAGGGCCACCAGACTGCTCCCACATGACTGTCTCTCTGTGTTTAACCATGTAATTAAAACTTGCTGGTGCCACACATACTAATGAGATGCACAGAATTTACTTCAGTACTCAGCACCCTGTGACTGACAGCATGGCAGTACCAGGTGACTGCAGCAGCCAGGCAAACACTTCATGGTTTGGAGATGTCAGCACTGGCCCAGAGGACACCCTGGTGGTGTTGGGCAGGCAGGTAATGTGCATTCCACTGGCCTGCACAAGTGTCCTTCAGTCACCAAAGACTGACTTTAACCAAGCCTAAGAGACACTGCCTATACCAGCTTGCAAAGAACCAGTGGCAAAGCCAGATCCCAGGGGACAGGATCAGAGGATGCTAGGGGTTGGATGGGACCTCTGGGGGTCTTCCATTGCAACCCCCCTGCCAGAGCAGGACCATAGAATCTAGCACAGGTCACACAGGAACACATCCAGATGGGTCTTGAAAGTCTCCAGAGAAGGAGACTCCACAACCTCTCTGGGCAGCCTATTCCAGTGCTCTGTGACCCTCACAGTAAAGAAGTTCTTCCTCACATTGAGGTGGAACCTCCTCTGCTGTAGTTTCCATCCACTGCCCCTTGTCCTATCACAGGGCACAAGTGAGCAGAGCCTGTCCCTTCCTTACTGACCCCCAGCCCTCAGATATTTATAGACATTGATTAGATCTCTCTCACTGGGACCTCAGAAGCCATAAATCAGGACTTCAGCCAACTAATGCTTCACATTCCTGTTTCCAGGGGCAGTGCCCAGCTGTGATCATTTCTACAGACAGTGCCATTTGCAGGTTGGCAATTAGTCAATGAACAGGAAAATCTGCACTGAGGAAAAAACCTGATTTAAGCTAGTATCATTTATCTACCCCCTCAACACCACAGCTGCCTATCTGCAACCAAATGCAAAAAATACCCAACCTTGCCTCCAGGCTCACCTTGCTCACCATCTACCTACCCACTGCACAACTTCAGCACAAATTGCAAGACTCCTGCAGAACTTCAGCTGCTGTTCAGAATTCCAATGGCCACAAATGTTTATAATAGAATCATAGAATTGTCAGGGTTGGAAGGGACCTCAAGGATCATCTAGTTCCAACCCCCCTGCCATGGGCAAGGACACCTCACACTAGATCAAGTTGCTCAGATCCCCATCCAGCCTGGCCTTAAAAGCCTCCAGGAGGCTTCTAAATTATCTCTCCTAGTTCCAGGAAAAGGAAAAAAAGATATCTCTCCATCAGAAATAATAACCACAAACCATACAAGAGCAGCATTCTCTGGGCTGCAGAACACAAGCACCAAAGGACAACTTCAGCCTTCTCTCATGTACAGAGGCTCAGAAGGTAGAGCGCAGCCTGAACAAACAGTTAACTGACCACACACATTCATCAACACATCACCCTGTGCTGTTACCATAACTACTTCTTGTATACACTAACTATTTTTCCACTGAATTCGTCTCAGAGCTCAACTGATGAGAGCAGCACACTGGGCACCAGGAGTGCTGCAGGCTCCGGCCAGAGCCAGTCTGACTGCTCAGGCTCCAAAGCAGCTCCACTGCAGCACCACCTTTGGTCACTAGATGTGGTACAGTTGCCTCACTCTCCGTTAATCCGTGCCACTCAGCTGCCTCCAGGAACTGAATGGCTTTAATCATCACAGCCCTTTTTAACTGACAAGGCAGCAAAAGATCTCCTCAGCCATCCCTCTGTCACGCTGCATTGTCCACAGAGGATAATGAGCCCCCAGGCTCTGCCACTCCAGCCACTTCAGTTTGATAGCAAACATTACTGCATGGCACAGAGTGATAGCAGACTGTCCTGTAGCACGGACACAGCTTGCAGACACCTGTAGGGACAAGGCACACCTGAATCTGCTCTTCTGTTTTGTTCTTGTAGATTTGTATTGAGGCTTGGGCTGGAGTCTTCCCAGTTCTCATAGAACAAGCTCACAGCACTCATGGAAACAAAGACCTGGCCCCAGTCTTCAAGAGTTTCTCTGCTAAATAAAGCGATGTAAGATTTTAGGTTGTAACTCTCCTGACCTGGGATTTTTTTTTGCTTCTCTTTGGTCACCCTGTATATTACACAATGGTGGTGGTCTTACACTCATTTCCATATTTCCTAAGACATGCTAATAGCTGGGCTTTAAGTACTGCAGCCAAGTGGAACTGAAGTTTTCCAGCACCTCTCTCCACTTCTCCACTGACACAAATCTTTTCCAGCCAGGTCTGGCAAATATGAATTTCTGAGCCAAGGCAGCAAGACCCCATGCTGAGCCACAGCGAGTTCAGGTACAAACAATTTCAAAGCAGAATGGAAAAAAAAAAAATCAAACAAAGCCAACAACAAAAATCTCAGATGCTTACTTAAAGCTACAAACTGTTCATCTAAAAAGTTGGGAGAAAATGGAGCCAATACTTTTTTGGTTTAGGAGGTATTAGCAAAGTTTACTGACATGGGGATACACAAACTAAGCTGTGCACTGTCACAAACACCAGGCTCAGAGCTCAGTGACACCAGGACAAAGTCAGCCTCAGTTCACACTGCCATCACTACCAAAGCTCTGCCCCCCCGAATCCATCCAAGAGACTGCAGAAAAGAATTTTAGTTTCAGAAAATATGAGTCAAGGAGGACCCATCCATCTGCACTCTGTACCACTCCTGCCTGTCCTGCTTGGCTGTGGTTTACCTGGATTGCATCACTCTCAGTGCTGCACTCACCCCACTTTTTGCACTGCAACATAACGTTGCAATTATTTAACCCTACATTACAGAATCACAGAATTACTGAGGCTGAAAAAGACCTCTGAGATCATCAAGTTCAGCCTATGTCCTAACACCAGCTAAACCATTCTACCAAGTGCCACATCCAAGCTTCCCCAGTGATGGTGACTCCACCACCTCCCTGGGCAGTCCATCCCAGTGCCTAATCAGCCTTTCTGTCAGGAATTGCTTCCCAATATCCAACCTAAACCTTCCCTGGCACAGCTTCATCCCATGCCCTCTTGTCCTGTCACAAGTTGCCGGGGAGAAGAGCCTGACTCCCACCTAACTACAAGTTCTTTTTAGGTAGTTGTAGAGAGTGATAAGGTCCCCCCTGAGTCTCCTCTTCTCCAGCCTGAACACCTCTGGCTCCCTCAGCCTCTCCTCATCAGACTTTCCCTCCAGTCCAGTCCCCAGTCTCGTTGCTCTTGTCTGGACCTGCTCCAGCACCTCAGTATCCTTCCTGAAGTGAGGGGCCCAGAACTGTACATAGTACCTTGAGCACCCTATCCACATGTGGCTTCTAGGAAGTGACTTACACGTAAACCACACAGCAACTATTAGTTCACACATTAGGTTAGTAGTCATCTGGAGAGGAAAAGAACAACAAACCCCAAACAAATCCCCAGCATCAGCAGGCTGGCTGAGTGCCCCAATTCCAAATACACCAAAGCCAGTTTGCTGGTTACCTGACCAGCACAGGGATTGCCAGCTCACCTGTGCTGACCGATGGGATTGTACAGTTCTGATCTATGACACGTTTAGAAGGAATGCACTCATGAAGCAAGACACAAGAGAGAATAAAGGACCTGAAATAGGAGAAAATAGGTCTACACTAAGCAGGCAAGATAGCAGCATGCAGGGTTTCACTCTGCTGTCACATCAGGATAGACCCCATTAATTTCTTTGGGGACAGGCCAGATCTGCTCAGTTGTAAACAACCAAAATAAAGCCTGTGGATCAAGTCCAGCAGAGCACTTCATTTTGAGCATGGGAGGATCCATGGGCTCTGGCAGGGCCAAAACCCCACTCACAGCCAAGTTGTATGGTTGTGGCCATTTTAAGGCTACGTGCCTTTAAGAGGGCCACAGAGCAGACCTCCAGAAGGTACAGAGTGTCCAGGAGGTGTACCAGAAGGTGTAATTATCTTTGTATTTCTTCCTATAAATCCTGTATCCCTATAAGTCTGACTGCAAAGTTATTCTCTTCCTTCCTTCTCAGCAAAAGTTACATTCCTCTGTGGGACACACTGGATGTCACCATTCTTTTGCATTACCCAATAGGTATGTGCAGAGATTTGCTGGAGTGAGAATGGGGGGCTCATGGGCCAGCCGTGCCGCAGCAGAGCCCCCACAACAACCAGGCTAATCCTGCTTTCACCTCACCCAGTGCCTCACCAGAGCATCACAGGATGAGCAAGGTGATAGCACTCATGATGTAGGAGCAATTAACCAGCACTGGACCCAAACTGTCCATATCCCTGGTTAAGGAAATACCAAGCCCATGAGGATCAGCACACAGCACTGTATCCTACCCTACAATATTGACCCTGGGAGATCAAATATCATCCTAAGAGTTGTTCCTATCTAGAGGTGAGCACGCAAGGGCAGACAGAAAATACAACATCATTAAGGACAAGGTATAATAAATTAATGAAATGTGGGCTACTGAACATCATGTCCTTACATGACAAGCAAAACTTCCACGGTTCCTGTTTGAAATCCAAACAAACACACCCTTCTTTGCACTTTCTTCCTCTCTATTCCCAGCAATGGTGTAAATGATGCTGGCTATAAAGTCTCTGCTTTCATGCTCATATTTCACAATATCTTAAAAATTTGTGCATTTTATTAGCTTTATATAAGCCAGTGATCAATCATGGAGTAAAAGATGTGAAGTAAAAGTGCAATAAACCTCATTGCTTGATGGCTGCTGGATGATCTGCACAAGCCCAGCTGATGGTATTACTCCAGGATCTTAAGAGGAAAGCCTAGACCTTCAGATTAGCATTAATTGGCATCCTTAATGGCAGTGTGGGCAGAGTCCAAAGACCAAAGGGGCCACAAAAACTCAGCAAACCACTTCTCCCTTAGCAAGGGAGAGGCAGGCAGCCTGCAACAGAGAAATGTCTTTGTTATTCCCAGGCAGAGGCAGTGCCCTGACAGGTCTCTGCAGAGGGCGAGACAGATGATTTCATAGACTGTGAAGTTTTAAACAAAACAAATAACAATAAGATAAAAGAGAGAGGAGATTGCCTCTGATGTGACCAGAGACATCCTTTGAGGATGCTAATGGAGTAGAGAATTGATTTTAAAGCTTGCCTTTTTGCACCACACACAGTAAGAGCGAGTGCTTGAATCAAACATGAGCATGCATAGAGATCTCATTCCCTGGCAGATAGTTTGAGAGTCTGTGTTTATCAAACAGTTTGGGGCCAAAAAACCCAGGCACAGGCTCTGCCCTGTTTTGATATGGGTCTCTTGTGGCAAGCCAGGAAGGCCAAGGTACATCCAAAAAGATCAGCTCCTTGGAGGTCAGGCTCTTTTTGCTAATCCAGTACTAGAGATTGTACTTGTCCCTGCTGACAGGATTCATTCTGAACATCACTGTTAGGAAGCTAACAACATCAGTGGCTTCTCCTTCCCTGTTTATTCGGAGTTAGGAGGGGGGTTTGTTTGGTTTCTTCTTCAGGCAACTTCCTCCTCTGGACAGGAGGAAGTACAGTAACACATGGGCTTGTGTATCCACACCCAGGTATCACCAGGGACTTCTCAGCAATTCACGTTTGGCATGCAAAGTCCTGCCAATTCCCCCCTCCCCACACACATACCAGGCTTGTTATTAATACATCAGCTTGTTAAAAAAAAAAAAAAGAGTTTCAGACTCCTTAAGCTCTCAGCATCCAGGTGACAGGAAAACTGTCTGTCATGCAGTTTCCCAGCTCCCGACGTGTTGGGAGTTTAAATGCCATCCCGGATTCAGCAGTATGCACAGAAGCAAAAGGTACCCTCTCCTTGGAGCCAGCACCATGGCACTGCTGGGGATGAGTGGAAAAAGCTGTTAGCAATATAGTCACTGATTGGGTTTGCACTTCACTAATTGAGCTGGCATGCTGAGCTGTGACACTTGATTGACTGTTTCAGAATGGGGTTTTTATGTAACCTGTGCCCTGCAGTGTCACAGAGGGCAGGCAGAGGCAGCACAAGGAATCTGTGCTCCGCCAGACCTTCTGTGGTCAGCTCACAACATAATAAAGGAAAAGGTGCTGAACCCAGAGAAGGTTTACCAGAAGGCTTAGCACTGATTCACAGGACATGCAGATGGTCCCATGATGTTTTCAGTCTGGTAACAGAGGATGGGATATCTTAAAGAGAGTCTTGGGCTCACTGAAGGTGCTTCTGAGTGTTAATAATACATGGTCTGGGGAAAGCCTCAGCAACCCTCTCAAGCTGTACAAGCAACACCACCTCAGCCACCAGCTCACTGTGTCCTGGTCTTGCTGGGACAAAACCCCTACTTCTACGGATACAAAGCTGCAACACAGGCAACTACCAGAGCACAGCACATGGGTGTAACTGGTACAACTAAGGTAAAAGCCATCCCCATTCCCTAAGAAGCCAGGCTGTGCTCATCCATTCAATCAGAAAGAGAGATGCTGGCCAAGAGTCATTCTCTAGGAACTGCTTCACATGCAAGAGCGTATCAGGATCCACTTAATGCAGGAGATGGAGCACACCTTGCAAAGAAACCAGTTTCATGAGTAATAATGGCTGTAACAAGAGAACAGCAGGGGATGTGGGGAAAGAAGAGGGTTAGGGAGAGTTGCCAGACTGCAGTTCAAGGAAGAAGCTTTGATCTAAGACAGAACAGAAAAAAAAAAAACCAACAATATTAAGAATCCTTTAGACTATACCAGTGTGGTTTATTTATCAAGCTAGAACCTATTATGACTCTTCTGACTGCTTTGAAGTTCTCTGGCCTATGTCAATTGTTTATTTATGATTCCATAATTGAGTTATATCAGCAGTGCCAGCCTGGGAATTAGAGTGCTTCGTAAGAGACACCAAACATGAGCACATTTTAGCTCCAACACCTGCTGTCAGGATGTACATGTTCCAACCTAGGCTCCTTTTACCCTAAGGGCTGGAAGATGTTGAATACTTCATGACAATGACACTAATAACTTGATTGAGAGAGGGAGACACTGGCATTGTGGAAACCAGCATCTGTCAGACCACACAAAATCAGCACTGTCCATTTCACCCTGACAGCAGCATGTGGGGGCTGATGCCTCTGGTCAAGGATGGGAATCGAGCTCCACTCAAGCCACGATACTAAGTATTGTCACAGTCACAAGTGAAACACTTTAAAACCCCAGCCTGCTTCGAATTTCTTCTCCTAGAATACTGGAGCCAGTCTAAGCAAAGCCCCACCACACTTAAGTCACAGCAAGTGATTGGGGTTTGTTCAGCCTGGAGAAGGGGGGATCTTAGAGATGCCTCCCAAATACCTGAAGGGATCCTACACGAAGGCCACAGAAGGACTTTTCCTAAAGGTGTCTAAGAGACAGGACAAAGAGGAATGGTTTGAAGCTGAGGAAGAGTAGGGTTAGATTGGATTTCAGGAAGAAGTCCTTCAGCAGGAGGGTGGTGAGACTCTGGAACAGGCTGCCCAGGGAGCCTGTGGATGTCTTGTCCCTGGAGGTGTTCATAGGCCAGGTTGAATGAGGCCTTGAGCAGCTGAGTCTAGTTGAGGGGTGTCCCTGCCCATGGTGGGGAGGTTGGAGCAGATGATCTCTGAAGTCCCTTCCAACCTAAACCTTTCTAGAATTCTGTGTCAGAGGCAATATAAACATAATTCAGTTTATAAATGAGGAACTGTGGCCCAGGAAATGAGGTGCATGATTGGTGTCTCAAACACAGAGAGGAGTCCAGGTCTATAATCCAAAAAAAAAAAAAAAAGTTAAAACCAAACAAAAATCACAAAGCCAGCTTCAAACAACTAACAAGAAGCTGCACAATTTTCTCTCAAGCCCTTGTGTGTTCATTTGTGAGACATCAGTAAAAAAACCAGCACCTGAATTCTAATTAAACCCACAGCATTCACTGATTGTAACTAGTTTCTTCCTTCAGTGAGAAGATGGTTTCTGCTCCACCTGAGTCCTATTCCCACCACACAGCATGACCAGGACATTCAGCCACTGGGTATCACAGCAGTGAGGGAAGCTGAACACATTAAATGCAGCTCTTTTAATTGCATCTCATTCAGCTTTCAAAGTCCACATCAGCTGCCAAATGCTATTTCTTCTGGGCTTTGAAGTACTTTTATCTTCAGAAATCTCTCTGCCACAATCCCTCACTGTCAAATCATGGCTCACCAGCAACAAATGTCATTAACCTGGCCCTCTTTCCTCCTTCAGGCAGCATAGCTTGACACCACACTTGGTTTTAACTATGCCCACTAAAATGATGTGGTGTAAATTTGGAAGTATTTCAAATCCTCATCATTCATTTTTTTCCTATATACCTTCCATGACCATGCAACATTTCAGCACATGAACACTTTCCTAATTCATCTTTCATTCAAAAATAACTCCATCTTCAGTCTATCTTTCTGTACAGGAGGAAGCTGCCAGGATTTAAAAGTTCTCTCTCCCCTCAGCCAATTTGATGACTGCTGGCATGCCCAAACTCAGCATGATGCTTTGAGCTTGACAGGTTCTGCATTTCCTAGATCATAGCCTTGAGCTGCACAACCCTGGACATCCCACACCTCACATTTCCCACACCAACAGCTGGGTCTGCACCGGTCACCATCTCCTCTCTTCGTTTATCTTTAGAAACCAGCTTGAGGGAGGGCCTTTTTCTTAACCACGTGGATGACATCCCATTGTTGCTTTCCACAAGCAGTCAAGTGAAGTCCCACCTAAGCACCTCTCCCTTTTCCAGACACAAGTGGCTCTGTACCACATCTGCTCTTCTGGGTAGTACTGAGCACTCCAAAATGGCTCTGCTCTCTGGGGCAGGCTTGCAGACTAGAAATGGTGATGAACCAGAATTTAATTATGTAACAAGAAATTGCTTTAATTAGCCAGTTAATTGACTTCTAAATTGCAATAAGTAAAATCACACAAGGCACAACATTTTTTTCCTAAGGGCTCCCAGGACCAGCTTTGCATTCTGCTTTTCCTCCACCTCAAAAACAAAACAAGTTCCAAGTGCTGGCATGGTACTGGAGGATCCAAACTTCCTCAGAGCACCCCAGTGAAAAATACATGAGAGGTAGGCAGAGGTGCAGAGAGTTGCACTAAGGAAATGAACCAGTCCTCCTCTGATGGAAGGAAGCTTTCATTGGAGGCAGGATGGAATGCAAATGAATTACCTTAGTGCTGTCACTCTCTTACTTTCAGAGTGTCCCAACTCAGAAGCACGTGGACCGTTCAACACAAGTGACATCCCAAGATTCACACACACAATCAAAAGACCTGCTCAAACATCAAAGAAGGGGTACAGAGTGCCTTGGCAGACGTCCCAAAGACAGCTCAGGGCCAGTCAAGAGTGATAAAGTTCATTCAAAGATGAGCAGGAGAGGCAATGTAGGCCACTTCTGCAGCACACTGGACCCAGCACCTCATCTGGGATTAGGACAATGCAAGTCAAAATCCCAGAGCAATGGCAGAATTTGGCCAAAGAAAGTCAGCCGAAAGTTTACTGCAGGTTCAGATTTGGCAACCCATTCAGCTGAGATACAAAATTCTACTCTGAGACTCAGAAAAAGAGAACATGACTTGTGAATAAACACCATTACTGGCACAAGGTAATTCCCTGATCTGGAACAGGAAGCAGTGCCAGTAGAAGTCACTGGACTTCACACTGCAATAATATACAAAAACAGATAAAGGGTCGGACCAGAACAGATCAGTCTCTCTGCACTCTGGTTATCTCCTGCAGAACTACAAGAGCTTAAAAAGAATACTTCTCATATCACAGAACCATCACCACAGTGGCCATCCCTGAAATCTTCATTCTTCTATCTCCTCCCATCCTGTGCCATAAAGCTTCTGTGACAAGGTTCCTTTGTGTCCCACAACATATGCCTCTGCCTGGATGCCTTACCCAAGGTGGATCTTCACAAGACAAATCTCTGTCCTTGGGGTCAATCTGCTTCAAGGGACAGCCTTCCTCTTCACACTAAGAGAGCTGCAGACAGGCCCTCAGACTAGCAGAGTTCTCCAGCAGTTCCCACCAGTAAGACCCTCTCAATGATCTTGCTGTGCTGGTGAACTTCCCTCTGGGAGGTGACCTTAGGTCTCATGCAATTCACCTGCTTCCCTTCCTCTCCAGTCTTCCAGTAGATTATCACCAGGAGGCAGACAGATCATCATAAATGAAATACGCAAAAGGCAGACTGCTGAGTTCTATGACATTTTAAACCTCTGTTGAATACTGAGGGCTAGAAACCTGGATGAACGCAAAGCAGCAAGGCATGCACCCTGGATGGAGGGCTGAGTATGACACCACTTATAGAAAAGAAAAAAAAAATAAACAGAAACCAGAGAAAACCTTGGTGAAAAGGGAGGTAAAAAGTCAGTGGTGTGACATCTTCACTGGAGTTTACATGGGACTTGAATAGGAATTGCAAATATTATTCATAAATAAACTCCTCCTTTAGGAACCCTCATGTATAATCAGGAGGGAACATCTGGGTGTTTGATTAGGGCTGATATTTCAAACTGAGGCCAAACACTCTGTAAGAACACTGAAATCAGCAGCAGTGTAACAAATAAGGCCCTCCGTTTGATGCAGGTATGCCAGAATTATTTTGGCCTGGTGTTCTGCACCCAAAGTAAGACTAAGTATCACCAAAAGAGTGCCCTTCAGGTTGTGAGCAGCAGCAGCAGCTTCTGCTGGTGCCTGCGGAAAGCAACACACTGTTAGGAGTGTTTAGGCAAGGAGCTCCCCAAACAGGGGCAGGAATCCCAGGTGGGATCACAAGTCAGATGAAATTTAACGTCACTAAAAGATTTTGCAACAGAAAATGGGGCCACAGGAAGAAAAGTTTGAGATCCACTTTTGTGTAAGCCTTCTGCTGAAAAAGTTAACATCATTGCTCAATTACAGTAAATAAAAATTGTTCTGAAACATCACTCCCTGCTAAAAGCCTGGAGAGCTGACTTCTCAACAAGGCACTGGGTTTGAAATGAACCAGCCAGCTTTGAGAAGCACATGAAATGCGTGGCACACCACACCAGGTACTGACCCCCAAAGGGAAGAGGAAATTGAGCCCAGATACAGAGGAGGGGGCAGAACCTGCCAGATTTCCTCTCTTACACAGCTGGCTGGGGATCCCCAACACAAGTGGTGTTCTTCAGGGCTCAGTGTTGGGACCACTTCTGTTTAACATCTTTATTGATGACCTTGATGAAGACACAAAGTGTGTCAGCAGTAAGTGTGCAGATGACACCAAGTTAGGTGCAGTGTTGATCTGCACCAGGGGAGGGAGACTCTACAGAGGGACTTGGATAGATTGGATTCATGGCCAACATTAACAGGAGGAGCTTCGACAAGGCCAAGTGCCAGGTCCTGCACTTGGGTCACAACAACCCCAAGCAACACTACAGGCTTGGAGCAGTGTGGCTGGAAAGCTGTCTGGCAGGAAGGGACCTGGGGGTTCTAATGGACAAACAACCGAATATGAGCAACCAGGTGGCCAAGAAAGCCAATGGCATCCTGGCTGGGATTAGAAACATTTTTCCCAGCAAGAGTGGTCAGGCATTGGAATGGGCTGCCCAGGGAGGTGGTTGAGTCACCAAGCCTGGATGTGTTTAAAGGTGGTTTGGATGTGGTGCTTGGGGATATGGTTTAGAGGTGAACCTTGTAGAGCAGGGTTCTTGGTTGGACTTGGTGATCCTGAGGGTCTTTTCCAAGCTGAATGTTTCTGTGATCTGGCTGGCACCAAAGAACAAGAACTGGACACTGCCATCAAATGCCCCAAACCCCATGATATAGCACTAAACTAAGTAAACCATGGTGCCTTAATTACAAATTAGTATTAAAATGTGTGGTAGATCTTAGGTATCTTTCCTTTGCCTCACAGCAAGAACACAGAATTTCCATGCAAGAATTACAGTCATTACAGTTTTCCTTTTAACAGGGAATATACCGTGAAAGACCAACTCCGCACTGCGTCAATCCTTCACCCCTACGACAGATACTCCGTGACAGACTGTGGCAGCCTTTAAAAACAGCACAAAGCCACAGAAGAGTTAGAGGCTGGAACAAATGTCAGGTCTGAGGTGGCTGCACAGAGATTTAAGATGGGCAAAATTAAATTACCCATGAGAAATTCAACCTCAAACTCTGACCTGAACTGGGTCAGAAAGTTTGCTTTGTCTAACTTAGTCAAATCAGGAGGTAGGGATGCAGTGCAAGACTGACAGGTATGAAGCAATGGCAAAGCATGCAGGCTATGCACAACAAGCACAAGATGCAGTATTGCACATGCTAAAACCTAGCAAGGGAAAAGTGTTTTAAAGACCCCTGCAATAAACTGAGAGAAAAAAAGGTATCAAAAGCAATCAGGATTCACTGAGTGACCAGCAAGGGATTAGCAAAACCACTTCAATTTAACAGAAGTAATAAGGAATGGAAAAATAATCTCAAGAGTCTCCACAAGGTCAGATTTCTTCAGTACTAAGTGCTTGTACATATCAAACCACGCCATACCTACCATGAAAGAGCACTGCCACATTTGAGAGTCTGTGAGATGAAAGCAGCCTGACTGTGGTATGGACAGCTTGAGCAGCAGGCCAATCCTCACCATGATGCTTTAGAAAGCAGAGGTCCATACTTATGCAACAAGCCAAGGGCCTCCTTCCTCCCTCAGCACAGAGCACACCACCTCTTCCCACAGCGCTCTTCCCTGTGTGCTTACATGCAGCTCTCACACACTGGGGCAGCTCCTCCTGGTAGGCCCCTGGTGGGGTCATCTCTTCATCCCATCCCTGGCACTAGGGCACAAATAGGCAGCAGAAGAGGAACTGAGGAAGAGGAATGTGTTCAGTTTCCAACAAGTGCTTCTAAAGGAGGTGCTGGGTGCACAGACAGCACTTTGCACTTCACAGCAAAGTCCTCATCTGGGCAAGGGACTGCAAGGGGCCACACTCCTGCAAACAAGGCAAGAGGAACAAGTGACCCCTCCAGAACCAAGAGAGCTGGCTGCTCATTGCCTCTTTGTTTGCTCTTTCAGACTTAGCCACTTGAGCAGATTTACACAAGGGCGTGCACTCGAGAAGTGGGCAACCTGAATGTGAGCAGTAGGCCAACTGGCTGTCGTGTCCAAGAAACAGAAAGTGGGACTAATCCTCTGAATTGGACACCAAAGCACTGCTTGTGCCACATGGAGCCTCCCAGTGGGATCCCCTCCCCATCCTCCTGCAGAGCTGCACAGCAGCCAGGAGGGCTGGCTGCAAGACCTGCCAGGTCTGTGTGCTGCCCAACCCCTCCATCCCCAACTGCCCTTCCATATGCAAGGGTTAGGCAATAGTTAGCAGGAGCCTAAGGCAATAAGTAGAGAAGGAAATGTAGACGCTCAGGAGTAATCTGCACTTGGAGCTTTACCAAAAGAGCTCTCTCAAAATACTAACTGCAATAGATGGCTTGAAACAACCTGCCCCTTAGCTGGGCAAACTTCGGGTCACCTCAAGAACTTGCTTCCTCTAGAGGCAGCAGTCAGAGAGCCCTTTGGGCACCTGTTCCTTAGGGTACCACTGTGCTCCAGCACATCTGACATTGTTTGAAATGCAAACTGTGCCATGTTCGACTTCTAAAGCATGGAAGTTTGGAACATAGTTTGCAGTGGGAAGGCTGCCTTCATGGGTATCTGTGCGTGTGCACACAAAGGCAGACTGACAGTCCAGAAATGAAAATGAGATTTCAAAAACCCTGAAATGCTGCAGCTTGCATGTCCTCCCCTGTCTGTCAAACCCAGCTCTTAGGAATATATTTACAATGCCTAGACAACTGCTCATCAAACCCAGCGCGTGTTTTTGCGGTTTCTGACAGTTAGAAGAGCATATATTTGTTCAAGTTTATTTTTGTAGTGTTCAACACCACATACCACAGACTCACTAGTATGGAAACTCACAGCATTTTCTTCTCCCCAGCTGTAGCTTCTACCCTGCCTCAAGTCTGCACAAGAGGATGGAAGGAGGCACCTAATTCACATCTTCACATCCCTCTGCAACTTTCACACCAACAGAGAGAACAGAACTGCTGCTGCCCAACCAGAGAATACTACTGAGAGATGAGCTGCTCTCCAAGAAACGAACCAGCTACAGCTTTCTCTTCGACCAATGAAATCACACAACAGATCCTCAGCACTGCATGATGTTAATTACTAATTCATGTAAAACTGAACTGAACTAGAAGATGAAGCATCTGTATCTGTTACTCATCTCTCACCACAGCCTTCCTCTCAATCCACCAGCACCTTCCAGACCTGTGAGGGGCAGTGAAAAGTTTGTCCATTTTGCCATCCTGGCAAGACCACAGTAACCATTCCCTTTTGCACATGAGTGCCTTCAAGTGCCAATTTAAGAGATATCAGGGTCCACTCCTGTCTTGTCCCTATCATTTTCGGTTCTCTGCGCCAGCAACGAGGCCTCCCCTATGTGTAATAGGTATGACTGCATCTTCTACCTTTGCATACTACAATCCACAGATTCCTGTCACTCCTTCTGCTCTCACTGCTCCAGGCACAATCCTACAGTATTTGTGTTGCCATAAATAGCACAATGCTGCCTTATCTAGACAGTAGCATTCAGTAAAATAGTTCTGTTGCAGCATTGAGCACACAAGAGTAGCACAGTCTTGGTTCTGCCAACACATCCACCGGTGAACAATCTTATGAAGCAGGTCAAGAGGCATCATACAATTGAAGAACATCAACAGGAGAGACTGAGACAGTTAGGGCTGTTCAGTCTGGAGAAGAGAAGGCTCTGAGGTGACCTTATTGTGGCCTTCTAGTATCTGAAGGAGGCCTACAAGAAAGCTGGGGAGGGACTTTTTAGGCTATCAGGTAGTGACAGGACTAGGGGGAACAGAACAAAGCTGGAAGTGGGGAGATTCAGGTTGGACATAAGGAAGAAGTTCATCATGAGAGTGATGAGACACTGGAATGGGTTGTCCGGGGAGGTGGCTGAGGTCCCTGGAGGTGTTTAAGGCCAGGCTGGATGAGGCTTTGAGAAACCTGATCTAGTGTGAGGTGTCCCTGGCCATGGCAGGGGGGTTGGAATTGGATGATCCTTGTGGTCCCTTCCAGCCCTTACTGATTCTATGATTCTATCCCAGAACAGGAGACTGTAACTGCAAGCACCATTCACAAGCACACAGACACTCCTGCAGATGCTTTGTTCCTTTGGCAGTAACACAGGCCAGCAGTTTGGAAACATCCTGCTACTCGTTATAAAACAACCCAACAAGAGGAAAACACAATTTTTATCTCAACTGGACCTGAAAAGAATTTTATAGTTGGACTTTCTTGGTCTGCAGGTTTTCTTCCTGTTAGATTTCAAATGCCTGCCACAAACAGAGGAAGAGGGAAAGGCCATTAGCACCCTTCCCACAAACCATGGGAATCCTTTAAATAGAGTTGAAAAGCATCAAGCACTCAGAACAGAGGAACTGCTGCTGACTTTCCCTACAGCAGACTTGCAATGTTCTGCAGTTTCTGTCCAGCTGCCACCACAGGTTCTTCTTTGCTTTTACAGTTCACTACCAGATGTCACTCTGTAAGCCACAGCCTCAGACGTGCTACACCAGGCAACCCAAAACCATCAGGTGTTTCACACTGTCACTGCTCCTGCTTTCACCTGTCTGGATTTTCCTGGAACAAATTTCTTCCAGTAAAGCCCAAGGCTGGGCTACAATCCAACAACAAACAATAACTCAGTCCCAGAAGTGTAACAGCAAGCCTTTCATAGCCAGCTTGGTATTCCCAAGGGGCTTTCTGCAAGTTCTGGGCAAGAGTTGTACCAACTGCACAGTACCACAAATGCAATTTTCCTGATTCTCAAGGAACTTCACAGGAAGCTGGGGCATCAAGATGCATAACTACAGCTGAAGACACCACAGTGCTCTAACCATCCCCTCCTCTTCAACATGGAATACCCTCTGCCCTTTCCCCAGCTCCTCTCTTGCTGAGTCTGTCTCCTCAGATACCTTTCTGGTTGCCAAAACAATCTCCTGACACAGCCAACTCCCATTCACTCCATCTGTCATCAATCCAATGTGACAGACTCTATGAACTGAAATCAAAGTGTCCTCTTCACTTTTCACCAAGCTGCACTTTGTGTCCTCCTGTGCTGCTATTCCAAAACCATGATTATGCCATTCCAGCCAGCTAGGCTCAGCCAACACAGTCAAACCTCAGGCTGCATCCCAGAGATGCCCAGAAAGCTATTGCTAAACCCAGAAGCAGGAGCTGGTGAACAAGGGCCTGAAACTCCCTCAGCATTTCTCCTGGCTCTGGTTATCACAACTAGATGGACATTTATCTGCTGAAGGGTCAGCAGATTAACACAGCCAAAGGAAAGAATATCTAAGAGAGGCCAGCAATGCTCCAAACAGACTATAAATACAGTCTGCAACACAGACCACCAAACTCTGCCCATCCTCAAGCAATATTCCAGCTGAGTTATGCCACCTTACACCAGCAGGAGCAGAAGACACAGGACATCTCACAACCTGAGAGCTCCTAACTTGCACACCCATGTTTAGGTACAGCTGCAAGCACTCAGCTGCTTGCACAGCAGTGAGACTCTCGTGCCCCTCAGCCAAGTGCATTGAAACCAGCAGGGTTTGCAGCTCAGTGCCTTGTTTTATACCTCAATAAAGCCTCTTAGCCTGACTACAGCCTCAGCAACACACACCAGAAACCAGCCCAGCTGAATTAAGCCTATTTCAGAGGACCATGGGATATACAGTGTAGATATAAAGATCTAGCCAGAGAAGGTATGATAAAAATGGAAGAAAATCGAAGTAAATTAAAATCGTTCTTTTGAAGCTAAGTTCAGTAGTTACTGGAATGTTTTGAAGCACTCTTTTACAACAGACAATGAGACCACAAATCAAAGGGCACTGCTTCCACAGTGTGTGCCTAGAACTTAAGCAAGAGTTCTTCTGCCTAGTGGACAAGCAGTAAACAATCTGCTTGCTAAAAGTTGTTGGTTTTGGTTAACAGCAATAAGCAGCACAAGGAAAACACAGCCCAGAGGACACATAGTGCTTTGGGGCCCAAGAGCAGCCTCACCTCTCAGGATCTCAGTCCCTGGAGACAGAATCATTGTTAGGGTTGGAAGGGACCTTAAGGATCATCCAGTTCCAAACCCCTTGCCATGGGCAGGGACACCTCACACTGCATCAGGTTGCTCAGAGCCACATCCAGCCTGGCTGCAAAAACCTTCAGGGATTAGGCTTCCACTACGTCCCTGGGCAACCTGTTGCACAGTCTCACCACCCTCACGGTGAAGAATTTCTTCTAACATCCAATCTGAATCTACCCATTTCTATTTCTGTTCCATTTTTCCCAGTCCTATCACGACTTAACACCCTAAAAAGTCCCTCCCCAGCTTTCTTGTAGGTCCCCTTCAGATACTGGAAGGGCACAATAAGGTCTCCTTGGAGCCTTTTCATTCTCCAGACCAAACAGCCCTCAATCTATCTTCATAGCAGATGTTACACACATTACTTTTCCAGCCACACACCAGGTATAGACTAGGAGGCACATGTATCCTTTCATGATTCAGAGTGGGCTTGCCTAAAAGCATCAATAACTTACTTCACAGAAAACACCTACAGACTAAGCCCATCTCAGATAGCCAGACTTGATGTCTTTACAATTATGATGGGCTGGTGGCTGTTCATGCCCTCTCCCTAACAATAAAGATGAACACCCACAATCTCCTTTGCAGGGCTTACAAAGACTGTGGGTCTGCCTTTTAAGGTTCCGATTTTCTGTGTATTGGCTGTAAAAGCTTCAGTTCCACCTTCAAATGAGAAATCAATCACAGTCTGATCCCAAAAAGGCACAGAGCACCAAGGGGCTACACAATTTAGAGCCATCTGTTCCCACTCCCCTTTCTTTTGCTCATAACCAAGGAGAAGCCACACACCCCCTCCTTCTTATTTTCATTTGGCTTTTCCAACCCTCTCTGACTTACCTGGCTTCAAAACTCCTCAGACTCCACCATGAGCTTCCTATGCCTCTGAGCCTTTTCCCCTCTCTGTCCACTCTCTCCCACTGATGTGTTTTATTAAACCCACCTGTCTGCCCTTCACCCAACTTTTATTCACACTTGCAGTCATGCACCAGCCAGGCACACATGCTGCTAGTTAATGCTAACTATATTAAACACTACTGCTAGATGCACCTGTCAGAAACTGATGAGCAAGGAAGAAAATAACATCATGGAGCTGGGATGAGATTTGCTAAGCAAGGACTTTGAAAACAGTGCATCAATGCATTCACAAGACAACCCTGGGAATCTGGGTCACCCTGTCACCACATGCTGAAAGTGGAGCCTTAAACAAGACAGGAGGAGTAAAACGGGATTCAGCTCCTCAGCACCAACAGAGCTGAAGGCAGCTTGAAATGCAGAAAGGGGCATAAATTATAAAGGCAACTGCATAGTGATGCATCCACAGAAGTTTTTCTTCCTTAGATGTCTTCAAACGAGAATGCTTTCTCTCTGCATGATGCATTGACAGCTTATGCCCTAAAGGTAAAGAAATCTGAGCATGACACAGAACCCGGCGAGACATTTGTTCAGAGATTTTGCAGACCCTCCCATTTTCTCTTTACAGCAAAGAGTGTAACAAAATCCTGTCTAAAGATTCCAGATTCCAACACACATTTGCTTTTCCTGCCCATTAATTTAAAACACACTCCTCTTCATGGTCTGAGCTAAAACTGGGGAAACTATGCAATGTTTTCTTTGCTGTCAACAACTACTCAAAATTCCACAGTAGTAATTTAGAGGGCCTCAGTGTACCAGCTCCCTCTTAATATTTGAAACATCAAGCAAATATGGAAGTAAGTAGTACAATGCAAAAAAACGGGTACATCAAAATTCCCAGTTTCAGAAGACAATGAGCTGAACTGGTCTTTAAAACCTGGAAATATCTCCAAGCCACACTTTGAGAGCAAACATTCCTTTGTTTGTCCTTTTTTTTCATAGGTTTTCTTTTTAAGAAGAATCCAGTGATCGGTGTGCTGCTGCCATGCTCTTTACAGCCACCCTTAGGAACATCCAAATAATGAAAATCACAGCAAAGATCCTAGAATCCTAGAATGGCTCAGGTTGGAAGGGACCTCAGACATCATCGGCTGCTCAAGGCCTCATCCAACCTGGCCTTGAATACCCCCAAGGCAGGAGGCAGCCAAAACCTCCCTGGGCAGCCTATTCCAGAGTCTCACCACCCTCCTACTGAACAACTTCTTCCTAAAATCCAGTCTAACCCTGCTCTCCCTCAGCTTCAAACCATCCCCCCTTGTCCTGTCTCTAGACACCTTTAGGAAAAGTCCCTCTGCAGCCTTTCTGTAGGATCCCTTAAGGTATTGGAAAGCAGCTCTAAGATCCCCCTGGAGTCTTCTCCAGGCTGAACACCCCCAGCTCCCTCAGCTTATCCTCACAGCAGAGGTGCTCCAGCCCTCAGATCATCTTTGTGGCCTCCTCTGGACTGTCTCCAACAGTTCTGTGTCATTCTTAACACTTGGGGACACCAGAACTGGAGGCAGTATTGGAGGTGGGGTCTCAGCAGAGCAGAGTCAAGGGGCAGAATCCCCTCTCTTGTCCTGCTGGCCACACTCCTCTTGCTGCAGCCCAGCACACAGCTGCCTTCTGGGCTGCTTGAGGGCACTGCTGGCTCATGGGGAGCTTTTCAGCATCAACATCCCCAAGTCTCTTTCTTCAGGGCTGCTCTCAACCCACTCAAAACTCCACTTTGTGTCTTTAGTAGCTTCACAGCACTGCTGAGCGCTGCCAGGGTGTGAGGCCTGAGGGACCTAGAGCTGTCACCAGCTGCCGTCTGTACAGAACAGCTCCTTACCCTGAACCCACACCCTCTCTGGTGGCTTTCACTGAAGCAGGCCACCTGCAGAAGGACAGCAATAGGGACCTGCATATCAAGAGGGGAATCATCTGTCTAACTCATGAATTGCACAGCTGCTCAGGGATGGAGAGGGAAAGTTTGGAAGAAGCACCTATAAAGTGTCTCCCCAGCCTTGGCTAAAGTACATCAGCAGTGTCTAGCATTAGCAGGTCATCACCCTAGCTCTGTTCTGCCTTACCTTTCATGCAGTATTAAATCATCATTAAACTCAACAAAACAGGTTTCAGAAACTTTCTATTTATTATCATCAGGCTGTAAATTTGATATATTGCTTAAGAGAAAAATGCCATCCTACCTGGAATTCATTCTGTGTCTTTTGGCATATTCTGTTCATTTCTCTCTACAACCAGCAGTAAAGACAACTGCACATTTCTGAGTACACAAGAGATCTTGCCTGCAAAGCATCTCTTTTGTCCCCAAACCCCCAAGCTATGTTGTGAGTATGAATGCAGCTGAGGGACACTTGCCAGTCAAAACAGACACTCAGTTCCTGTACCAGGGAGTGGAGCACAAATACAGAATCTGTTTAATGCGTTCACAGCACATCCAGCCCCAACCCCTTCTGAGGCTTTGCAGTATAAATTACAACAGAAACTGCCTTAGAAATCAGATTCCCACGTGGAAGCAAGGTACTTTGGTGGCAAAAATTAGTTAGAGTTCAAAGCTAAACCCCACAATCATTTCTAACAAGCATCTTTTGCTCACCACTGAGCTATATCAGCCTGAGCCCACTTTAAACCTGGCATTTCTAGAACAAAGGATTGTTATCCTTTCCAGAAAAGAAGATTATTTTCCTCAGAATTTACCATAGAATCAAGAAGGCTGGAAGAGACCTCAAGGATCATCGAGTCCAACCTGTCACCCTACACCTCATGCCTATCTAAAACATGGCACCAAGTGCCACGTCCAATCCCCTCTTGAACACCTCCAGGGATGGTGACTCCACCACCTCCCTGGGCAGCACATTCCAATGGCCAACCACTCTCTCTGTGAAGAACTTTCTCCTCACCTCCAGCCTAAACCTCCCCTGGCGCAGCTTGAGACTGTGTCCTCTTGTTCTGCTGCTGGTTGCCTGGGAGAAGAGACCAAACCCCTCCTGGCTACAACCTCCCTTCAGGTAGTTGTAGACAGCAATGAGGTCTCCCCTGAGCCTTCTCTTCTCCAGGCTAAACAGTCCCAGCTCCCTCAGCCTCTCCTCATAGGGCTTGTGCTCAAGGCCTCTCACCAGCCTCATTGCCCTTCTCTGGACATGCTCCAGCAATTCAACATCTTTCCTAAACTGAGGGGCCCAGAACTGGACACAGTACTCAAGGTGTGGCCTAACCAGTGCTGTGTACAGGGGTACAATGACCTCCCTGCTCCTGATGCAGGCCAGGATGCCATTGGCTCTCTTGGCCACCTGGGCACACTGCTGGCTCATGTTCAGGCGCCTGTCAACCAGTACCCCCAGGTCCCTTTCCACCTGGCTGCTCTCCAGCCACTCTGACCCCAGCCTGTAGCTCTGCATGGGGTTGTTGTGGCCGAAGTGCAGCACCCGGCACTTGGACTTGTTGAATGCCATCCTGTTGGACTCTGCCCATCTGTCCAGCCTGTCAAGGTCCCTCTGCAGAGCCCTTCTACCTTCTAACAGATCAACACCTGCTCCCAGCTTGGTGTCATCTGCAAATTTACTGATGATGGACTCAATCCCCTCATCCAGATCATCAATAAAGATATTGAACAGGATGGGGCCCAGCACTGATCCCTGGGGGACACCACTAGTGACAGGCTGCCAGCTGGATGTGGCACCATTCACCACCACTCTCTGGGCTCGGCCCTCCAGCCAGTTCCTAACCCAGCGCAGAGTGCTGCTGTCCAAGCCACAAGCTGCCAGTTTGGCCAAGAGTTTGCTGTGGGGGACAGTGTCAAAGGCCTTGCTGAAGTCCAGGTAGACTACATCCACAGCCTTTCCCACGTCCACCAGGCGGGTCACCTGATCATAGAAGGAGATCAGGTTGGTGAGGCAGGACCTGCCCTTCCTAAATCCATGTTGGCTGGGCCTGATTCCTTGGCCATCCTTCAGGTATGCAGTGATTGCCCCCAAGACAATCTGCTCCATGATTTTCCCCGGCACTGAGGTCAGGCTGACAGGCCTGTAGTTCCCAGGTTCTTCTGTGCGTCCCTTCTTGTGGATGGGTGTCACAATGGCCAGTTTCCAGTCTTCTGGGACCTCTCCAGTGAGCCAGGACTGGTGGAAAATGATGGAGAGAGGCTTGGCCAGCTCATCTGCCAGCTCTTTCAGCACCCTAGGATGAATCCCATCAGGTCCCATGGACTTGTGAATATCCAAGTGACTCAACAAGTCTCGAACTAATTCCACATGGATTTCAGGAGTACAACACTGCTCCTTGACCCCATCGACCAGCTCAGGAGGCCAGTTATCCTGAAGTCCTCCTGCCTTACTGTTGAAAATGGAGGCAAAGAAGGTATTTAGAATCTCAGCCTTCTCCCCATCCTTAGTTACAATGTTACCCTCCACGTCCAATAAAGAGTGGAGGCTCCTCTTGCCCTTCTTTTTAGCATTAACATATTTATAAAAATGCTTTTTGTTGTCCTTCACGGAAGCGGCCAGTTTAATTTCTAACTGTGCTTTTGCCTCTCTAATTTTTCTTCTACATGATCTAGCAACATCCTTAAACATATCACTAGTTGCCTCCCCCCCTTTCCAAAGGCGATAAACCCTCTTTTTTTTCCCTTAAATCCTTCAGGAGCTGCTTGCTCATCCAGGCCGGTTGTCTTCCCCGCCGGCTCGTCTTACGGCATGTGGGAACTGCCAGTTCCTGTGCCTTTAGGAGCTCCTGTTTGAAGTAGGTCCAACCATCCTGGACCCCTTTCTTCTTAAGGGCTGTTACCCAGGGAACTTTCTGAATAAGTTGCCTGAACAACCTGAAGTTTGCCCTCCGAAAGTCCAAAGTGAGGGTTCTGTTACTGCTCCTCCCTATTTCCCTGCATATTGAAAACTCCACTATCTCATGGTCGCTGCACCCTAGACAGCCTCCGACCATCACATCTCCCACCAGCCCTTCTCTATTTGAGAACAGCAGATCAAGCAGAGCCTTACCCCTGGTAGGTTCACCTAAGAGCTGCATCAGGAAGTTGTCATCCATGCACTCTAGGAACCTTCTGGACTGTCTCCTCTCTGCTGAATTAAGTTCCCAGCAGATGTCTGGTAGGTTAAAGTCCCCCACAAGGATAAGGTCTGATGATCTTGAGACAGCTTCCAGCTGCTTATAGAATATCTCATCAGCCTCCTCGTCCTGGTTGGGTGGTCTATAACAGACTCCAACCAGGATGTCAGTTTTGTGCGGCCTCCCTCTGATTTTAACCCACAAGCATTCAACCCTTTCTTCTGCAACCTCAAGTTCTGAGGCATCAAAGGATTCCCTAATATACAGGGCCACCCCTCCTCCTCTTCTCCCTTGCCTGTCTCTCCTAAAGAGCTTATAACCCCCAGTGCGGTACTCCAATTGTGAGAATCGTCCCACCATGTTTCTGTGATGGCAACTACATCATAGTTCTCCTGGTGAACCAAGAGTTCCAGTTCATCTTGTTTGTTGCCCATACTGCGTGCATTGGTGTACACGCACTTCAGCTGGGCTGCTGATTTCACCAGTTTGTGCGGTCCTCCCTCCTCTCCAGGCAGACTGGTTTCCACACCCACCCCCTTCAGACCTAGTTTAAAGCCCTCCAAATGAGTCGTGCCAACCCCAGTGCCAGCACCCTCTTACCCTTTCTAGATAAATTCAACCCAACTTGGTCCAGCAGGTCAGGTGCAGTAAGAGTTGCTCCATGATCAAAGAAGCCAAAATTCCACTGCTGGCACCATCTCCTAAGCCAACTGTTGATGGTGTGGGTTTTCCTGTTTCTCTCAGTGTATACCACTGCTGCTGAAGGAACTGAGCAGAACACCACTTGAGCTCCTGCCCCGTCAATCGATTTCCCAAGGGCCTTAAATTCCTTTTTAATCTTCCTGGTGCTGCTCTTTTATGGCACATCCTCTAGGTTATAGCTGAGGTTAACAATTGTTCATGCATATCATTCCATGCTTTGTCTTCTAACTGGTGACTAGGGCACAAAATCTTGTACTGTTCTAATACTGCCATAGCTGGGGGAAAGTGGAGGGGTTGTTGTTGTTCTGTACAGCAGTGAACACCAGTGAGGACTGCTCCTTTTCCAGCCATGTTTGCAGCTCCAGGATGGGAACCTCTGCTTTGTCTCTAAGCACAACTTTACAACAGGCTTTGTCTTGCAAAGCACAGCAGCCAGTGCCTAGCTGATGGTTTATTGCCAAAGCGTCTACCATTAACATTTGAGAGCCCTCCTAACAATGTCAGCTAAGTCATCAGAAAAAAAAGGAAAATCTTTTGATTCTAGTAAAAAACTTGCAATGAAAAACAAACACTTGATTCACAAGTGGAGAGGGAGAGAGTGAAGAACTAATCTACCATAGTAATTGGATTGAAATATTCTGAGTTGGTGGAATTTAGTGGCTGTATTAAAAAGCCATCTCCTCTTCAAGGCAAGGAGCCAATAGCATGAAGAAAAGACAGGAAACGAGCTGGGGAGTGCCACCCGAGGTTCAAAGGAGATCCTGTTACCTTTAAAAGAGGAGGGCAGCCTATTTCCATCCAGCTGAGTTTCTCTGTCTTTTGCTGTCTAAGGCTGGTTTTTATTACCAAAATCAGCACCTGCAAAATATATTTACCAGAGCATTATTCCAAACATTATAATAATGAACAAGTCAATTAAATTCAGTTAAGTGAGTCTGTTGTGTGCTAGATTGAATTTTAAAAAGACTTTCAGTCACTTCAGTGAAAAGCAGTACTGGGCACAGCACTGGTTACCTTTTCCAATGTTGAATCTCAACTGCTCAAGAAAGCAAAATCCTTTTTTATATCCTTGTTCCACCCCCCAGAATGCCCAAGCAGTTCTGGATCATTCCCAGTTCACCAATGATATGTTTCCAGCAAGAACTGGGTTTCCAGAATGATTAAATAGGACTTCAAAATGCAATTCCGTATTTACAGCAGGAAATACCCAAACATGTCCCTGGCTAGCAAAAAGAAGAACTAAGAGAGGTTTAATGAACTGGTGTTCCATTATGTCTGTAAAATGAGAATCAACAGCTCTAAGAATCTGTTACATGGCAAAAGCAGCAGTGAGGGCCCCATTTTTGCCCAGATACTGGATACTATGCTGCTCACTGCTGCAATGTGAAAGCAAGTCTCGAATTCACTCTACAGCTGAGCTGTAGTTGAAGCTCAGCTCTGTACACTCAACTTTGTGCACTGTCTAAATGAAACCAAAGAGAAATTTTGTACCTTACTTACAAGGACTCATCTCTTTAGTGGTTCCAGCACAACATGACTTCCATGGCCAAGGTCTGTCTACATAATTTTTCAGTGTATTTTTTTTCCTTTTCTCCTGCAAAAGGATGAGAAAATAAGCTTTGCAGGGTTAGAGAAGGTGAGAGCACATCTGAGCTCCTTACAAGACAGGATAATGACACAGCAAGTATTAAGCATAGTGAACAGTGACAGAAATAACTTCTGCAAGGTTAAGAACCATGCATTTCACACCTTGCTGCCAAACAGCTGCTTTAAAATTCTTCCCAAGAAGAGACTGCACCACCACTACCTTAGTTTTAAGAGCAGACAGAAATTATATTTTACCCCTGAAAGGAGTTAAAATAAAGACACTCTCACATGGGATTGGAAGTTTACTTAGAATAAGTGCTATATACAGAAATTACAAAATACACAGAATCACAGAATGTTAGGGGCTGGAAGGGACCTTGAAAGATCATCCAGTCCAACCCCCCTGCCAGAGCAGGAGCACCTGTACCAGATCACACAGGAAGGCATCCTGGCAGGTTTTGCATATCTCCAGAGAGGGAGACTTCACAACCCGCCCTGGGCAGCATCTTCCAGTGTTCTGTCACCCTCACAGGGAAAAAAATTCTTCCTCATGTTTCCATGGAACTTCCTATGCCTCACTTCCATCATTGCCCCTTCTGCTGTCATTGAGCATCACCCAGCAGAGCCTGGCTCCAGCCTCTTGGCACTCACCCTGCACATCTTTATCAACAGCAATGAGGTCACCTCTCAGGCTCTTCCTCTCCAAGCTAAAGAGCCCTCAGCTCCCTCAGGCTCTCTTCATAAGAAGATGTTCCACTCCTTTGATCATCTTTGTGGCTCTGCACTGGACTCTCTCTAGTAGCTCTCTGCTCCTCTTGAACTGAGTGTCCCAGAACTGGACACAATATTCCAGATGCAGCCTCACCAGGGCAGAGTAGAGATGGAAGAGAACCTCTCTCAACCTGCTAACCACAGCCCTTCAAATCCATTCACATCCACTGCTTCATCTATTCAAATTCACATTCAGCCTCAGCCCAGTCCATTGACCTGGGCTTACAACAACCTCTTTAAGCCAAAACCCTTTTGTAAAACCTTCCCTAATTAGGCCCAAACCCCAAGCCTCAATTTCCCCCCACACCTCTCTAGCCCCCAGTCCCCCATGCCTCTGGGCCCAAATGGTGCAAACCAGGCCGCTCAAGGCCAAAACCCTGCCCCGAAATACCAAACAGGAGATAAGGTCTGGCCGGGAGAAGAGAGAGAGAGTGGAAAAAGGGCAGAGAAGACAGTAATGTCTGCTTATAGAGAGGAGGAGATGTAGGCATGAGGGGATGAAATAACAAAAGGTTACCATTTCCTGTGTCCCCTCTGGAACTCACAGAATCACAGAATCAGCCAGGTTGGAAAAGACCTCACAGATCATCAGGTCCCACCTATTACCTAACACCTCCTGACAACTAAACCATGGCTCCAAGTGCCACATCCAAGCTTTTCTGAACACCTCCAGGAGTGGTGACTCCACCACCTCCCTGGGCAGCCCATTACAATGGCCAATTACTCTTTCTGTGAGGAAATTTCTCCTCACCTCGAGCCTAAACTTCTCCTGGCACAGCTTGAGGACTCCTGGAGGACCTCTCTGTGGTAGGACAACCAAGCTAGTCCTTAACCCACAACAACCATTTACACACTGGAGACTTTCCTAGTAGAAAGTTTTCACAGAATCACAGAAACGTTCAGGTTGGAAAAGGCCCTCAAGGATCACCAAGTCCAATCAAGAACCCTACTCTACAAGGGTCACCCCTAAACCATATCCCCAAGCACCACATCCAAACCACCTTTAAACATATCCAGGGTTGCTGACTCCACCACCTCCCTGGGCAGCACATTCCAATCCCTGACCACCCTTGCTGGGAAAAATGTTTCCTACTGTTCAGTCTAAACCTACCCAGTTGCAGCTTGACGCTGTTCCCTCTTGTTCTATCACTAATGACCTGTGAGAAGAGACCAGCACCAGCTTCTCCAAAAGGTCCTTTCAAGTAGTTTTAGACAGCAATGAGGTCTCCCCTCAGCCTCCTCTTTTTCAAACTAATCAGCACCAGCTCCCTCAGTCGCTCCTCATCAGATTTCATAGAATCATAGAATCAGTCAGGATTGGAAGGGACCACAAGCATCATCTAGTTCCAACCCCCCTGCCATGGCCAGGGACACCTCACACTAGATCAGGCTGGCTAGAGCCTCATCGAGCCTGGCCTTAAACACCTCCAGGGATAGGGCCTCAACCATCTCCCTGGACAACCCTTTCCAGGGTCTCACCACTCTCATGGTGAAGAACTTCTTCCTTATGTCCAGTCTGAATCTCCCCACTTCCAGCTCTCCAGACCCTTCCCCAGCCTCATTGCCCTCCTCTGCACTTTCTTTCTTTTTTTCTCTTTCAACACCAGAACTGCTCATTGGCCAACACCCAAGAGCTCACTACTGCCAACTCAGGAGAATTTACACACACAAAACATTCTCTGACCCCAGCCCTGCATTCTGCAAGGTGGGCTCACTTTTCTGAAAAGCAGTAGCTGGGATTATCCCACCCAGCCATTAAGCAGTGTAAGGAGTTTTCTTAGTGTCACTTTAATAGCCTGCTTTTAGAAGAGGCTTTCTGATTCTGCATTCAGCTTCGAGACACAAAATGCTGCCAGCACTGTCTGATCTCAGCACAACAGGGAAAGCACCACTAGGTCTCTGCTCCACTATTTCTAGCAAACATGGATGAAGATAATTATTTGCCAGGATTAGGAGGCTAACAAGTACTGCCCAAATCCACGATGAACTGCATTCATCTGATTCTTCACTCCTGCTCTTGTTGGTAAGAAACCACCAAAGCTTTCTTCTCAGAACTCCACTTCAACCACAGCAGGGATGACTATTTATAAGCACCCTGTCTGGGGTAGAAAGAAAAAGAAAGAAGGAGTTTGTCTAAGCTTATGGAAATGTGGCTGCATGCTTCACTTGCTGCCTTTTCTTCTCGTCGAGCAAACAAAGCGACAGGGTGGGAGGGGAACGGCAGCACAAGCAATGAAACAGCCTCAGCAACTCAAAGCTGAAAAGATGTTCCAGCTGATGAAAGGCAACCAGAGGAGGCTCCTCACTTCTTAGTGCACTGCAGCAGACAGGAGCACTCAGGACAGGCAAAATCTGCTCCCTTAGGCATGGTTCATCAGGGCGTATCATGGCTTCAGAAAAATTATTACACTGTTAATCACTCAGGGATCTGCCTGTGTCCCTCCTGATTATCGTCTGTGTAGCAATGGTCCAGGCATCACTGAGGTTGTCATTCTGCTGCCTGGGAATATCTGTAATTGCTTATACCAGCTGAAATGGTTATTGCAGCTTCTCAGTGTCTTTTAAAGATGATAGCTTAATGAAGGGGGAAATTTTTTGACAGCGGATGCCAGAAATGTGCCTAAAAAAAGAGGAGAGGAGAAAAAAACAAAAATTCCTCTGCACACATGGAAATGCATATTGCACAGAAGCCTTTCAGAGCAGCTTCTTACCTCTTCAGACCTGGAGTCACCTGCTCTCAAGAATGTATGCAGCAAGGATTTGCACAACTGCTGTGCCTAGTTCAGCAGCCACCAGCATGTTCCTGTGCGGCTTCCACTAAGACCACAGGAGACAAATGAATGGCCCAGAACCAGGACTTGTTCCAGGCTTTTTTAATGGCTGCAAACATGGAGTAAAGATTGTCACACACCAAAATTAGCAGGGGAAAGGAGCCCATTCATTTTTCTAACAAAATCTGCTGCTCTAAGCCATGCATACATTCATACACTACAGTTTTGGGATCTGTTTCAGAAGTTTGTGTCTAGATATGCCAAGACACTTCTTGCCACATCATAGTTCAGTGCTGAATGATCCAGCTTTGAAGCATCTGCTAACTCAGGCCTGTTAACTGAACAGAAAAGTGGTCCAAATCCACAACAATTAACTTCTGCCCTGGTGAGGCTGCATCTGGAGTATTGTGTCCAGTTCTGGGCCCCTCAGTTCAGGAAGGACCTCAGGGAACTGCTTGAAAGAGTCCAGCACCGAGCCACAAAAATGATTAGGGGAGTGGAACATCTTCCTTATAAAGAGAGACTGAGGGAGCTAAGGGCTCTTGAGCCTGGAGAGGAGGACACTGAAAGGTGACCTCATTCATGTTGATAAAGATGTGCAGGGTGAGTGCCAAGAGGCTGGAGCCAGGCTCTGCTGGGTGATGCTCAATGACAGCAGAAGGGGCAATGGTGGAAGTTGAGGCATAGGAAGTTCCATGGAAACATGAGGAAAATTTTTTTCCCTGTGAGGGTGACAGAACACTGGAAGATGCTGCCCAGGGGGGTTGTTGAGTCTCCCTCTCTGGAGATATTCAAAACCCACCTGGATGCCTTCCTGTGTGATCTGGTACAGGTGATGCTGCTCTGGCAGGGGGGGTGGACTGGATGATCTTTCAAGGTCCCTTCCAGCCCCTAACATTCTGTGATTCTGTCACTTCCAACACTCCCTAGAGGAAGAATATACCTCTCCTCAACAGATCTTGTACTCAGAGTAGGGGATAGTGTTCTCCTCACTGCATCAGAATTGCTTGGTTTGTGCTCAAATAAGATTATAGAGCAACTTTGTTACTTTGAATAATATATTTGCTGAAGGTGTGATCAGCACTTTTTCCTATGGCAGCCCAAAGAAAGACAAGACTTGGAGCCACGCAGACATTAGACATGCAGAGATGGTTTGTAAGACAGCATCCAGACCAGGAAGAAAGGCAGACACCATCTATCTTCAGCTTCCTGGGAAAAAAGAAATTTTTCTCTACTGGCTACACCAGTTTAGTCTGCCCTGCTCTGTGAGGGATGTGATGAGGTCCCTGCATTCTTACTGAAAGGCCTAGGAGGTCTTGGTGTCTCCCAGGAAAAGGGGATTCACGTTCAGTTGACAGCTGCACAATGGGAACAACAGGAGCAAGCCGTGTGGTGAGCAAGTTCCCCACGACACTCATCCTTTGCATTTGCCTGAATCCTTGTGATTTCCAAGGGGGAGACCATGACAACAGCAGAAAAGCCATTCGCTGCTGACACTGGAGACACAATGGCCAACTAGTACTTTGGGTGAAATAAATCACCCACTAGCTGTTCTATTAATGACCCAGCCAGAAGGCTCATACTTCATTGCAGAAGATGAAAGAGACAAGTAAACCAAGCTGCTGGTTGACAGGAATACATTAATAGTCACTGAGCTTCTACTACACTGCTGGTCAGAGCAGGAGAAGAGCTGGACATGGCTAGGCTTGGGGTCTTGATTCTACATTAAATTCTCATTGAAATTCAAGAGAAGCAAGTGAACCCAGGAAGCCCCACACTGAAAACCATGCACACCCCAAACTGACAGCTATCTGCTAACACAAAAGTCAACACACAGGCATCCAGAAGCTCTGCTGTCTGCTCTTGAATGTGACCAGTAATGTGAGCTTCCAAAAGGAAGCCCCACCAGCAGGACAGGTGCACTTCCATCAGCTTTTTCTCTAGGAAGCAAACTTTAGGTGACAGCCTAGTCCACATCCTCAAGTGTATTCGTACACACATAGCACGACTTTGCACTCCCTGAGAAGTAATCTCTGCAGTTGTTCACCCATAACAGAAGTCTCATTTCACTTCTCTACAGTATGACTGAAAATAGAGGACAATGGACAAGAAAAAAGGAGTAAAAACATCACCAAGACATTAGGGCTTCATTATTTTTTCCTCTTTCCTGCTTTCCTAGCAGTGTTATCACAGGTTTTCTACAAACATTTTTCAGACCACATACTTTTTTTTTTTTTTTAAAAGTAATGTAGGCCAACAAAGTCACCATCAGAAATGCACCAAAGGTGAAATGAAAACATTATCAAGATGACTCAAACTTAATCACATTACTGATCTGTAACTCCAGGACTCAAACTGTCAGCGGGCCAGACACCACCAAGTCTGTCAGTGATGAAAAACATTGCTATTGCAGTGACATGACTGAAGTCCTTGTCACAATGGCACACACCCACCTGGTACTGTTCTTTACCTCGGAGTGTGTGTGTGCTTAAAGGAAACCTGTGAGTGAGTGTATGTGTGCTTAAAGACATCCTGTGAGTATGTGTGTGTGTGTATATGTGTGCTTAAAGACATCCTGTGAGTATGTGTGAGTGTGTGTGCTTCAAGACAACCTGCGAGTGTGTGCTTAAAGGCATCCTGTGAGTATGTGTCAGTGTGTGTGCTTAAAGACAACCTGTGAGTGTGTGTGTGCTTAAAGACATCCTGTGAGTATGTGTGTGTGTGTATGTGTGCTTAAAGATATCCTGTGAGTGTGAGTGTGCTTAAAGACATCCTGTGAGTGTGTGTATGTGTGCTTAAAGACAACCTCTGTGTGTGTGTGCTTAAAGACAACCTGTGAGTGTGTGCTTAAAGACAACCTGTGAGTGTGAGTGTGCTTGACGACATCCTGTGAGTGTGTGCTTAAAGACATCCTGTGAGTGTGTGTGTGTGTGCTTAAAGACAACCTGTGAGTGTGAGTGCTTAAAGACATCCTGTGAGTGTGAGTGTGCTTGAAGACATCCTCTGAGTGTGAGTGCTTAAAGACATCCTGTGAGTGTGAGTGTGCTTGAAGACATCCTGTGAGTGTGTGTGTGTGTGTGCTTAAAGACAACCTGTGAGTGAGTGCTTAAAGACATCCTGTGAGTGTGTGTGCTTGAAGACATCCTGTGAGTGTGAGTGTGCTTAAAGACATCCTGTGAGTGTGAGTGTGCTTAAAGACAACCTGCGACTGTGTGTGCTTAAAGACATCCTGTGAGTGTGAGTGTGCTTGAAGACATCCTGTGAGTGTGAGTGCTTAAAGACAACCTGTGAGTGTGAGTGTGCTTGAAGACATCCTGTGAGTGTGTGTGCTTGAAGACATCCTGTGAGTGTGAGTGTGCTTAAAGACAACCTGCGACTGTGTGTGCTTAAAGACATCCTGTGAGTGTGAGTGTGCTTAAAGACATCCTCTGTGTGTGTGTGCTTAAAGACAACTTGTGACTGTGTGTGCTTGAAGACATCCTGTGTGTCTGCTTAAAGGAAACCTGTGAGAGTGTGTGTGCTTAAAGACATCCTCTGTGTGTGTGCTTAAAGACATCCTGTGGGTGTATGTGCTTAAAGTAAACCTTTGGGTGTGCTTAAAGTAAACCAACCACTTCTGATTTCAAGCTGTTCAGGAAGAAGCTTTGCAGGAAGTCAGCAAGCTTTGCACTGGACAAGGTTGCAGGTGCAGATTTGCAAGTCACTATTACAATGCACAACTCCTGGGGTCCAGGTTTATTCCACTCTTTTAGGTGGCTATTCCTGTTTTCACAAAATAAACCAAGCCACAAACCAGTCATGCAACAGTCTGCTCACCCAGAAGAACCTCACCTGGCTGGTTTCCTCAAGAAATAAGCTAGTGAGACCTACACAAGAAATTTCTGAGAAATAAAATACAGAAATTCCACAGCACAAGAGCTCCAAGAGCTGCAGACAAAGAGCTGCTAATTTTTTTCCTTTACACCTACATACTCTTCCTTAAATCGTTGCTTGTGAAACATACCAGCACAAAGGCTTTGCAAATTGAAGTGCCCAGGCTACAGCAATTTATACATCTTTCCATGTCCTCCAGCAAGCCTGAACTGGTTAGCATGGAGATGAGATGAAAAAGAGAAAGGATGGGAAAATGTTTTAACAAAATAAATGGCACAGGAGAAAAAAAGGAAATTAGGAACTCTGCACGCTCTTATAGTGAATGGATCATGGCAGACTGGGAAGCCAAAGAGCCACAAAGAAATCACTGAAATATTTTAACTATCATATGGATTTTCAGCAGAAAACATGAGCACATATCCCCAGGATTTGGAGTGAGAGGAAGAAGGAAGTTGCTCAGAAAGGGAGTGAAGAAATCAGACAAAAGAAATACTTTTGACCACAAGTATACATAGATAGGGTTTGTTTAAATGGGAATTCCAGTGTTAATGGGATATAATGTCCTCAGTTTCAGAGCCCAAGATAATCACTGAAGGAGATTAGGTAGCAGCTTTCACTGATGGTTTTCTAGCTTCTGGCTCCATCTCTAAGCCCACCATAACTGGGTCTGTCATAGGACAGAATAACAAGGCTGGGCCCCTGCAGCAGCCTTGCTGTGACAGGTCCTGCACCAGTCCTAGAATGTCCCACTGCTGGCTAAATTCTGTGAGCACAATTTTCCCACCAGCAAGAAAATGAAGCTAAAAACTAGAGAACAGGATTAATGAGAATTCTTTAAAATGTCATTTAAAATATCAGTATGTTTTGTTTTCAACTTAAAAAAAATAATTTCTAGGCATTTGAAAGTAAAAGAAGATTGCCATGGAAGAGGCCTCTCTGATTTGTCTTCCAGGAGGTTCTCACCACGCTGGTGGGAAGCATCCATGCCAGCACAAGGCATTCCCACAGGCACTATTGATAAAAGGCTGCACAGAAGCCAAGTGCTGCCAGTGGCTCTTTTTCATTATCCGAACAGTGCACTGGAAAGAGAACTTAAGGTCAGAGAGGGAAGCAGGGGTTAAAATAAATAAATAAATGGATAGGTAAATGGATAAATAGATAAATAAATAAATAAACCTCGCAGCAGCAAGCTACACGCTAAGAAAAATCTCCCTCTGGAACCTCCCTGTCTGGCCTCAGACTGTCTATCAGTCCAGGTGAAAGCTTCTGGACTATTATAAATGAAGATAAAACAAGCTGGCATCTGTGTGACAGATGAGGCTACAAATAAATCAAGCAATAAACAGCACAGCATGCCACTTCGGGCTTTGTGCCTCCTTTTTGTCACAGGAGGGGGAAAAGTTGCATTCAAAGATCACAACTGTCTCTGAAACAAGAAGCCTCTCAACACCCCCCACCACCCAGGCAGAAAAGCAGGAAAACTCCAGTGTCTGAAGGGATTAGGGACTTCCTGGGAAGCCTGCTAACAAAAGCAGACAGCCGTTGTGGCTGGAGGAATCAAAGCAGGGTGTTCCCCAACACGTTCCCCTTAGCTTAGTGCAAGGGATTTGTGATGACAGTGCCTGGCCTAAGACATCATTGCCAGCTACTGATTCTTTCATGCCCCAACCCTTCCCCATTGCTCTCCTCTGAGTCATACACAAACCTCAACAAGCTTTTGAGGGACAGTCTCAGGCAGTTCAGTTACAGATTGAGTCACACCACACCTGCTACACAAAGTTTTTTGAGCAGTGAGAAAACATGGTTCTAGAAGTACATCCAAGAGGCTTGAGGAATAGCAAAGAACCACACACCCAAGGAGATCAGAGAATCACAGAAACATTCAGGTTGGAAAAGCCCCTCAGGATCACCAAGTCCAACCAAGAACCCTACTCTACAAAGTTCGCCCCTAAACCATATCCCCAAGCACCACATCTAAACAACCTTTAAACACATCCACCTCCCTGGGCAGCACATTCCAATGCCTGACTGGCATGAGATGGACTGATACTTGGAATCACTTGTTCCACCCTTGTTGCACCCTGCTCCTACAGGACACTGTTATCTTTATGCTTCTTCTCACTTCTCAACTACCAGCATCTAGCACAGAATGAAAACAGAGCCAGCTCTTTGCTACGTGTTGCAGAGTGCCCAGCACCATGGTGCCCTGGTGCAGTGCAGAACTACCAAGTGGTACCATATGAGCCAGATTTCTCAGAAGCATTGCCCTAACTCCAGCTTCCTACTCTCCCACACTGGCTCCTTATCTCTATGGGCTGTTTTGGCTGAGAATCACAGGCCCATGCATTTTTTCAGTGTAGCTGTGCTCAAGAAGAATTCTGCAATATTTTGAAGTCACTCTGAAATAGTTTGTCTGGTATGGCAGGATGGGTCTTAACTGAACAACAAACAAGCACATTCTGGAGAAATGAAACAACCTGATAGCAGAACTTACCACTTCCAAGAGCTATCCAAGGGCTGAACATCAGGTCAGGGATGGAAACAGCACAGCTGTAAGCAGGAGAATCAGGCAACGACTCCACAACAGCAAAACAAGAGGACAGAGTGACATGCCAGGACAGGGTGACAGGCCAGGACATCCTCAGAAGCAAGCAAATCCAATGGCCAAGTCTCACTGTGGACTGCTAATTCTAAGAACACATGTGAATGAAGAAAGATGTCATCTTGAACAGAATCCAAGATGACTTTTCCCCTCCATTCCTAAGGGTCTGAATCTAAACATTGTCTTAAATTTGCACATTGGAGGTGTGAGGAAGGAACAACTTAGCACAGGGAAATGCTGGCACCTCCACTGATCTCCAGGAGCTGCCCATGTGCACGCTGCTCCTGCTGCCTGGAGGAAGCTGAATGGCCTGCCCCTTAACACCCTATTTTTTTAGTTTGCAGTGATTTGCCACTTCACATATGAAGGCCCTTTTTCTCAGTAAGGGTAGCTAAAAAGTAGTTAGGGATTACACTGAGTGTCATTTTAAATACTGCCAGAGAATACTGTTATTTTAAATACCGTCCAGAGAAGAGCCATGAGGATGATCAGAGGGCTGGAGCACCTCTCCTATGGAGACAGACTGAGAAGAGTTGGGGCTGTTCAGTCTGCAGAAGAGAAGGCTCCAAGGAGACCTTCTTGTGGCCTTCCAGTATCTGAAGGGGGCTATAAGAAAGCTGGGGAGGGATTTTTTAGGGTGTCAGGAAGTGATAGAACTAGGGGGAATGGAGCAAAACTAGAAATGGGCAGATTCAGATTGGATGTTAGGAAGAAGGGGAGACACCGGCACAGGTTGCCCAGGAAGGTGGTGGAAGCCTCATCCCTGGAGGTTTTTAAGGCCAGGCTGGATGTGCCTCTGAGCAACCTGATCTAGTGTGAGGTGTCCCTGCCCATGGCAGGAGGATTGGAACTAGATGATCCTTGAGGTCCCCTCTAATCCTGACAATTCCATGATTCTATGAATCAGAAATGAAAATGCACAGCAAGAGTTTGCTTAAAAATCAGAAGGCTAAAGACAAAACTCCAAGGAATTAAACAAAACAAGAGATGGGTTATTTGGAAGTACAACAATGATGTTCTCTTCCTCTGCCTAACTAGGTTGGCTCATCATAGCTAGGGGTTTTGGCAGAGAATTACAGAATTGTTAGGGTTGGAAGGGACCTCAAGGATCATCTAATTCCAACCCCCTGTCATGAGCAGGCACACCTCACACTACATCAGGTTGCTAAGAGTCACATCCAGCCTGGCCTTAAAAACCTCTATGCTGCTACCTGCCTAAACAGTTTTTGAAAGTGTGGAGCTCAGAGACTTTGTTAGAAAAGGTAAAGTTCTGCACTATCAAACTTCAAACATTAAACAAACCCTATTTAAAATATGTTTCTAAGGCAATCTCAATTTACAGGTAATAGTTTTGGGGCTATCTTGACTCAGGCAAACATGGAAGGTCTTTTCTCACACTTTCATCACTTGTGACCCTTCAAGGTAGCCCAGCTGCTTTGCAAGCAAACAGGATAAAATACATTGTAAAGGATGCTTATACTTTTTACAGAAATTTTTATCCATTAATCCAGTGATAGCTCACACAGTCTGGCAAGAATATTGACACTTCCATTTTAAGCAACAATGACCAGAGTGGTGAAGCCATTTGTCCAATGTCACACAAATGCAGATGAAGCCAAGGCCAAACCAATTTCCGAACAGCAGCAAAGCACAAAAACATTGCTTTGATCCACTGCAAGCTCTGCCATCACATCACAGCTATTCCCACTCAGCTGGAGCCAAGGCTGGCAGACACAGAGCCAGCAGACAACAAAGGATCGACCTCTCCCTACCTCCCTGCATATACTGCTCCTTATCACCTCAGCTAGTATCAGGACAGTGAGTTACACACCCATCAATCCCTGCCCCTTGTGTACACACTCTGAGCCCTCTTGATTAATCTCATGGATTACATGGACACAGCACAATTTGGTGAACACAGCTTCAACTGCTTCATAGCTCGGACAAGCCATAGGTTGGAGATCCTAAATCCAGCTGTGAGATTTCTCTGGAGCAGCCACCTTCAGCACAAGGGTACAGTGCCACACTGACATCCTAAATCCTACCTGAATTCATGAGAGAGGTTGTCCTGTGGGTAATTTTGTGAACTTGTCAGAGCTCTGGGCTAGGAGAACATGTAAAAGACTGGACAGAGACACAGATTGGATTGGCTCACCAGAAGCTCATGAACAGATTTGTTTCCTCTAAGGCCACAGACTGGCTGCAAACTACTCAGAAGCCAGTTGTCATCGGCTATTTTTAGGGCTGGGTGTCCAGATTTTCCTTAGGAAATGCATGCCAATCTTCAGCAAAAAGTCAATAAAAGAACTAATCTCTGCAGAATAACCAGACTGTGACAACCCTGCATGTGGACGTCTGACACTGGCAGCAGCTCCTTCGATGAACACATTTCAGCACTGACAGACACCAGAAAATCCCAGCAGGGAGGTAGCAGCCCCCTTAGATGGAGCCTAGCAGCAGGCAGGCACAGGCCTGGACCCAACCTATCCAACATCACCACCAATTTCGCCTTTTTTCAAACCACATTAGGGCTGCAGCCTTTGCTTGCCAGGGCCTCTCTCTCAGACTCAAACACACAGCTGGATTTTCTAATCACTGAACAGATTGGTCTTTCACATCCTTGCTGCTTCTTGGCCTCCAGCAGTCACATGCATGCTTCTTTTCTGAGGCTGCTTCAATTTTACCACCCCAGCATTTTCCTTCCCTTTGCCTCCCTGAGTAGATATTCCCAACAATTCAGCACCACAGAATCCAAGTGTCAAAACATTCCATACTCCTGAATTCCTTTCACTGCAGCAGACATACTTGCCTTGAAGTTTTCTAGAGAAGAGAAAGCTCCTGGGAGGCCTTACAGCATATTTTCAATACACAAAGGGACTTTCAAGAAAGATGGACTGAGACTTTTTAGGAGAGCCTGTAGTGACAGGACAAGGGGAAATCGTTTTAAACTAAAAGAGGGGAGATTTAGACCAGATATAAGGATGATATTATTTGTAGAAGGGTGGTGAGATACTGGAACAGGTTGCCTAGAGAAGTTAAGGATGCCTCATCCCTTGGAAGCGTTCAAGACCAGGTTGGATGGGGTTTTGAGCAACCTGATCTAGTGAAAACTATCCCTGCCCCCATCAGAGGAGTTGGACTAGATGATATTTAAAGGTTCCTTCCAAAACCAACCATCCTAATGTTCTATGAGTATGTTCTCACATCTGGGATCTCTGGAGCTTGGAAAAAGAAAACTGTTCTGTGTTTATTGTACCATTTTCTTTTTGACTCAAATACAGCAGCAGTAAATGTCAATTGAAATGAATGTGCATTTATGGATACCTAAAATTTTGGTTGTTTTTCTGTGTGTGGATCTGATAAATTGCAAAACCCATTAAAGCAGACAGAGAAGTTGCAGCATTTGCAGAAGAGCTGCACTTAGGGTAAGCAATCAAGCTTCCTAGGTAGCTGTGGCAGAATAACTTGCACTCTCCAAAGAATAACAACTATGATTATTTTAGGAGAGCATTTCCTCCCCACACTGAGATGGTCACTTTTATCACCTGACTCCCTGGCAGCTGTGTAAACCTGATATGTTGCAGAATCAGCACTAGACAAGAGAGTAACAGGCAAGTCCTCCTGTTGTAACCTCTGCAAAATATGAAAAGCATTTAAAGAAAATTCAGATCAGACATTCAACAGCACCACCAAGGAGCACCCACTATTAGGTGTGGTGGTTTGAAACTGCCTTTTAATTTTTCCTTGCAAAGTTCAGAACAGAGAAAGTGAAAGAATGTAAATAAGTCACTATTGGGTGTAAGAAAGCAAAATAACGATTGTTCTAAACACTTCCATTGGATAGATAGAAATGTTTAAGAACTATTACCCAAAACAAGGTAGGCATTCTGCACATTCTGCGTTCGGCAGTGGGGGCAGCTGCTGGGCTGTCTGGTTGCTGTTTCTTCTTCTCTTCTGGCTGAAGATAACACGTACTGACCTTGGCAGCTAAGTTAACAACTTTCTGCTTAACTAACTCTGCTTCTCTGCCCAAGGGGGGTCTGGGGGAAAGCTCCTGGGAGAGGGAGGTCCCTTTGGGAGGGTCCCCTTGGGGGGAAGCAAGGGGAGATCGGTTGTGCTTTTCTGTTGATTGTATATATTTGTGAATGTCGTGAATTTTGTATATTTGTACATATTCATTGCATTTCATTGTAGATTTTAGACTTTGCTTGTAAATACAGCTTTTCATTTGCTTCCAGACTGAGCTAGCCTGGTTATTGTTGGGGGGGGAGGGAATTTCAGCTAACACCGACACACTTTTTATTTTTGGCGCTCCAACTCGGGGCTCGATTGCTTGTGATTTATTTCTGCTCAGATTAGGAAGCAAAATGAAGCTGTTTTGGGTTCTGAGTCATTCTATTTTGTCTATTATCAGTGTGATTGTCTACACATGGGCTGTTTCCTGCATGATAGACAAGATTGTGAGATATGTGGCATATAAGTAGTTTCTTTGGGTTAAGAACAAGTTACTGAATGCTGTTGAATTCTGTTGTGGTCTTATTGGGCTTAGAAGATATGGTAACTCAACTATGAATCTGCTAGCAGACACATTTGAGTTTGTTACTCCTCTTACAACTACAGAGGGTATTTGGAACCAGTGGTACCCTAGATATCTTGTGCTAGCCTTAATTTTGTTCTTTCTTGGAATAATCATGTGGCTGCTGATAGCACTGTGTCAAGAAAGACATAAGGCTACTTGCTCTTCCGACCTACATAGATGTAAGAGGAAACATAGAAAAGCTCAGAGAGGTTCGGAATTGGTTTCTGATTCTGATTACGGTGACCAGGAAATCACAGTTCAGGTTTGTGAGAAAGCTGCCGATAGTTTTGACTCAGAGCCAGCAGCAGTAGCTGCGGGACCTTTGCCACAATCTGAGATAACAGACTCGGGTACACAGGCAGACATAGTTACACGGACAGACTCGGTTACACAGACAGACTCGATTACACGGGCAGACAGGGGTACACAAACAGACACAGTTGCACAGAGAGAAATGGTCGCGCAGGCAGACATAGCTGTGCAGGCAGACACCATTAACGAGTCTCCTCCTCCTCCCTCTGCTGCCCAGACAGACGCAGCAGTGGCTGCAGGATCTCAAAGCACACCTCCTGCCAACCCTGCACAGACTCCCTCTGCTCCTGCTAACCCTGCGCAAAATTCCTCTACTCCCTCCAACTCTGCTGTGAATGTGAAAGCCAATCCAGTAAATTTGGTGGCCACTGTAAGCAGAAAGCGTAAAGGAGCTACAGGAGGAGATGCAGATGCTGCAGGAGATGGTGCAGATGGAGATGAGGGTCCTTCTACTCAGGGTCCCTCTGTTAAGAAAGATCCTTCTGGTGAGGAAGAGAAGGTTAGCCTTAAAACTCTGGCAGACCTCTTGAGACCCCACATGGATGATGGAGATGTAGACCCTGCTGAATTATCAACTGCTGGCAGTGCCTCTGAACTCAAGGAAATTCAACGGAGGATTACAACAGGATTATGGGGACAGCAACCTCAGGATGATGATGATGATGATGATGAGGATGACATACAGTCAGCTAATGCACCCAGACAGGAAATTAGACATGTGAGGAAGGATTACATCAGAGGAGATAATGAGCCAGTCCTGTCTTGGCTAGCCAGGTGTTTTGATATGGGAGCCCCAGCATTGCTGGTAGGCGGCAAGTCAGCCTCTCACTTGGGGATGCTCTCAAAGGATACAGGCATAGACAGGAACCTAGGCAAGTGCATTGCTAAAGCCTCTCTGTGGGCACGCCTCCTATTGGCAGTCTCGCTGAGGTACCGCAGCAGAGATGATTTACCATGGAACCCTAAGACTTGGACCACAATAGATGAGGGAATCAAGCGTCTGAGAGAATTTGCTGTGAGAGAAATAATATATGGCGATCATAAGACTCTGAATCCTGATGAAATTCCTGTTGGAACAGGCCTTGCCAAAAAGCTCATTAAGCTTGCTCCTCCTAATTATGCTACTATTCTGGCAAGCAGGATTGTGGCAAGAAATTATGGTGGAGTGCCTCCTACTGTTGGCCATTTCACTGACCAAATGAGGCAGTTGGAGGATAGTCTTGCACGTACTTCTTTGGTTTCAGCCATTGAAACTTTGTCTGGAGAAATAAAGAATCGCATGAAAGAGCTGAAGGAGGAACTTAAAACCTCCATATCCAACTTGATGAAGGGGGATGATTCTGATTCCTCTTCCTCCAGATGGATACAAGTTTCAGCTGTTAGGAACAGACGTGCTCCAAGGAGGCCATTCCAGAACAGGTCAAACCAAAACAGACAGCAGAAGCAATCACGGGGCAGTATCTGGATAACTCTGCGTGATCAGTTTGGTGAGAACATGAACAGATGGGATGGTCAACCAACTTCTGATCTTTTCAAGAGGTTACGGGAGCTGCAGAAGGGCAGATCCCGAGGTAGCAATACCAAGAGGGTAGCTGTCGCTTCCTCAGTTTCCCAGAGCAACTCTGATAGCTCCAACAGTGATCCTAATTCTGGTGCTGGACGTTGTGCCAGCTGTACATGTGGAGGTAATCCCCACCATTAGGGGTGCCCTGCCTTCCGCCAGGGGGAGGTAAGGGATAATGGAGATAACAGAATCTATTGGGATGTGTACATCCAGTGGCCTGGCACTTCAAAATTTCAGAAGTACAGGGCCTTGGTTGACACAGGAGCTCAGTGCACCATAATACCATCAAATTATCAAGGGGGAGAATCTATAACTATTCAGGGAGTCACTGGTGGATCTCAAGAGTTGTTTAAGATAGAGGTTGACATAAGTTTAACTGGGAAGCAGTGGAAGAAACATACTATTGTAACAGGTCCTAATGCACCTTGTATTTTGGGAATTGATTTTCTGAGAGAAGGGCGTTTTAAAGACCCTAAGGGTTACAAATTGGCTTTTGGAATAGCAACTGTAGAAATTGATGGAGGAAAATTGAAGTTGCCCATTAGACCTGAGCTTTCAGATGAATCTGCAGTTGTGGGACATGAGATAGAGGATGTAAAGCTGCCGGCTGCTTCTCAAACTGTGCATCACAGACAATACAGAACCAACCGTGACTCTTTGGTGCCCATCCAAAACTTGATTCGTCAGCTGGAGAGTCAGAAGGTCATCAGCAAAACTCATTCACCTTTCAACAGTCCAATCTGGCCTGTGCGAAAGCAGAATGGAGAGTGGCGTCTGACAGTTGATTTCCGTGCCTTGAATGAAGTAACTCCACCCATGAGTGCAGCTGTACCAGACATGATGGAAGTCCAATATGAGCTGGAATCCAAGCAGGCCAAATGGTATGCTACCATAGACATTGCTAATGCTTTCTTCTCTATTCCCATAGCAGAGGAATGCAGGCCTCAGTTTGCTTTCACCTGGAGAGGCATTCAGTACACATTCAATCGTTTGCCCCAGGGGTGGATTCACAGTTCAACCATCTGCCATGCAGTGATCCATGATGCTTTGGAGAAAGGTGGAGCTCCAGAACACATTCAGTTCATCGATGACATCATCGTCTGGGGTGAGACTGCTGAAGAAGTCTTTGAGAAAGGTTACAAAATCATTGACATTCTCTTGCAAGCTGGTTTCGCTATCAAGCGAGACAAGGTGAAAGGACCTGCCAGAGAAATCCAGTTTCTGGGGGTGCGGTGGCAAGATGGTCGCCGTCACATCCCAATGGATGTGATAAACAGAGTCTCCACCATGGCAAATCCCATCAACAAGAAAGAAACTCTGCGTTTCTTAGGCATAGTGGGATTTTGGAGACTGCACATTCCTGGATACAGTCAGATTGTGAAACCTCTATATGATGTGACTCGAAAGAGAAACAGTTTCCAATGGGGTCCTGAGCAACAAGCAGCCTTTGACCAGATCAAGCGAGAGGTAGTCCAAGCGATGGGTCTGGGACCTGTCCGAACTGGTCCAGACATTAAGAACATTCTGTACACTGCTGCGAGTGACAATGGTCCAACCTGGTGCTCATGGCAAAGAGCTCCAGGGGAGACACAAGGACATCCTCTTGGTTTCTGGGGTCGTGGCTACAAAGGCTCAGAGGCAAACTACACTCCAACAGAGAAAGAGATTTTAGCTGCTTATGAAGGAGTGAAAGCTGCTTCTGAAGTGATTGGAACTGAGTCACAACTTCTTCTAGCTCCTAGATTGCCAGTTCTGAATTGGATGTTCAAAGGCAAAGGTTCTTCACCACATCATGCAACAGATGCTACCTGGTCTAAGTGGATGGCTCTGATAACACAGAGAGCTCGAATGGGAAATCTCAAAAGGCCTGGTTTGGTGGAGGTGATCACAAACTGGCCAGAAGGCACAAGCTGTGCTAAACCTCCAGAGGAGAGAGTAACTCGTGCTGAGGAAGCTCCTCCTTACAGTGATCTGTCTGATGATGAAAAGAGATATGCTTTGTTCACAGACGGTTCCTGTCGTCTTGTTGGGAACAAGCGGAGATGGAAATCTGCAGTGTGGAGTCCAATGTGCAGAGTTGCAGAAGCGAGAGATGGAGAAGGAGAATCCAGTCAATTTGCAGAGGTAAAAGCTGTCCAGCTAGCTCTTAACATAGCTGAACGTGAGAGATAGCCAAAGCTTTATCTCTACATTGACTTGTGGATGGTAGCCAATGCCTTGTGGGGTTGGCTGAAAGACTGGAAGAAGAATGGCTGGCAAAGGAAAGGAAAGCCAATCTGGGCTGCAGATCTGTGGCAAGACATTGCTGCTCGCATTGAGAGAATCCCAGTGAAAGTGAGACACATCGATGCTCACATTCCTAAGAGCAAAGCTACTGAAGAACAACAACACAACCATCAGGCAGATCTAGCTGCGAGAGTTTCCCAGGTGGACACAAACTCTGATCCTGATCCTGATCTTGCCTGGAAACTCCGAGGTGAGCTGTTCTTAGCTCGGTGGGCCCATGACTCGTCAGGACATCAAGGCAGAGATGCAACCTACCGATGGGCTCGTGACAGATCCATTGACATTTCCATGGATGCTATCACACAAGTCATCATGACTGTGACATTTGTGCTGCTATTAAGCAGGCAAAGCGGATCAAGCCCTTGTGGTACGGTGACCGATGGTCCAAGTATAAGTATGGTGAAGCCTGGCAGATTGACTACATCACTCTACCTCGTTCTCGATCTGGTAAGCAGTATGTGCTGACTATGGTAGAGGCAAGCACTGGATGGCTGGAAACTTAGCCAGTTCCTCATGCAACTGCACGTAACACCATTCTTGGTCTGGAAAGACAAATCCTGTGGAGGCACGGAACTCCAGAGAGGATTGAGTCGGACAATGGAACTCACTTCAAGAACAATCTTGTAAAAAACTGGGCCAAAGAGCACGGCATCGAGTGGATATTCCACATTCCCTACTATGCACCAGCTGCAGGGAAGATCAAACGCTACAACGGTTTGCTGAAAACCATTCTCAAAGCCATGGGGGGTGGATCTTTGAAAAACTGGGAGAAACATTTAGCACAAGCAACCTGGTTGGTGAATAGTAGAGGTTCAGTGAATCGAACTGGATCTGCCCAATCAGATTTGTTGCAAAAGGAAGACGGTGATAGAGTTCCTGTTATCAGAGAAAAGAATCTGTTAGGCAAAACTGTTTGGGTATTTTCTCCTTCAGGAGAGGCCAAACCTGTCCGAGGGGTGGTTTCTGCTGAAGGTCCTGGTCACACCTATTGGGTGATGCAAGAAAATGGTGAAATTCAGTGTATTCCACAAAGAAATCTAACTTTGGCTGAGAGAGGTTAAATTCAGAGTGTTGCGCAGATACAGCATCGCGCCCAAGAGGAGAGTTCATGAGATCTACGGTGCACGAACCCTGAGAGCCCTGAGTCACCTGAGAGTCCCTGTTCCTTTCTTCGCTCCATCTGCGAGGAAAGAAGCTGTTTGCTGTTTTTCCTGTGATTTGACTCTTTTGAATCATCTACATCTGAGATAGCCGGAATGGACTATGGTCTTTATTCACCTAGTGTTGTAGATATTATTTTAGATTAGATAAATGATAGTAGCAGCCAATGGAATTGTTTAGAAGGGGTGGACTGTGATGGTTTGAAACTGTCTTTTTAATTTTTCCTTGCAAAGTTCAGAACAGAGAAAGTGAAAGAGTGTAAATAAGTCACTATTGGGTGTAAGAAAGCAAAATAACGATTGTTCTAAACACTTCCATTGGATAGATAGAAATGTTTAAGAACTATTACCCAAAACAAAGTAGGCATTCTGCACAATCTGCGTTCTGCAGTGGGGGCAGTTGCTGGGCTGTCTGGCTGCTGTTTCTTCTTCTCTTCTGGCTGAAGATAACACATACTGACCTTGGCAGCTAAGTTAACAACTTTCTGCTCTAACTAACTCTGCTTCTCTGTCCAGGGGGGTCTGGGGGGAAGCTCCTGGGAGAGAAAGAGGCCCCTTTGGGAGGGTCCCCTTGGGGGGAAGCAAAGGGAGATCAGTTGTGCTTTTTCTGTTGATTGTATATATTTGTGAATGTTGTGAATTTTGTATATTTGTACATATTCATTGCATTTCATTGTAGATTTTAGACTTTGCTTGTAAATACAGCTTTTCATTTGCTTCCAAACTGAGCTAGCCTGGTTATTGTTGGGGGGGGGGGGGTGGAATTTCAGCTCACACCGACACATTACGAAATGGAAAAGTTAAATCACAAAAATCTCCCAAGTACAGGAAAGTCATGAGCCCAAGAGCAGTGACTTGATAGGAATGCAGCAGCATGCCCAAAGGCCTGGGGAGGGAGAAAGCATGAGCCTTGGCCACATGTGAATGGAAAACTGATGTCCTCACAGCTCCTGCTAAACCCACACCTGGTGATCCCACAGGAGCAGCGGCACTGACTTCAAAATGTGAAAGCCACAGAAGTCCGAATTCTGACTAAGGATTAAATTGGACTTTTCATAGTGACCAATAACACAAACACAAGAGCAGACACTGCAGAGGGCCCAGAGGTTAAATGAAGGTCTTGTCTGCTAGAAGATTAGCAGTCTTGTACCTGGAAACATCCCAATGCCTTCAAAATCAACGTGTTATCCTCAGACACCTTTCGCCACGTCAGATTTAAAGTTCAGCTCTCAGTGCTAATGATCCACAGCTGAGTTTCCAAATTTTAAGTGCCTTACAGCTTGGTGAGATTTTTCTGCCTCAGAGATAAAAAGAAAATAAACTGTCACAGCAGGTACTCAAACATTACAGTACCCCTTACAAGATCTCCCTGCTGTTGGGAGCAGAAGGGGGCAGTGCACTGTTCCATCTCCTCCTTGCAGCAGCTGCCATTGCATACAGGAAGCACTGCAGCACTCTGGGGTTTGACAGTTCACACAACATCCTTGGAGCTCAGCCCTGACAAGATATTAGAACATTTTGCAGGGATTCTTTGGAAAGAATCAAGTGAAAATTGGAACAGACTTTGAATGTTGCCAGCAAGAGAAACTGCACTCGCACAGCAACCCTCTGCCACGTTCATTACTCCCTCACTCTCTTGCAGCAGCTGAGAGATCACTGCATAATCACTGGAAGTGACTGAGAGGAAGGAACTGAACCTTTCTGTGCACCAGGCACGGCAAGGATTCATCCTGCACTGAGGAGGAGAGGAAAGTCACTCAGATGATTCAGTTGTCAGCATGTCTTAATTCCTGTGGCATTTAAAGAGGAGAACCATGCAGCTCTCCAACAGGATTCTGCCGAAAGTTCCATGGAAATTCTTCAGAAGAGAAGAGTGCTGTGACAATGCAACTTCTGGAGAGAAAAACTTCCCTGACCAGGATTTTGCAGAGACTGAGATTTCAGGTGACTCTTAAAATTGTGACTGCTGTTGCAAGATCAGCATTAATTGTGAAAATTAACCAGCTCTGCTGTGATTTTCTTCTATCTGTGCCAGCAAAATATTGAGTGAGCTGCAGGTTTTATTTACGTAAGGGCCTGATTGCCAGGTTCATTCTTATGCAAAGCACAGGGAGAAAGCTTGCTCAGGAGGCATTTTAAAACATCAGATCTAAAAATAACATGAAGTTTTAGCTTTACTGGAAAAATATCAGAGTGCATGCCTGTGTTTCTTCACTAGTCACAATGAAAGCTAAGAACCAGATCAAAGAAATCCCTGCAATTTGCATTGACTTCAGACTGGAATCACAGACTCATAGAACCATAGAACTTTTCAGGGTGTCAGGTAATGATAGGACTGGGGGGAATGGAGCAAAAACAGAAATAGGTAGATTCAGATTGGATGTTAGGAAGAAGTTCTTCACCACAAGGGTGGTGAGAAACTGGAACAGGTTGCCCAGGGAGGTGGTAGAAGCCTCATCCCTGGAAGGCTTTTAAGGCCAGGCTGGATGTGGCTCTGAGCAACCTGATCTGTGTGAGGTGCCACTACCCATGGCAGGGGGGTTGGAACTGGATTATCCTTGAGGTCCCTTCCAACCCTATGATTCTATGTTTTGGTTGGAAAACACCTCCAAGATCATGATGATGGAGATGAGTTTGCTGAGAACTGCAGTGTAACCGAGCCCAGCTCAGCAGCAGTAAGATGGAAACAAGAAGCTAGTGTCCATTTTCGATTCTCGGTTGAAAGCATATCCCAAAATACAATCTCCCACTGCATCACTTTCAATGGATTTTTCTTTTTCCCCACACATGCCCTCCTGCTATGCTTTGAAAGCTTCTACGTTTAGTGCTGTCTCCAGATCCTTCCTTGAGGCTGCTGCTGTTTTCTCAGACTGTATCTTTCTGAAGCTGTAAAAACAAACGTCTGCTGTATGGACCAATGCCAGAAGGAATGACCCAGCAAAGTCATTTTTGAAAGAGACCTGGTCCTTCTGGAACAGAAGCAAAATGGTTACCTCTGGAAAGCAGAGAAGCTGCCTGAGCCCTTGTCTATGAAATAAAGGCACACCTGATGGAATGATGACGGAAAGCACAGCTGTATATTACCTGGTCAGTAAAAAGTCAGTACAACATTGGACTTTAAAGTGCTCCCTCCATTGAACGCTTTTCAAAAGGCCCCATCCCTGGAGATATTCAAGGTGAGGCTTGACAGGGCTCTGGGCAACCTGATCTAGTTGAGGATATCCCTGCTGACTGCAGAGGGGTTTGGACTGGATGACCTTTGGAGGTCCCTCCCAACCCAAACCATTCTGTGAAAAGCAAAGCACTGCCTTTTTCTTAACAGCTACACTGGGAGAAACATGCAACATTGTGATGTGATAAAGCTTGAGCAAAACCACATCTCCAGGCCAAAAATGTGCCATGAAGAACATTCTGTATTTCATAAAGTCCTAGGTCACGCTCAGCATACATCCAGATTCACAATTCATGTTCTTGTTCCTATCTGGCTAGTTAGAAAATCCCATTTCTTCCTCCAGCAGGCAATGGAGGCAGGAGGTAGTAGAAAGCAGAATGCACTTCTGGGCTAATGATGTCCTTCTCCTGTCCCTGGGGGCTTTCTTGTAATGGCTATGCCTCAGGAGAATGGAGGGAAAAGTTTCACCATCATCATTACTTCCTTGCAAATATTTCTGCTCATTTTGAAAAAGCAGCAACACATTTCAGTGCAGAGCAAAAGCTCAGCACTAAGCAGCTAAGATAAATTCTTGGGAGCAAATCTGCTTTCTAAAGCTTTCAGTGAAGCATTTACTGATTAAATCTGGTCTGAGATCTTGAAGGCCTTACTGGATACAGAAAACTGTTTGGGAATTTGCCATTCTCCCCCATAAAAAGACAACAAGTGCACCCAGGGGTAAATCTTTGTAGCCAGAAACAGGCAGGCACACTGCACTGCAGGCTTCCAGGACATCTGTTCTACAAACCTAATTATCCCTCATTGCACAGATGCAAAACCCAGCCGAAATGCTAGCACCTGATTCATGGAGATTATTTTAAGTCCCCTTAAAACAGATTTTAAACAAAAAAAGGAAAGCAGAAATATTTCTGTAAGCTGATGAGCATTCTGTAAGTCAACAAAACCCAACCCCAGTTCATTCTGGTACCGGGGAAGTCACTGCCCCATAATGAGTGCTCCTCAGGCTCAGTTCCCATTGGGATGAGATGAAGCTGTGGTACTACCATCCAGTCAGGATTTTAGCGATTTGGCAGCTCCTTTTGAGTCCAGAGTGCAACAACCTCCAGCAGAAACACCCAAGTCTTAAAATCTAGATAAGAACATCAATTCCAGAGGAAATGCTGAACAAAGCTCACCTCCTAAATCTCCCAGGGCACTGGCCCATCTATTGGTGGCCCTTCTATTTGCAGATCCTTTCCAGAGAACAAAATTTGAGAGAATTTTAAAATGGGTTTATTTATACAAATGCAGCAAAGAACACAAATGAGGCTGAAATATGGGCTGCGCAAGAGCAGGCAGCTTAAATCATTTAAGAAACATTATCCACAAATCTCTTTTTTTTAAGTGAAGACATCTTTTTCTTTGTCTCTCAGGAACTCTCTTTCATCTCATTGCTCTTGCATTTTCACTAGCAGTCAAGTGGCAAGCTGCCAAATAACTCACAGTTGGCTAGAAGCATGGTCACCTACAAGCTAATTGATGCCACAAAACTTCCCTCCAGGATGCCGTCTGGGTTGCACTCAATATGCTTACTGGATTCAGAAGTACAGCCCTCTAAACTCAAAAGCTGCTTCTCTTGACCAAAGTGCCAGTTTGCTGATTCTGTTTGCAAGCACACACACATTTAACTCAACAGCAACACCAAGCTCCTATGCCACTCTTTTGACCAGGCACTGTTTTGCAAAACTAAGGACAAACTATTTCCCGTCTCACACACAGGTAAGCTGAGAAATGAGAGCTGAGGGGGCTTGTCAGTACAAGCTCAGAAAGGCACCGATATGACATAAAAAGTTGGTTTTTAAGCCAAGTCCCTGCCCCTGCCTGAATAAGTAGCCCACATCTTAATAGAGCCAAGCACCCTGCCTCTCTTGATGGCTATAATAAGACTTCTAGAAAATAGGGCATTCACTGAATAACCTAAATGGTACTTTTGGGGCCTGTCTGTCCTTCTAGCAGACAAACAGGTAAGGTAGGCATTTTTATTGTCCTGTTGCTGTTTACTGCAGCAGACACACACCTTACTGACATGCAGTTGCACCTCCCGAGTTCTCTGTGGTCACAGCAACAGCTCCACAGCAAACTGCAACATCAAATCAATGCAAAGTTCTCCTGCTTTCCTGGTGGCTATCTGCTGCCTGGCAGCTGTCACCCTGTCCCTCTGTCACGAGATGGGGAAAGCCACTCACCTCTACAGCCTAACAGTGGGGACCAAACTGTGATGCTGCAAGGGAGTCATCCACTCTCAAAGGACTGGTGAGGTCTGCATGAAGCAGAACAAACCACCTCAAGTATTGCCAGCAGGCTGAGGTGAAGGAACTGAGCACAAACAGTTCTTTATTTCCAGATGTGGACATATTCTGATGACATCTGAGGTTAAGTTTACACAGTTTCCTTGGGTAAGGAGATGAGAGCCCGCCGCACAGCCTGCTGAAACAGGGACATGTTTTGTCAAGTTTCAGCTTGCCTTTCCCTTCAATATCCTCTTCCTGTCCTTTACGGGCTCTGCACCTTGGGCAATCACACAGGCTGCATTCTTGAAAATCACACCACAAGCTCTGTGCACAGGAAGGCACCTTCCCAGTGCAGAACTGCAGACATAACTGTCCTGATCACCCACATCCCACAGCCAGAGGCTGCTTTGTCACCTTTCAGCAGGCCTGCCTCTCACTTGCATCTTCCACTGAACGTTGTCCCCAGAAGGGGTGCGTGAAGCCTTCAGCAGCAGCGTCCTCTGACACAAGATCCTCACAAAAGCAGTACAATTTTACTCTCTAGCCATATTTCTAGGAAAAAAAAATGGAATACAATAGATTCAGCAGGACTGAACCATGGTTGCCTGCTCTTCATTTGAAGGAAGACACAGCACCCTGAAAACCACAAAGCTTATTTGACTCACTTACACAGCCATAATGCTGTCTGACTGAAAGTCCAAGCTACTAAAAGCTCAGCAAAACAAACACCCATCAAGATCAGACACTTATAAACACCAGGGACAGAAGTGTAGAGTGCCTCTGCATGGATGGCAGAGCCTCCTGGCCATTTTCTTCAGTCAAACCGAAAATCTAATACCCTGCAAGTGGTTTATTACCTATCTATTAGGGAAATGCTATTAATACTAGCTGAGGTATGGGGACTGAAAAAAGCAGGATGTAAGTTGCAATTCTGATGTAAGTGGCAATTCTGATGTAAGTTGCATTCTGATGTAAGTTACAATACTGATATAAGAGACTTAAGAGAGGTTTACAGTGACTCACTGCTTCCAGAGCAACAACCAACAGGCAGTGCAATCTAATGACTGGCAGCAAGGCAGAACTGGCCTCTCCAAATGGTTCAGGGTTGGGGGTGGGCGGTTTAAGGGTTTTTGTCAGTGGAATATATTGCACAATGTCTCAACCAAAACACAAACTTAGGGTTTTTTTATAAGCAAGTGGATTAAAGCAAGAATACTGAGGCTTTCCAAACCATATGCAGGCCAAGACACAAGACTGTCAGGAAGGACAAGGAGCTTGGGGATCAGGGATACCCAAGGGGTGGTAAGAAGACAGCCTGCACACCACTTTGTGGGACTGAGGCTGGGGATACCCAACAGGTGGTAGGAGCACAGCCTGCACACCACTTTCTGGGACTAAGGACCGCTACTCATTTTTCTCTAGTCCATCCCTGCTATGACAGATAAGGCTGCAAACCGTGGGCCAAGCCTGGCAAACCTTAGCTGCTGCTCTGTTCACTGTCTCGGGCAGCATGAAGACCAGAGGCACTGGTGCTGTGAGGATTTATTGCCAGAATTGGGCTCCCAATACAATTTAAACATGAGCCCAAACCTTGTAATTTCCTGCTCTTTCAGACTTCCTGTGGTAAAGTTCAGACCTACACGCTGCACTCTCTACTACACTGAGAACTCTGAGTCTTTCTGCTCCCAAAAGCCAAGAGAGCTGAGGGTGAGCACACAAAGAGCCTGCTTTAGCTGTAAGAATCACACACCATAGGTTGGAGTGAGCTTAGCCCTTTCCACAAGTGAGCACATCTCTGAATGCTGACCAAGCAGCCTGCTAGCAGGTGAGGAGGCAATTTTAGAGCCTGTAAATTGAAAGCAAGATCATTCTTCAACTAGGGCTATCACAAACTAAAATATGTATGTGGTTGATCTTCCCTTCAGCAGGACACTGGAGAACACAAGCCAAAGAAGCACTGGATACAGCCTGAATGAAGAGTCACTAAAATATGGATGAGTTCTATTTTCATGGCTTGCCTATGGCAAGTCCTCACACAATGGAATGAGACTGCACTCTCTTGTCCATGGCAGAATTACCAAGGCATTAATCTTCACTTGGAACAAAGCTGCGATCCAAAGTGAGAAACTGCTGCCCCCTTCATCTACTCTGCACATAACTAGGTGGGAACCCACAACTGTGATCAAACTTGGTATGTGCCCAGCAAGCCTCCTCTTCTTCCTGCACACCATCCTTCTGTCTGCAGCACTGCAACATCTTCAGTCTGTACCATAACAAAGAATGGATTGTACCTTGAATTTCTTGTAGGTCTGTGGTGATGTTCCATGGGCTTCTGGAGACCAAAAGCAAACAGGGCAACACAGTATGAAAACCACTGCGGGAAACATTTTTGTGACCAAAACAGGACTGCAGCCTTTGATCTTTGAGTATGGAAAGGTTCCTCATTGCCAGCTGTGCCTGTTTGTGGAGGACAAACAGTCTCTTGAAACATCACCTTAAAATGTGACATTTTATCTAGCATCTTCCCCAAGCACGTTCCCTTCACTGTTACTTCACAAAATTCACCTCAGGTGAGAGAACACAAGTGAAAATCTGCCTGGACGGAGGCAGTGGCCTTGCACACACACTGGAGAAGCCTCTGCCAGCACAGCTACATGGGTACAGCCCCACAGCACACCAAGGCTAGCCAGAGCTCTTCCTTCTGCAGAACCTCACAGACCACACAAGCTCATCTCCCTTCTTACTCACTGGACACACAGAGGCCTTTTTCTCCAGCTACAAGACAGTCTCAGCAGAGCTGTGCCAGCAGGGAGAAGGTCAGGCTTGTGCTACAAAGCCACAGGGCCAAGCTGTTAGTCAACAATCTGAAATAACAGCTCAGCATTTCCTCAGAGGCTTCTGCAGCAGCCGGATCAGGCTGTGCCAGCATGCAGACAAGATGTTCTTTTCCCTTCAAATTTCAAATCAGGGAACGTTGCTGCCGATGGATGAAAGCAATAAGGAAATCCCAGCAAACGCAGCAACTAATTAGAGCACAACACACAACAAACATCATCCCCAGATCCTGAGATACTTATCATGGAGTATTTTGATTTCTACCACTTTAGAATGAAATGAGGTCCTCAGTCTTTCTGTTCATATCCAATGAGAGATAGAATTGTCTCATACACAGAGAGCACAAACAGAAAAGAATCTTCGCCTTCTCATCTGCTGCCAAGAATGTAGCTCAGGTAAGGCAGTGACACCTCCAGCATCTTTGTCTCAAACTGGGGTAAAAATCTCTGCTATTAAGAAAGCAGGAGAAAGACCCTAACAGAGTAAAAGATAATTCTAACTGATTACAGTAGGAAAATGCTATTTCCACACACCCTTTTTCTATGTTAAAGGTCAAGCTGATGCACCAAAAATCTACAGCAGATCCACCCCAAGTAGCTCAGGGAGGTATGACACCACCCTGCAGGTATGCCACAGTCACAAAAAAAGGCCACTTCAGGGAATTTTGATTTGTTGTTTTAAGTCTCACCAGGCTTGTTCTTTCTCTCAAGAAACCCAATGCACAAGACTTCAGTAAAAACAAGTAGCTGGGAGAAAACCCTGCTCAAAACAATACAGCAAGACTCTGCTCTAAACCAGACCCTGACCGTGTTCTTGAACACCACCTCCAAACCCACATTCTCCTGCAGAAAGAAAGAAAAAAAAAACATTCTTGTGGGAAGGGGGCAAATTAGGTCTTGTACTTGGCTGCCTTCCTCCCCCTCTGTGGTTTACACTGCCAGATGAGCATCTTCTTTGCACTTTAAATTAACTCTGTGATAGGATAATGAAGCCTGCACAACAGGGTACAGAATAGGAACCTGCTAGTAACAGAGATCACTGCTCAATCCTTACCATTATGAACATCCTCTGACAGCCATCCAGCTTGCACAGAGAGGGAAGGAAAGAAACAGTCTCCTGAAGGGGTATTTTGGTTTCATGATTTCTTGAAACCCTCCTACAGTGTGTTGTAGGGCACAGATGAGGCTGCCAGGGCAACAACCCTGTGAGCCAAGGACTCTGTAACCACCCCAGCACAAATCTGGCTCCTGCTGCAGGAGCATTTCCCATGAAACTGAATATCTTGTCTTGACCTTGAAAGCTGGAGGATCAGAACTGCTCAGTGACAGGTGATGGCTTTTGTTCAGTGAACACACAGCTTCTGGGTTATTGCTGGCCAATACACTTCACACTGTGCCTGACACTTGGGTGCACAACTGCCCTGAACTGGAGGCAACAGCAGATAGGTGTGAAGCTCCATGTCAGCTCCAGTCTCTCCAGCACTGTCAGCTTCATGGATTTCAATCTTAAAGTTTTAAAATACTGTAAATGGACTAAATAGATCTGGGTAGGGTGAACTAAGCAGCTTTCAGCCAGCTGCAGTACAGCGTCTGTGCAAGAGCTATTAACCCTTTCTGCATGTATGTGCACAGAGCAAGGCTGGCAGCATTCACATGACTCTGTGCACCATCCAATGAGAAATGCTTGCTGCTCTCAGCCAGGCTTTGGAGAGGCTCCTTCAATGCATGAGCAAGACAAGGTGTTAACAAAGGTTGTGCATTGCTGTTGAAGACAGGCACTCTGTGAAATAGGGCCAGGAGAACTAATGGCTCAGCTCCCGTGGAAGGACTTGAACGAAAAGGATTCCAGCAAGATGCTGTGTGTAAGATCAAGAAAGGCTCCACCTTGCTCAGGCACATGCTCATCCACAGCCATGAATCAAAATTCACCACCTAATTTATCATCTCCTACAAGAAGAAGGCTCCTGGATTTACACTGCAGGCTCCAAGATATCTCCTCTGCTCTGCAGTAACAGTCTTTGAAGTGCCATGCCATGAGCAGAGTCCCTCCAGTGAGGACCTGGATGGATGTGGCTCTTCCCTACACCTGTCAATGCAGCTCCTTAACCCTCACTTAACTCCAGGGATCAACATGCACTAGCACCTTGGGCAAACATACATAACGCATTATTCTATGAAAAATAGGACAAAAATCTGTATTAAAGAGCTCTTGTGTAAAAGGGAACAGAAATCACCTGGCAAGGAGCAATTCCTTGAAGTAAAGAGTGCAATTTCAATCCACCCATGTGATCCTGGCAGAGACTGTGCCAGAGCTTCCCTTTGAAACTCATCATTTATCATTCACCAAAGAATTATGCCCACATAGATTATCCCTTCTATATTGCAGAACAAGCCCAATGGGATCCCCAAGTAGTACCCAGCTAATTTAAATGCTACCTGTTATTGCCACCAAGGCAAGGATGCAGCCCTACTTATCAAACTAGGAGAAATTAGTGTCATTGTGCAAACTTAAAAGGTTGTGCAATCTACATTGTATCTTTACTGTTCAGCTTGGTTCTTGTCAGTCAAGGTTATGTTACAAATAATTTATTGAGGCAAGGGGGCACTAGTGATAAATTACTTCAATAGTTAGTGCTCAGGTAACAGCGAAGGCTGGGCCTGGAAGTAAAGGAGGTCTGAGAGACAGTGTCCCCAAGGGAATGGGAAGATTCTCTCTAGTGATGAAACATCTACCATGTGCAGTCTCAAAGCCAGGACTTTGGGCCAGCAGAGGAGGTGGCTCCAGTGACGCCTGCCCATCTGCAGGTTGCACTCTGTTGTTCTGTTCATGTTAGAATGAACAAAAACACAGTCTGTTTTGAGAAGCAAACCAAATGCCACGGTCCCCTCAAACACCTCTGTTTTGTGTGTCTTTGATATTAAGTACAAGAACTGATCCATCTGAAGTCATTCTTGCACTTGACCTAATGCTAAAATTTTGGAACAGTGAGTTACATCACCCCTGAGATTTCTCTGTGCATTTCACAAACTGTGCATGACAAAGGCAAAAAATAAAGCCCTTGAGCAGTCCTTAATCCCCAGAACACGATTATCTGTGAAAGACAATGCGATAATGGACCAGCAAAAGAGAAAGGAGGAACATTCTTCATGAGTCACTCATGTTCACAATGAGTTGCTGAATCATCCCCCAGCCTTGGACAAAGGATAACTTCTCTAAGCACCACTTTTCAGATCCATAAGATGGTGTTTAGGAATTACAGAAAGCTAAGCCAGCAAGCAGCCACTTGGTGACTCCACTATCTGAACAGAGCCACTCAGGGATGGGGACAGAGGTGATTTATTGGCCTAGATCAGTCAACTCTGACAGCAGTTATCAAAGCAACTGGGGCAATGCTCTCTGTTTATAGGAGCTGTACGGATGCAATTGTGTCTCAGGATTGATAAGGACTCTCCAGGAACAGTTGTAAGTTTACATCTGAAATTCTTACTCTTGGGGCAAGTGCATTCACCACTCTTGCTGCTGCTGCTTTTTATGCTCTCAGCTACCATCTGGATCACACAGAGTGGCATCATATCTGCATATCCAGCAAGACTCACTGATATACAACCACTGCTAAACCAGCAAGCGAAGCAGCTAGTTCTGCAGCAGACACATGCAACTTACACAACCTTACTCACCTAGCTCAACAAAAATGGAAAAAAGCCTGAAAAGCCACCAAATAAATAAATCACATTAAACTTGACACATGGAAAGCAAAGACCAACAGAAAACCTCTGCCAGGTAATTCATAGCTAAAAAAAGACTTGGGATCCAAAGAAAACCACAGAATGTCAGAGGTTGGAAGGGACCTCCAGATACCATTGAGTCCAACCCCCCTGCCAAAAGCAGGATCACTTAGGGTAGACCGCAAAGGAATGCATCCAGGTGGGTTTTGAAAGTCTCCAGAGAAGGAGACTCCACAACCTCCCTGGGCAGCCTGTTCCAGTGTTCTGTCACCCTCACTGTAGAGAAGTTTCTCCTCATGTTGAGGTGAAGCCTTCTATGTTCAAGTTTGTATCCATGTTCCTTGTCTTATTACTGTGCACCACCAAAAAGAGATCAACCCCCTCCACTTGATGGGTGAGTGATGTTAACTCACTCTTTGCAATGAAGCAAAACATCACCTCAATGTACACCAATACTATACATTGCATCTCTAGGAAGGAAACATGACAAAAATACAAACCCAAGGTCAGTTAAAACACAAAACAAAGTTGAAACCTGGCAATGGAACAGTTATCTAAATGAGGAAAGGAATTAAGAGTTTCTCCAACAGCTGGGTTTTCCACTTGATAAAACTGTGCTATAGGCTACTTGGAAAGGGAGAGACATATACAACCATGTAACATGTCGCATTTAACCAAAATCCAGAGGCAATTTCCATCTGTTTCAATGAATTTTAAACACACTCTTTTCCCCCTCTTTCAGTGGTTTGCAAATAAAAGAAATCACACACACAGAAGCTACAGAAACCAAGCTACAACTCCAGAAAAGATAAAGAAACTTACAGCAGGCAAAATTCTCACTCAGGATGGACAAGGCTCTGCAGCACTAAGGAATCAGATTTTAAGTTATATATCTATCTTTAAAAAGAAAAAGTAATCACAGCACAGACTGCAGCTGCCAAAAAGAGTCCTTCTGGTTCTGCAAGTAGAGGACTGTGCTCCTGCTGCCATGGAAACTGAGTCCCTGGCTGCTCTGGTCCTGGTACAGTGCCACACATGCTCTCCAGCATTTAACAAATATTAATAATGCAAAATAATACTGATAGATCAGAAACAAAACAACAAAGAATTTTAAAAAGGCAATAATTCTCCTTTTACATGGCTGCAGCCCAAAGGCTGCCAGCCTTATGCTAAGCCAGCTTTAAATCTTTTTCTCTTAGTTTCCAACACTTTCCTTGGCATTAACTGTAAGGTTAAAATGACCACCAGGCCTTAGCTTAGACTGAAAAAAGCCAGGAAACCTGGAGGAAAAATTGAACCATTTCCACTAGTCCAACTGACACCTCTTCAGTGAGCAATATGGTTGTACATACTGAGCATTGGACTGCTCGTAGGAGACCTCATTTCTGTTCCTGGCTCTGCTGCTGAATGCTTATACAACCACAAGTCACTTGCAGAAGAGCTGTAGCACCATTTATTGCCCTCTTCATGAGGAGCATGACACAGAGCTGCCAAATTGGCCTCAGCTTTGGGGAAAAAGACACCGTCCTCACCAGGAGTAGAACCACAGTAACAGGGCATTATCATTAGGGCAAGACACAGGGTGTATCTTCCCCTGAAAGACCATCAGAGAGGGAGCTCACATCCCTGGTTCAAAAATCTTCTGACTTCTCTTAGGTTAAAATCTGCCTTTTCAAGATCTTTCAGTTTGGATGAGTTTAGTTTTATTTTTCAACTAGCTTACAGCGTTATAACTCTTAAAGTCTCATCAGTTTGTTGTCTCCTGTATTTCAGCCAGAATTTCTCACAGAGAAGAAAATCTGCATTCATTTTATCACAGGGCCTTTTACCCCTTCCTTGTGGCTATCTAAATATTAATAATTGCAACAGGAAATAAAGAGTTAGAAAAACCACATTTGGCACTTCCAACACTTCCTGCACACACTCCATGGAAGAGTGGAGACTCCCCTTTGGCTAGAAGCAGCTGTCTGCTCTGGAAGCAGAGCACACTGGAGCAGGCAGCCTGCTTTTCCACCAGGGACAGGCCACCGCATAAGAAAACCAGCAGCAACACCGATTTCCATCCCCATCGCTCAAACACAGCTCACTGATTTGTTTTCCTTGGCAGAGCAAAGGAAGAGGAATGGCCATCCCCTGGCACTTCATTCAGCATGCAACAGCACAGAGAAGCAGAGCTGAGGAGCAGTGTGCTTGGGAACCTCTCTGAAACTGCCAGGGAAAAGCCACAGGTAAATGGGAAACTTGCAAAGAGGAAAAGGCCAACAAGAGAAGCAATGCCATGAGGACCAGGAGACCTTCACAGCAGATCAAGCCTACCACAAACACCTCTCTGATCCAACATCACCGTCTCTGCAGCACACCGAGGACACAGTAGATTTGCTGGTGAATTAAAAGAGCTGGTGCCATTAAAAAGGTAGCAGAAACAAAGGCTGGGCAGTTTCTCTGCTACAAACAGCTAAGAGAATCAATGCTTAGACATTTTCAGCTGTTCCAGAGTGTTTCATGGTCCTTTAGGTGGACAGTGAAGTCCAGCACTGGCAATCTCTTTTTCTGGCTGTGTCAGACAAATGTGTTCACCAACACATTACTCTTGGTTCTCCAGTCTCATAACTGTGATTTGTTCATTTGAGTTAATCTCTAAACATTTTCACATTAATAGTTAATTATCCTAAGTATCTTCCACTCTACCATCAACTACATCTCAAATGTGATGAGAAATCACATCTCAAACTTATGCTAATTCTGGGTTTGTGACATTGCAGACAAAGTGAACTGCTCTACATTGACTTTTGTTTTAACTTTTCACACTTTAAAATGCTCTGGATGAAGATTGTCTCCATTGGCTCAACATGTAGAATATGTTCCTAGCCTCTGAAATGAGAGCTCTCAGCTCCTTACTAAACGAACCAAGCCCCTGCTGGGTCTACTGCCCTTTTGTAATTCCCTCCAGAACTTACTCATTCTTTTCAATCTTCCCATTCTCCTTGACCTCAGGAAAGCTTTTCAGACCACACCTTATACCTGTACCTAGAACCATGTCCTTTCTTGCTACAGCACAGCAGCACTCTGTAAACCCTTCTGTAGCCATAATGTGCCCAGTGGCTATCCCAAGCGTTCTCTTTTCAATGGTCCTATCCCACTTCTCTCTCTCTTTCCCAGACCATGAGCAGGAATGATGGAAACCCACCACTCCCTGGGAAGCAGTCTGTATCTAGAGACAGCTCTTCATGTGAATGTGCCAGGAGCTGGGTCAATGGAGATGGGCATGTTTCCCTCAGGTACTTAATGCTTGATTTTCTGCATCAGGGATGCAGCATAGGGAAGACAATTGAAATCTAAAGAACATGGAAGCTGGTTTTCTCAGAACAGACAAGAATATAATGAAAAAAGGAAGAGAAGCAAATAACAGCATTCACTGTGGAACACAAGAGATCACTAAACTTGTTTTCAGCCTAACTTGCACATGAAGATCATGTCCAGCAGATCAAGGGATCAAGCAGATCTCCTCCCCCTCTACTCTGCCCTACTGAGACTTCACCTGGAATACTGCATCCAGTTCTGGGCTACCCAGTTCAGAACAGACAGGGACCTACTCGAGAGAGTCCAACAGAGGGCTACAAGGATGATGAAGAGACTGGAGCACTGCCTGATGAGGAAAGGCTGAGAGCCCTGGGGCTGTTTAGTCTGTAGAAGAGAAGACTGAGAGGGGATTTAATAATGTTTACAAATACCTGAGGGCTGGGGCTCAAGAGGAAAGTGACAGGCTCTGCTCACTTGCACCCTGTGATAGGACAAGGGGCAATGGATATGAACTACAGCACAGCACAGGAGGTTCCACCTCAACATAAGGAGGAACTTTTTCACTCTAAGGGTCACAGAGCATTGGAACAGGCTCCCCAGAGAGGTTGGGGAGTCTCCTCCTCTGGAGACTTTCAAGACCTATTTGGATGTGTTTCTGTGTGACCTGCACTAGATTCTATGGTCCTGCTCTGGCAGGGGAATTGGACTTCATGATCTCCAGAGGTCATTCCAAACCCTAACATCCTGTGGTCCTGTAATGAACACTGTACAGACCAGGACAGGAAGGCAACAGGCACACAGGTAAGCAAACAAGCCCTGCCTCTCTGCAACACTCTTCCCAGTACTTCCAGCATGGACGAGCATGGAGGCGGACCAAGCAGCTCAGTTAAACTGCCCCTGACACAGAACAGTCTCAGCACCGAACATGAAGAAAGACTGGAGCAATGGGTAACACAGCATAAAAAACGTATAGAAGGTAGTGGCAATTGTGACTGCTTGCTGTCTCACTTTGTCACACCCCCAAACATGCTGGCATGGCACACTGCTACACTCCTGTGTTTTAGTGCCACTCAGACCATATTTAACTCTTCACAGGACCCAGAGTTTAGTTCACAAACAGGCTTTTAATGTATTTTTATTCCCAAATTGCATCTCTAGTGAAATCTGAACTGAAAAGCAAGAAGAGTATCAGGCTGCCCCTCGGGCTTTTGCATTGGCAGCAGGAGTCATACTCTCTAAAGGGTCTCTATGCACAAAGCCAGCAGAACTGGAATCTTTCTTCCTCCTGATAGCAAGGGCTGAAGCAGGGGGAAGTTTGCTGAGGCCATGTGCTTACCCTGAATTCTGCATATGTAGGAACAGTCTTTGAAACAACAACTCCCTTCAGACTGCATCTCACACCTGAGGCAGCCTCAGTCCTGTCCAGTATGAACAGTACTCACCAGAAAGAAAAAAAACAGAGAAAGGATCCCACTGCAAAGAGGAAGAGTGGAGCTTTAAAAGCGAGAGTAATTCTGCATTTGGCTGTGTCCCCCTGCAGGCAGGTACTGCAAAGCTGAAGAGGCCTTGCAGCTTCTGTTTCGTTTTAAGAAACTGGTTAAGCTGCTGCTTGCTCTTTGCAGCTATACTCTTTGCCACATTTAAGGTTTAATCAACAGTGAAACATTTAAGCAGAGGTCATCCAGTCTCTTTTACCCACTCGCAGGTCTGAATTAAGGTAATGTAAACCCTACTTGGAGCAGAAAAATCAAACCCTATCAAACACAGCCATCAAACTGAGAGCTTTTATTTTGTGTCAAATGCATTGTGTATGGCTGCAACCTGCAAGTTTTTCCTGCATGGCAAGCAAGAAGAAACTTGCAAGAAGAGCCACTCCCCCATCAAAGCAGCTCTCTAGGATGTTCCATTCTGGGTGATGTGTCACACAGCAGTAGGCACCCTGGGCACATAGCTTGCAGGCCCCAGAGATGACCTGGCCCTGCAACATCCACCTATCCTGAGCAAGCCATAGATTAAAACCTAGTATCCCACATTATGAGCATCTCAGAAAGGGACAAACACTTAGAACACTGTGAGTTAGAAACTGGACATTTTTCCCACCATAAAAATAACCCTGATGTTTTATAATGTCACTGACATCCCTGTGACTGTACACCTGCAAGCATCCTCTAAAATAGGTTATAAAATTCAGTCCTGACTTTCCAGAGTTTCCTGAGAGTTAAAAAGCATCACTTGCTTGTGCAGGAAAGGAGTAAAATGCATCTAAAAAATCATGGTCCAAACTGCCCTGGAGCCCTGTCCTCATTGTGTGGATCACACATAGCACACATCATGACAGCTGCAAATTGCAGCTGGGCTTTTGTCTTGCCAGGCCCACACAGACTGGATTGAGCAGAGTCGGTAGTTTTACACAGATTTAAACTCTCAAATAGCTACCCAAATTTCTAACTCCAGAGCCTGAGACTCGCTTTCCTCAGCTGTGCAAACACCCTACCTTTCACTATTTCACTTTCAGGAGTTTAGTTTCCTTTTCATTGATACCTAGGAACAGTTTAAGGAGCTTCTCTACTCCCTTTTTCTTTTCTTTCTCATAAATTGCATTAACCTTTTGAAAAGATGACAGCAAAAGGCATCTCCTTATTTAAGCATTCTGGATACAGCTTTATGTATTTCCACCACACACACAAATGAGTATCTCCTCCTCCTCTCTTGTTAACATTTCACAAGCCACATGCCTACAGTAAAATGAGCACTGTTGCCTTTCCTCCTGGCAGCCCCTTTTGCTACAGTTCTTTTGCCAGCAGGATTTGTTTCTTTTTACTTGCTACCTACATCTACCAGGTTCCTTTTCCTTCCTCCAATGGGTGAAGCACTTATTGTAATCTCTGTTTTCCCGTTTCCCCAAATTCTCAGCATTTGTCTTCATAGCACTAGAGCCCTCTACTCTTTCTGTTCATCCTTTAGGTGTTTTAAATCATGAACATTACTAAAAGAACTTGATCATTTTGAAGTATGCAATATGAATTATGCACCCTAAGGAGAACTGATACTCGCTCAAATGAGGAAACCCAAAGTGACATGAAGTTTCAGCTCTAAAGGTGCTTCTTGGAGCATGCTAAAACTGCAGAGATAATTTAAATTGACATGATGTAGAGTCTAGTCTGTGGGTACTTTACAAAAACAACCAATGCACGATAATCCTAACAGTGTAAGCCACAAATCCCATTTCTCTACCATTCATCTACCGCCTTTCACAAGTGAACCGTGGGGACAGAGAGCTCCTAGGTTCTCTTTATCGTATTGAAGTTAAAAACAGGTGTTAAACAGCCTTTTTCCTTTTTTTTTTCCTTAAAACAGGATTTATTTCTTTCATTTCATTCATTTCCTACAAGTAAAACCTCTAAAATCTACTGCCACATACCAAGAAAGAATTGGGCCCTGTGATATACAAGAAGGTGGTTATGGGGCAACCTGGGATAAACTTAGCACACCTTACAAAGCAGTACTGAGTAATCTGATTTGTATAAGAGCTGAGGTCATTACTTTTGCATGCTTCAGGCCATATTAACTCACAGGCAGATAACCTGAACTACCAACCACAACAGAGAATGAACAGAGAGCAAATTCTAAGGAGATGATACCAGATGATTCCCCTTCTAGTCCAAAACTCCTTTAAAAAAAAGCCAACATTATACCAGCAATGGTCTAGAGAAGGGGGGAAAACAATGTCAGTCTTAGACAAAGATGGCTTCTAGCACATGGAGTATTGACTCAAATAGTTCTCCTTCCAGAACTATTTAAGATACTCTTGGTTACAAAATCTTCTAGTGCATACAGACTGCCTACCACAGGGACAAGCTTGTTTCACAAACCAGTTATTTACACTGATGAAGACCATCCTGTCTCTTCAGGAAAAAAAAGCATGAGCAAATCATTACAGAGGTGAGCAGGGTCCAGCAAGATATCTGCACATTCTTTTCCCCCTCCAGCATGCTGAGTTTTCCAGAACAGATTTTTCCATGGCACATGTTCATAAAATAGTTTTTCAATAAATGTCCTTTATTATAGCAGTGATAAGAGAGGGGATATCTAGAAGGAAACAACATGGTACATGTTCTTTCACCCGGTCAGTACAACTCTAAACAGTACATAGGCTGAAAAGAAGCATGCATTTTGAAAAGAAAACAGTATTCAGAACAATGTAAGCAAGAAAAATGTGTGTGAAAAATGCAACTGAAACGCCTTTCAGACTGCTTGGAAAAGCAACTGCAACATATGAACTAAATTACGTCCATGAGTAATTTCTATAGTATGTTCCCAATCAATAATAAATGCCAAGTTCAGACTAAAGCAAAGAATTCTTCCTGATGTCTCCACATCAAAAAATTGGTCTTCCCGACATCTCAGAAGTCACCAGACCAGAATCTAGCCAGCATATTTTTACAACCCCCAAAACTGTGTAACTCCACTGAAACTAAATCAGATTCAATTATCCATCTAACCATTCCAACACAGAACAATTCACACACTCAACAGATGTGGTTTTACACTCTCTTTCTGATACAATGTTCAGAGAGCAGATTGCAAGGAAGAGGCAAAGATAAAGAAGCAGCCCAGATTCTGACCCACTCGTGCTAGGCAAGGAGCTCAGCCCACAAACCTCTTCAGTGTGAAGTGCAGGGTGCAGCATCTGTTCCTTAAGATGCTACTCAGCCACGATCCCAACCTCTGAAACAGCAGTTCCCAAAGCACAGTCCCTGTATCACCTGCAGTTCACCCAGTGTTGTACAACAACACAGAGAGGGACTTTTAAACAGCAGACTTCAAGAAGACTACGATCAGCCTGCTCAGGGGTTGCCAGTGCTTCCGCTACTGTTTCCCTCTGGAAGCTCACACACTTTGGAGAAAACCTGCCTACTTCTGACTACCCCCAAGTCCAAGCCAGTTCTCAGACAGCCACAGCATCCAGGAGTCTCTTGTAATTTGAAATATTGCAAATCCAAGAGGCCTCTAACTAGTGCCAGTATCATTCCGGGATGAAACATTTTAAATCTGAATTAAGTAACACTGCTATCTCCCCAGATCAAAAACTTAAGCATACATAAATCTTATCAAGTCCTTGAGTACAAAAGCACCAGAAATAAACTTTATGTTTGATGTTATAACATCAACACATTCCTCATGAAGAAGTGTCTGGGAAGCCCTGCTGTCCTTACACTAATCTACTTAGATGTCACTCAGAGTGTCACCTGTCACAGGTTTATTGGTGAAGCTTTAACTGGATAGTCACAAACTGACAAACACTTCTTTTCTTGATACATGCCCCAGGTTTAGCAACTTTCAAGAGTTCTTTCAGTGAATTATAAACTTACAAACATTCACAGAGAGAATTCAAGAGATGTGTTACCTGCTACAGTATCTGCAACTTAAAGCTCCAAATCAAAGTTGCTTCTCTTTAAAGGCTTTGTTTCTATGACTTCTTTTACAGATGCTTCTTACACTCCACAGGTGAGACAAAGTCTCCTAGGCTGTCAGAAGACGCAAGCAAAATAATGAAAGGCAATAACAGCACAACCCTACCTACCAGCCAAAGTTTACTGGGTGCCACTTACATGCATCGAGGGCACACCACAGGAGAAGGCAAGAGTGCCACCCTCCTAGGACTGAAAGTATAGATCTCCCTGCTCTCTCTTCACTTACACTACCAAGAAATGTAGTTATGTGTTATGTGGCTGACACCTTCAAGCAGAACTACTTGTTCACCTCCCTTCTCCTCGTCAAGCCTGAAAATGTCTATTTAAACACAAAACATACACCAGCCCCACATCTCGTAGGATGCTTAAGAGTAAGCAGCGTTTCACATGAGCACCTGTCACCGGCCCTGAGCTTCCGGGCCGGAGCTCCCCCTGGGGTTAAACATCTCGCAGCTCCCGAGGACACAAACCGCGCCGTTCCCTGTAGACTCTCCGAGCAGAAACGGTGCTGGAGGCGAGGGCGGAACATCACGGCGGGTAGGGAGCAAGCAGGGACAGGGCAGAGAGCGGGCAGGGAACGGGCGGGTGAGCGCTTCCGCCGGACTCCCGCTGCCTCATCGCCCCACGGGTGCCCCGGCCGAAGCACCTGGTCCCGACGCCAGCCCGGAGCCGCTGCCCCGTGGGGCGGAACTGCGCTCACGGCGGGCCCGGGTGCCGCGTCACCGATCTGCTGCTCCCGGCAGCCAATCGGCGCTGGAGCCGGGGCCGGCGCGACTTCACTCATTCATTCATAAAAGCGAGGCGCAGCGCAGATGGCAGCGCGCCCTTCCAGGCTCGGCGCGCTGAGGGCCCCGCTCCCCCGCTCCCCTCTCCGCCGGGGCACGGACACTCACGGCAATCCGCCTCGTCGCTATTATCCGAGCAGTCGTCGTCCTCGTCGCATTTCCAGACGGCGGGAATGCACCGTTCGTTCCGGCACTGGAACTGGTCCTTCTCGCACTCCTTGACGGCGCCTGCAAAACACGGGGCCGCGCCTGGGTCAGGGGGCCGCGCTGCCAAGGTGGGGCGGCGGGGGCATCCCGGGGCCGCTTCGCCGTACGGCCCCGGCAGCACACAAGCCGGGCAGACCACCGGGAACCGCCGGTCGAGTGTGGGTGCTGGGGCTGAACTCGCCAGGGCAGAGCGGCTCGGTGCGGGGCTTGGGGGAGACGCGCACCCGCGGGAAGACCGGAGGTGGTCCCGAAGCTGCTTTTGTGCGGGAATCAAAGGCACCGTTCCCGTGCTTCCCCGCATTGTTTTAAAGCCGGGCGGGGGGTGAAGGAGCCTGGGAATAGAAGATGCTTAAACGTGAAATGCAAAAGACAAAGAAAAATCGTAAGGCACACTGATGCCGGGACTCCCTGCGCGTCCGTTAGCGGGGCTAAACGCAGATACCTGGGGACGCGGAGGGTAACAGGCGCCGGCGCTGGTCCAGGAAAAGGGAACTAACCCAACTGAAGTTGAGGGTAGGAGAACGGGGACGGAGAAGCAAATCTGCTTTGCAGACACGGTGCAGTGCTTCTGTGGTGAGGCACAAGTCTCCTCAGAAAGGGATTAAAGGTGGCAGCTCCTGTCACCAGCGCTGGTGCAGCATTCGCCCTCTGCACAGCGCACCCGACCCCCGCAGGTCGCAAACCACCCGAGCGTGCCCTGCCCTCCGTAGGTCCCAACCCTCTCACGGGGCATCGCGGCGAGTGGGTGCCCGGGCAGGCAGGTCTCTCGCCCCCTCCTCGCCCGGGAGCGCCGAGGCGAGGCACGCATTTGCCGCATGTCGCGGCCGCCCGGCCGCTGAGGCAGAGCCGCCGGGCCCGCGCCGGACCCACCTTTGCCGAGGTGCAGCTTCAGCAGCAGCAGCTGGAGGAGCAGCAGCCGGGCGAGCGCTGGCCGGCACATGGTGCTCGCTCCCTCCCTCCCTGGCAGTGTGCGGGGTGCGCGCAGCCGGCGCGCCGCTCGCCTGCCCCGTGCCGACTGCGGCCGGCGCCGCCCCCGCCGCGCCGCGCGCCGCCGCCGCGCCGTGACGCGCCCCGCTGGGCGGGCCCCGCGCGCCGCCGGTCTGCACGGCCACGACCACCGCCAGCCGCTGCACCCCCGAGAGAGCGATCGCCGGTTCCAGGCCCCCCACCCCCCCCGCGGGACCCATACCCGGAAGGACACCTGTGAGACGCCTTCCCCGACACGCTCGCGCGAACGGGCGTGCTGCGGCGGCGCCTTACGGCGGCGGCGGCCACCGAAAGCCCCGCAGATGGCACACGCGTTCCAGGCCCTGCTGCGAAGGATGCTGGCCTGCGCCCCGGCTGAAGCCGGGGTGGCAGCGGCTGGGATCACCTGCTGCTGCTTCGCGAGGGGCCAAGTGCCCCCTGGGCTGCGAGAGGCGACAGCATCTCCGGGCAGTAGGACCGGCGGTGCTGGGCTGCCAGCAGCAAAAGGATCCCGGCAGAGCGGGGCAGGGCCGGGCCTGGCCCCGCTGCGGTACCCCGGGCCTCCTGCAGAGATAGACAGCCCCGCGCCCCTCGGAGCCGGGTGCGCAGGGTCGGGCCCTCCGTTCGTGAGCCTCCCTCCATATGCCCACTTAATGGCTGCCTTATTCGTGGGCTTAATTTGAAGTCAGTTAAGCACGAGGAGTCTTTTAAATGGCCTCGAGTCACAAATGGTGCGCGCTCATTACTGCAGGGCTCCCACTGAGGGATTTCATTACGGCCATACTGATGTAATTTCCATTTAATTGTGTTCAAATTAGTGAAACACGCACCAAGTATGTAAAGGTGGCCACTTCCCTTGGCAGGCCCGGGTCACTCTTCCTGCTGCTTGGGCACTTTGTTCCGTGACTACAAAGGCAACGCGTTAGGAGCCACTGGGGCCGTATTTGTCAGCCCCTTGGTGCATCGGTGATGAGAAACGGTTCACAGCCTCATTAGCACAGTTAGCATTAGGAGAATTTCAGTCACCTTGCTATGAAAAGATGCTTTTCAGGAGGAACTGGAATGTAACGTCACAACAGGATTAACACGACGTGTTGTCTAAACAAGTTCTAATTTCACATCAACCAGTAACAAAACTTCACTGCTTCAAACATTGAACTGCCACTGGCTTCAGAACTGAGATGCCATTGAATGTGCACCTGTGCCTTTAACAAAAATTTTGCAAGTCATTAGTAGTGCTGCTAATGGCGTTGGAATCATGTGAGGAGGAGGAGAGCTAATTGCTGAGCTGTTTCACCAGCAGCTTATGGAGTATTAACATTTATCCAAGCCTTTTGGAACCGTATTTTAGCATGCAAAACGTAGCGATGTGGTGCCTGTTTGTCTTGGCTGCATCGATGTAATAGATTGCAATAACTGCTTAAAGCAAATGAGGTATTTATAATACATTAGGTTAATTTTATCTTTTTTTTTTTTTTTAAATGTGCCAAAACACAGATTCATAAAGCTTCTATAATTTCTGGCCTAATTCTTCTCTAAATTAATTTGAATTGGAAGTGGCTCCAAAGACAATAATGAAGTGATCCAGCAGAGCATCAGTCACAGCACTAATTTGTTACAGTTCCAATCAGAATGTGATTTTAAAAAAACCCAACAGGTATTTTGGCCTAATGCCTCTCACAGAAAACAATATTAATAAGCTTTTTTTGAATGAATTGTTCTGATGACACCTGACCAACAGCCTTCACTGACCAACTATTGTAGGGCTGCTTGTAGCTTAGTACCATCTTGTGGACATACACGTCTACAAGGAAATGCAGAGGCAAGAGGGAAACTAGAGGTGATAAAGGTGAAGTAAATCAGGCATGGGAAACCATTTGGCTTGTAAGAGAAATTAAATCTAGTTCTATCACAATCAGATTTAAGTCAAACTACAAATCTCATCAGTTTATCATTCAAGAACTGTTTCTCCTACAGGCCACAATCTCTCACTTTCATAGTCATAACTCTTCTTTCTCCTAAAGCTGTCACTCAGTTCTCCATCATTCAGGCATAAGCAGCAGTGTGATACACAGTGCCACACTGACGAAACAAAACCTGAGAGGTACTTATTGTCTGTGTATGAGAGTGCAGCATCTAGTGACCAAAGTTTCTGTTGTCCAGGTATGAGAGTGCAACATCTAGTGACCAAAGCTTCTGCTGAACTGTAAACCACACAACATCACAGATTAACAGCTGCATTTACACATGCACAGATACAGCCCTTATCTCACACCCAGGGATTCTTCTGAGCAATTCTCACAGCCGCTCTCGTAAGCATATTTATATGTGTAACTTCAAACCCAGGTTAGTCCCATTTTGACTACCTCTCCTGGTCTTGCTTGGCAAATCCACTGAAATGTGACCCCTGACCATTCAGCATTGCTCTGCCATGTAAAAGTGGGTGGGAAGAGCAGCTCCTTGGAGCCTAGTGTCCTGCAAAGTGCTGTGTTACTCACAGTGCTTTTCCAGTATGGTTTCAAATCCATCCTCTGCTTCATGCTATCACTTCTGCCTCTTCATAGCAGCTCTTTCAAAGGAGTGGGGAGAAGATAAGAGATGCTTTGCAGTCCATTGGGGAAGTTTTTATTCAGCTAGAGGGAAGCTACCACAGAAAGCTTTTGCCCATCTTTCCCATCCCAAGGCTGGACACCATACTTTAGTAGTATCCCTAGACAATAGATCTTTGAGTGCAACCAAACCTAAAGTCACAATAGGGACCTTTCCCATTAATTTTAATGAGCATAAGAAAGAAGGGTCCGAGAGGAAAAAAGTGAGGATTAGGTGTCTGGCAAGATCTTTTGCATGCTGGAGGAGCACTGCTGTAGTCTGCTCTGCTCTTTGCTGTCATACAGTGACTAATCACCGTGAAAGCTAACAGAAATGCAGACTGGAGGCCGCTTAGTAACAAGTACAGTGGGATTTTTTTCAAGATGTTTCACTTCAAACTATTTATCCTATTACTACTAACAAAGAAATCATGAATTGGAGCAAAACTAGAATTGACAGTGTCTCATGTAACTATACAGTGACCACATACCAGTGCTGTAAAGCTGCAGATTAGTACCACAGGCTGCTGTTTGCTCTCTGGCTCCCAAAAGGCTTTGACACAAATGGTGAAGCCTCATAGCAGCACCAAACCTGCATTTGGGGTTTTCTTTCCTTTTTAAAAATTCTGTGAGCTAGATGCCTGCCCCATTTCTCTCCCACACCTTATTTGTTTAGGCCCCAGAGCTGCAAAGAGGTGGTGTATTGTGTGTGGAGGGCGGAAGAGGAGACAAGGTCTGGCTCTGTGAGGTGCAAAATTCCCTCAGCTCCTAGCAGCCCTCTGGAAAGCTCTAAGCATCTTGAAGGCTCACAGACAAATTATTTTAGCATTAATTACAACATCAATGAGAAAATAATACCCAAATGGGAATTTAGGATGATGTCTGCGTGGAATGTCTCTCATTATTTTTGTATGGATTTCCTATGACAGCAGAACACTTTAAAACCCATCTGGCTTTCAAGCTAGTGCTGAATCCCTGCCTTCATGCTAAGCAGTGGGCAGAGTCCAAGTCCTCTCATTTGTATGTTCTTAGAGCTGTCTTTCTGTATGAAGGAATATGAACTCCATATTTGTTTTCCTTTTTTAAGTGAGAGCTCATTAAAAGCAATTTTTTCGAGGTTGGATTCTGAATGTTATTTCCTTCCTTTTTTTTTTTATTTACTAGCTTGTCTTTAATTAATTTGTTTTCACACCTATCCCTGTAGATAGTGCCATCTCATCACTTTCAGTTCCTAAAGAAGAAGAGACTGAATGGAGTCTTGGGCATAACCAAAACACTTGAGCTTGGTCAGAATGGAATTATTTGGTTTTTAAATATGGATAAAAAAGAAATGGGGAGACAGGAAGAAAAGGAAAACACTGAGAGATCTTTTTTTCCATGAGAGAAGAAGGATCCAGCTACCATCTTGCAGATGTAGACCTGATGTACAAATGTGCTTTCGCTTTGCACAGTGTTTTGCTTAGTCAATCCAATTCTTCTGGCTGCCTCTATGCACAGCTTCATTAGAGATAGGAGAGTCACACAAACACAGCCTTGTTTACATTTGTCCATCCATGTGAGACGAGTTTTCACTGCAATGGAGTTGTGAAGAACTTGTTTCACTGAGCTTGAGAAACCTTTTCTTACCAGTGCTAGGACAGAGCTTATGCCAGGTGTGGAATCCATGCTTGTTTGAGTGACAGACATCTGCATGACAATTCTATGATTCTGTGTGCACTCCCAGAGCTAGGGCTCTTTCAAGCAGTGGAGAAAATGTGTCCTTTCAGATTTCCTGCTTGTTACACCACGTTGCAACAACAGCAGCTGATGGATCAATCCCTGTGGCATTTTGTCATATCACATAAAGCACAGAGTGATAGATGCGTTTCAGAATAACATGTCCTAGAAACATAGTTTCTGGAAGCACAAAACAGCTCTCCTCCTAGCCTTCAAAATACTGGCCCATCCCCAACTCTTCCTTCAAAAGCAAAAGTGTCTCTCAGGTTCACAGGTGCAAAGTTCTGATTAAGATGGATCGAGCCTGAAAGAATACAAGCAGATAGATACTGGTAGTTAAACCAACCTAAACCAACTCCTACTAATTCAGCTGGTCCTTGACTTGCTGCATCTCTCATGCTTCAGCCCTGGACTCTCCTGTGGCTCTGCTAAAGCACAATATTTATGCATTAGTGTGCCCGCACAGATCTTGTCAGATTCATAGTCTTAACTTCAACAAGATTTCCCACAGCACTTGGTTAAAGTACTCGGATTTTTACTCATGACACTCCTGCTGTTGTCTTAGAAAGACCCTGGCTCCCCTTTGTTCACTCTTTGGAAAGCTTACACATGTCCAAGCTAATCTCAGAGTTGCTACTTTCTAAAATAACTTTTCTATTTCAATCTAACCTGTGCAACCCAGTAGGATTGCCAGGTAGTTGTTGTCCACTGGTCACCAAAGACTGGTTTTGGTACTTGGGAAGGAAGCCTGTGATCCCTAGAAGGATGGAAGGGGAGCACAAGGCCAACACAAAGTGCTGAAGGAGAGCACTGAATGGCTGCAGCCAACATCACAGCCCTGCACAGATTTTTCCCTGTCCTCTGGAAAATTATACATCCTATAGCCAGATCAGGTTAATGAAGCCCATGCTCTTCAGCTGGTTTAGAGGGCTAGGCCCTAAACCAAGTGAACACTCACTGTGCTAGAGGGCACAGGCCTGAAGGACTAAATGGGCACACAAAGACCATGACAAGTCCTTGTAGTTCACCTGAAAGTTGGCTTGGGAAGTGTATTGTTCCTTTTGCTATTACAAAGCAGATATTGGAGAAATTCAGCTATTCCCACCCAAATGTTTGGGATCTGTTTTGATTTAATCCTAGCCAACTCTGTGGGTCCCCCAAACATGGCACAGTGTTTGTATCTCCTGATTCAGTGTAGAGCAACACCTGCTTTCAATCCCAAAGTGAAACCTCAATTCAGCAAATCACCCAGCCCTCAACAAAGACACAGAGGGAAGTTGAGGCCACCTCCCTTTGTCCAGGTTCACAATCTTATCTGTGCCTTGCCAAAACAAAATCAATAGCACAAAACATGAAGGTTTGGGCCTTTTGTTAATCATTTGACAACCAAAGTCTATAAATTCATTTCCCCATTTCATTCCTTTATTTATCCTGCTGCTCTGAAAGTCCTGAAAGGACAATGAAAACTGGCCTGACTCTGGCTGTCTCAGTCAAATAAAGCTGGCATGGACATGGAGTTACACTTAGCCACCCACCCACATGATTTCAGCTTCTCAGCCATCAAAGCACAATCAAAACTGCGTTTTCCTGACTGTCAGTTTCTCTATGCAGTTTTTAGAGCACAGATGTAATAGGTTTTACAGGGAGTCCCTTTGATTGGTGCCAGCCCTGCACATTCTCATTCTGCCCCTAATCTCTCCTTTGTGGCACGCGGACTCGGAGTGGTGGGCATGGATCCCAGCGAACACTGATTACCATCCAAATTCCCTTTTGGAAATGATCCCATCTGGCAACTGTGGGACCCAAAGCTTCAACCCTCACCTATTGTTCTTCAAAATGAGCAGATTCAACTTTATTACAGATTAAACATTTGCTGTATTTTACATTTAAAGCTAATTTCAAGTGCTATGTCAAAACACAGAAGCTTTCTCTACTGACCCTCCCTTAGGCTTTTGTATTTTAAAGACGAATAAAAAGTAAGCAGTCCAAGCCATTTACTGCTTTTTTTTTTTTTTTCAGAATACATACCAAGAATTGCTCCCCAAGCTTAAATTTTGCATGTCAAGTTTCATCTGGGAGCAGATTCGTTTTTACAGCTCAGTTATCAGCTGTGCAAACAGCCTATTATTCATGTTCATCTAGGGTCTAACAGCATTATTTGCCTCTCAAAAATTTGCCAGGCCAGGAAAATTATGCAGGACCCATTTCAGAGAAGGAGCTAAAAAGAGACATGGCTGAACAGGCCCATGGAAGGCAACCAGCGGTCTTGTACACCTTACCCACAGAGCCGAGAGCAATGCAGTTATCTCCTGTTGCACAGTAAGGCTCATATCAAATCCCTGCGCAGCTCTGCACTGTGACTTCTCTCCCCATCTGTGGTCACATATACAGGATGCAGATGGCCAGATTGCTCTGTGATCTACTGTGGAGAAGATGTAGTTAATATATGGCCATGGCATTGCCTCACAACTTGGAAGTAAACCAGGCAGTAGGGCCCTGCATGCACAGAAGCCCCACCAAAAGCCATGTTCCACATCAGCTGAGCTCTCCTTAGCATTCAATCCCTCTAGCATATCTGATGACAGGTCTCAATTCATGACTCAGCTACCACCCAAAACAGCCAAAGTGCACAAAACCAACCTTGAGAAAAAGTGTCCAGTCCTAGTTCTCGCAGTGGTGCTCACAGCATAAATGTTTCCTGGATAAACATTGCTCTTCTGAAGCAAGGATAATCTCTAATACTGTGCAAACAAGAGAATATTAAATATTACTGGGCCTTAGGTGCTTATGTCCTGATCTACTGGTCTATTGATCTATAGACATAACACCTATCATACAATTGAAAATTAAATTTGTACCAATGGCAGAAGTAATCCTTTCTTGTACATTCTCTTCTTAAGAGTTTTGTAACCTGAGATAACTTAACCTTTCTGAAACACATAAAAAATTAATGGTAAAATAAAATCAGAGTCTTCCCTCTACAAACAGAAACCCAGCAGAGAAATTCTCTTTGGTTTTAACTGCAGTGTGGGGTGTTATTTTCCTGGATTTTATTGTGTCACTTTTGCACAATGTCAAGATGATTTCCAAATCACTTTTGAGCACCTGAAGCATTGTATGATGTGTCTGCAAATCAAAAGGATCCTCTTGACTTTTATGCAGTAAGTATTTCATGCCTTTTAAGGCAGTCTGTCCTGCTGCCTTTACCATTAACATCTGAAATGGTTGCAGTCCTCCTGCAGAAGTTATCTTCACCATTGACATCTGAACTGGTTGCAGTCCTGCTGCAGAAGTTTGTCTCTCTAGGTGGCTTAAATGACTCTTTTGTCAGCAGTTTTATTAAAAATGCAGAAGCTTAGGATCATCCTTTATCAAAAATTAAACCAGCATGGTTGGCACCCTTATAAAACTTTCACATTGTCATTGTTCTCAAGCTAAGTTAAAGCCCCCTTGTTTGCTTTAGACAGCTCTGGGAATTCATCCATCTTCAAGGGAACTGGAAGGGCAAGACAGCATTGCTGTGATTAAATGCAAGAGTCAAGGATGAACACAGCACAGCACGGTGCTTGATTGGGGGTTGTTATCCAAGTGCACAAGGATGTAGATGTACAAGATGTAACAGCACTTAAGAGCATTCATCTTGAGATAAGCCAGTGTCTGTCCTGCATGGCTGAATGGGAATTTGCTGGAGAGCAAAACTTGAAGAGTAACTTCAAAAAATATGAAAGGGAAAAGGGAAGTGGAATGGTAGCCTTGAATTATTGCTATGGGCAGAGCAGCTTATTGCTTAATGACCCTGAAACAGTTCATGGCTTTCAACAAACCCCAAATGCTTTGTCTGCTGCCATATGGGAAGTCAGGCTGACCACCATCTTCTGACTGTTCTGGTGTCATCAGCACTAATATCTATCTAGGCAGCAGCAAACTTGATGCAAATCCATAATCACAACAACCTTGTGAGCAACCTGAACACTTCACAAGACTGACTTCTATCTAGCTCAGCTCTCTGTTCTGTGTTCTGCTGGTGTTAACCTGTATCTGTGTACAAAACCCACCTATGAAGCCAGGCAATTTATCCTCACTACCTGGAGGCTGATCAAACTGCCTCTCTGTCCTTGAAGATGGATAATTACACATATTTTTCTTTCTGTGAGTAACAGCAGCACAGGACATAAATGTAAACAAGGGTGGTGACTGCTCCAAGGAAAAGACAGGTCTGGTATCTCCAGTCACTACTGTTGTGAGGTGCATGAACCACCACCATGTTCCTAAATAACTGTGCTACAACAGGAAACCCTGAAGACACCAACAGATGTCTTAGACCCTGCCTAGCACTTTCCATGATCAAATTCTTTTTTCACATACAGTATTAATAAAATTCATCATCTGAGATATCTGCCAGAAGGCTGACTCTTCTATTTTCTCTCTTTGTTTCAGCCAAAAATATTTCCCATCCTTGAGAGAACTAAAGCAGGGAGCACATATTGTTCCCCCACATGAGAGAAGGGAATAACCCCAGTACTGTTTAACTGAAAAGCCTTCAGAGCCTTCAGATCTCGAAATAGGGACTTCAAATGAGTTAAAAACCATATAACTTATTTACTGCACACAAAAACTGTGCTATGCTTACATTAGAAAGGCTGCTAATCAAGCAGCATAAAATGGTGTGGTTGCCTGTGAAGCAGTAATTGATGTGCTTGGTGCACAGGCACCACGAGAGCCCTGTAAATGACACTGTCACATATGCTGTTTTCCATGAGACCCTTACCTCATTCAGTGCACAGAATGAACAGTGCTCAACTAATGTCTAGCTTTCAATAGTTTATTTTCCCTTCATTATTCACTCTCACCAGGCATTATTTATTGCACACCATTCAGATCCTGCTTTGAAAACAGAATTATTCATTTCTTCGTGGGCTTTGCTGTGGTGCTGATCAGAATGGTCTGAATGCTTCAGCCATCAAGGCTTTCATTTTTATGAACTCTCTGGGATGTTCAGGTTGTAGCTTTTGCCATTTCTGAAGAACATGAGCTGTGCAAGTAGTACCAGCTAAACCTGGGTCCCTAGCACAAGCTGTTTAAATTTCAGATTATTATCCATGACTTTGTATACTCCAGATTCAGATCCCAGTGGCTTTAGCTGCAGCTGTGGTTGCTCAACAATTACCTGTTCTACCACCCTGAGATCTTAGCTCTGTATCGCAATAAAAGAGAAACTTGCAAGAAGAAAGCAGCCTTGAAAAGTTTGATTTGATCCAAGTAGGATGCTCAGAATCAAGAGTTGTCTGGCACATGTGGAGACTCTGCTCCTCACTTGCCATGAAGGAAAGCCATCACAAAAACATCATTATTTTGTTCTGCAGATCCTTGCATCATGGCTGTGTGCTCTTCATTTGCAACAGGCAAGGCTTTGGTGCCTGCTCACTGCAGAATACTGATTTTTCTGCAGAGCACACTTCAGCATGCTAGTTTTTAAATGAAGCAAAGGTCCAGGTCCCAAGCAAAAAAATACAGTGTGGAATCCCAGAATTAAAAGATAATGTGGAATCCCATGATTAAAAGATAGTGTGGAATCCCAGAATTAAAATATAGTGTGGAATCCCAGAATTACAGAATGCAAGTGTGTAAAACAGCTGAAGCCAAGCTCCCCAGGAAACATAGGAAGGATCGACTTCTGTGAACTTAATTTTGTCACTTTAACACTCCTTGGTCATAGGTTTTCTAAACATAAGTGCTGGGCGGGTTTAACACCAACCACAGATCCAGCACACCACACACCTCCTCAGACTTTCAGTCAGCCAGCTTGCTCTTGCAGTTTGTGGACTATAAGAGGGAGGATGAGTGCCCAGCCTGACCTAAATAATGCCATGTCTGCAGTTAAACCCTGCTCAACCAGAGCAGACCACGCTCCCTATACACCAGGTCCCAGTGGGATTCACCAGTCCTGCTCTGGCAAGCCTTTTTGAAACCAACCCACATGGATGTTGGGCTGTCAGCGTGCAGATGACTATCCACAAGAAAAAAAATGTAAAGCTCCAGCCAGACTTTAAATGATGACAGGAACGTGCTGGTCCCTCACTGCCTCTACAGCTTATAGCCATCTCTAGATCCTACTATTTTCTCTGTTCCTAGGCTGAAAGCAGAAACAAAGTAGTTGAGTAACAAGAGGTTTTGAGAGACTAAAATAGGTGGGTTTTTTTTCATGATGAGTTCTGTGTTTGATTGTTTTGCATGTTGATAAATCAAGTCAGTCTTCAGCACGATGGCGTTTTCTCATCATACAGTCCACATTAATGCTCAGCCACTGGGAAGTTTGGACCACAGAAGTGGCAGATGTGTCTTGGTTATGTTGAGCTCATTTTCATGAGGAGGAGGAGGTGAAACTGGGACAATAAACACCAAGATAAATCCTCACTGTGGGACACCATCTGAGGAGCTGAATAACTGTTACAGAAAAGGTCCAGCTGGGGTACATAGAGAATTTGGATCTGCTCTTGTAAGCATTTCAAATTATCTAAGTCTATGAGTCAGAAATATGGATCTTGAGAAGTGCCCTAGGCTTCTGGAGAGGAAAGATTCCAGCTAAGCTTGTATTATTCACCCACCACCATCTTCTCAGACATGGTCATTGTTAAGGAGCACATGGGAAACCAGAACAACAGCTCAGAAATGTCAGATAATTTCCTCTTTGCACATACATTGGAGGGCTCCTGTTGGGAAACACAGCAGCAGCTTTGAGCTTGCTCCAAATAGCACTTGTTGGAACATAGCAGGTTTCAAAACAGAAGAGGGAAGCTGAAGAAACTCAAAGCCATCAGTAACACTTCCCTACATGGCAAATGAGTTATTTACACCAGCTAAGCTTAGACTTCAAAGCCTGGAGGATTCTCATCACTGCACCAGTTACTCTTTCAGAAATACCTTTCATATTGCACGAGAAAGAAAATGAATTTTGGATGCCTCCTTCTGCACAGCACAGATACATGCTGTTGTGCATATGAGCAGAAGATAAAGGCATGTGGAGCACCAGGAAATCACTCTTGTCTTAATGGAAACATCATTGTGCAGTGATGTGACATTCCTGGCCAAAGAGGGGACACACAGCAGGGCCCCTTATTAGGCAGGTTGGTGGTGTTTAAGATCAGAGAAGTGGATGTTCAGAGAACATGAGAGCCAGAACAACAGGGATGTTCTGCCTGGAGAGTGAGGACAAAAAGGAGCAGTGACCCAACAGCACATTGGCCAAGAGGAACCATGTCACATCTCCAGACACAGAGTAAAAGGGCTCTGAAGTGCTGCAGCACAAAGAGCAAGATCTGAGTCTGGGTGTCCTTAAACTGCTGTTCAGGCTTCTCCTGGTGTGATGGTTTGAAACTGTCTTTTTAATTTTTCCTTGCAAAGTTCAGAACAGAGAAAGTGAAAGAATGTAAATAAGTCACTATTGGGTGTAAGAAAGCAAAATAACGATTCTTCTAAACACTTCCATTGGATAGATAGAAAGGTTTAAGAACTATTACCCAAAACAAAGTAGGCATTCTGCACATTCTGCGTTCGGCAGTGGGGGCAGTTGCTGGGCTGTCTGGTTGCTGTTTCTTCTTCTCTTCTGGCTGAAGATAACACATACTGACCTTGGCAGCTAAGTTAACAACTTTCTGCTCTAACTAAACTCTGCTTCTCTGTCCAGGGGGGTCTGGGGGGGAAGCTCCTGGGAGAGGGAGGCCCCTTTGGGAGGGTCCCCTTGGGGGGGGAAGCAAAGGGAGCTTGGTTGTGTTTTTCTGTTGATTGTATATATTTGTAAGTGTTGTGAATTTTGTATATTTGTACATATTCATTGCATTTCATCTGCTTGTAAATACAGCCTTCATTTGCTTCCAGACTGGGCTAGCCTGGTTATTGTCGGTGGGGGGGGGGAATTTCAGCTCACACCGACACACTTTTTATTTTTGGCGCCCAACGTGGGGCTCGATTGCTTGTATGATTTATTCCTGCTCAGATTAGGAAGCAAAATGAAGCTGTTTTGGATTTTGAGTAATTTTATTTCCTCTGTTATCAGTGTGATTGTCTACATATGGGCTGTTTCCTGCATGATAGACAAGATTGTGAGATATGTGGCATATAAGTCGTTTATTTGGGTTAAGAACAAGTTACTGAATGCTGTTGAATTCTGTTGTGGTCTTATTGGGCTTAGAAGATATGGTAACTCAACTATGAATCTGCTAGCAGACACATTTGAGTTTGTTACTCCTCTTACAACTACAGAGGGTCTTTGGAACCAGTGGTACCCTAGATATCTTGTGCTAGCCTTAATTTTGTTGTTTCTTGGAATAATCATATGGCTGCTGATAGCACTGTGTCAAGAAAGACGTAAGGCTACTCACTCTTCCGACCTGCGTAGATGTAAGAGGAAACATAGAAAAGCTCAGAGAGGTTCGGAATTGGTTTCTGATTACGGTGACCAGGAAATCACAGTTCAGGTTTGTGAGAAAGCTGCCGATAGTTTTGACTCAGAGCCAGCAGCAATAGCTGCGGGACCTTTGCCAGAATCTGAGATAACAGACTCGGGTACACAGGCAGACATAGTTACACAGGCAGACTCGGCGACACAGACAGACTCGATTACACAGGCAGAGAGGGATACACGGGCAGAGAGGGGTGCACAAACAGACACAGTTGCGCAGAGAGAAATGGATGCGCAGACAGACATAGTTACACAGAGAGAAATGGTTGTGCAGGCAGACATAGTTACACAGAGAGAAATGGATGCGCAGACAGACATAGCTACACAGAGAGAAATGGCTGCGCAGACAGACATAGCTGTGCAGGCAGACGCCATTAACGAGGCACAGTCTCCTCCTCCTCCCTCTGCTGCCCAGACAGACGCAGCAGTGGCTGCAGGATCTCAAAGCACACCTCCTGCCAACCCTGCACAGACTCCCTCTGCTCCTGCTAACCCTGCGCAAAATTCCTCTACTCCCTCCAACTCTGCTGTGAATGCGAAAGCCAATCCAGTAAATTTGGTGGCCACTGTAAGCAGAAAGCGTAAAGGAGCTACAGGAGGAGATGCAGATGCTGCAGGAGATGGTGCAGATGGAGATGAGGGTCCTTCTACTCAGGGTCCCTCTGTTAAGAAAGATCCTTCTGGTGAGGAAGAGAAGGTTAGCCTTAAAACTCTGGCAGACCTCTTGAGACCCCACATGGATGATGGAGATGTAGACCCTGCTGAATTAGCAACTGCAGGCAGTGCCTCTGAACTCAAGGAAATTCAACGGAGGATTAAAATAGGATTATGGGGACAGCGACCTCAGGATGATGATGATGATGATGATGAGGATGACATACAGTCAGCTAATGCACCCAGACAGGAAATTAGACATGTGAGGAAGGATTACATCAGAGGAGATAACGAGCCAGTCCTGTCTTGGCTAGCCAGGTGTTTTGGTATGGGAGCCCCAGCATTGGTGGTAGGTGACAAGTCGGCCTCTCAGTTGGGGATGCTCTCAAAGGATACAGGCATAGACAGGCATCTAGGCAAGTGCATTGGTAAAGCTTCTCTGTGGGCACGCCTCCTACTGGCAGTCTCGCTGAGGTACCCCAGCAGAGATGATTTACCATGGAACCCTAAGCCTTGTACCACAATAGATGAGGGAATCAAGCGTCTGAGAGAATTTGCTGTGAGAGAAATAATATACGGAGATCATAAGACTCTGAATCCTGATGAAATTCCTGTTGGAACAGGCCTTGCCAAAAAGCTCATTAAGCTTGCTCCTCCTAATTATGCTACTATTCTGGCAAGCAGGATTGTAGCAAGAAATTATGGTGGAGTGCCTCCCACTGTTGGCTATTTCACTGACCAAATGAGGCAATTGGAGGATAGTCTTGCACGTACTTCTTTGGTTTCAGCCATTGAAACTTTGTCTGGAAAGATTGAGAATTGCATGAAAGAGCTGAAGGAGGAATTTAAAACCTACATATCCAACTTGATGAAGGGGGATGATTCTGATTCCTCTTCCTCCAGATGGATACAAATTTCAGCTGTTAGGAACAGACGTGCTCCAAGAAGGCCATTCCAGAATAGGTCAAACCAAAACAGACAGCAGAAGCAATCACGTGGCAGTATCTGGATAACTCTGCGTGATCAGTTTGGTGAGAACATGAACAGATGGGATGGTCAACCAACTTCTGATCTTTTCAAGAGGTTACGGGAGCTGCAGAGGGGCAGATCCCGAGGTAGCAATACCAGGAGGGTAGCTGTCGCTTCCTCAGTTTCCCAGAACAACTCTGATAGCTCCAACAGTGATCCTAATTCTGGTGCTGGACGTTGTGCCAGCTGTACATGTGGAGGTAATCCCCACCATTAGGGGTGCCCTGCCTTCCGCCAGGGGGAGGTAAGGGATAATGGAGATAACAGAATCTATTGGGATGTGTACATCCAGTGGCCTGGCACTTCAAAATTTCAGAAGTACAGGGCCTTGGTTGACACAGGAGCTCAGTGCACCATAATACCATCAAATTATCAAGGGGGAGAATCTATAACTATTCAGGGAGTCACTGGTGGATCTCAAGAGTTGTTTAAGATAGAGGTTGACATAAGTTTAACTGGGAAGCAGTGGAAGAAACATACTATTGTAACAGGACCTAATGCACCTTGTATTTTGGGAATTGATTTTCTGAGAGAAGGGCGTTTTAAAGACCCTAAGGGTTACAAATGGGCTTTTGGAATAGCAACTGTAGAAATTGATGGAGGAAAATTGAAGTTGTCTATCAGACCTGAGCTTTCAGATGAATCTGCAGTTGTGGGACAACATGAGATAGAGGATGTAAAGCTGCCGGTTGCTTCTCAAACTGTGCATCACAGACAATACAGAACCAACCGTGACTCTTTGGTGCCCATTCAAAACTTGATTCGTCAGTTGGAGAGTCAGAAGGTCATCAGCAAAACTCATTCACCTTTCAACAGTCCAATCTGGCCTGTGCGAAAGCAGAATGGAGAGTGGCGTCTGACAGTTGATTTCCGTGCCTTGAATGAAGTAACTCCACCCATGAGTGCAGCTGTACCAGACATGATGGAACTCCAATATGAGCTGGAATCCAAGCAGGCCAAATGGTATGCTACCATAGACATTGCTAATGCTTTCTTCTCTATTCCCATAGCAGAGGAATGCAGGCCTCAGTTTGCTTTCACCTGGAGAGGCATTCAGTACACATTCAAACGTTTGCCCCAGGGGTGGATTCACAGTTCAACCATCTGCCATGCAGTGATCCATGATGCTTTGGAGAAAGGTGGAGCTCCAGAACACATTCAGTTCATCGATGACATCATCGTCTGGGGTGAGACTGCTGAAGAAGTCTTCGAGAAAGGTAACAAAATCATTGACATTCTCTTGCAAGCTGGTTTCGCTATCAAGCGAGACAAGGTGAAAGGACCTGCCAGAGAAATCCAGTTTCTGGGAGTGCGGTGGCAAGATGGTCGCCGTCACATCCCAATGGATGTGATAAACAGAGTCTCCACCATGGCAAATCCCATCAACAAGAAAGAAACTCTGCGTTTCTTAGGCATAGTGGGATTTTGGAGACTGCACATTCCTGGATACAGTCAGATTGTGAAACCTCTATATGATGTGACTCAAAAAAGAAACAGTTTCCAATGGGGTCCTGAGCAACAAGCAGCCTTTGACCAGATCAAGCGAGAGGTAGTCCAAGCAATGGGTCTGGGACCTGTCCGAACTGGTCCAGACATTAAGAACATTCTGTACATGGCCGCGAGTGACAATGGTCCAACCTGGTGCTTATGGCAAAGAGCTCCAGGGGAGACACGAGGACGTCCTCTTGGTTTCTGGGGTCGTGGCTACAGAGGCTCAGAGGCAAACTACACTCCAACAGAGAAAGAGATTTTAGCTGCTTATGAAGGAGTGAAAGCTGCTTCTGAAGTGATTGGAACTGAGTCACAACTTCTTCTAGCTCCTAGATTGCCAGTTCTGAATTGGATGTTCAAAGGCAAAGGTTCTTCACCACATCATGCAACAGATGCTACCTGGTCTAAGTGGATGGCTCTGATAACACAGCGAGCTCGAATGGGAAATCTCGAAAGGCCTGGTTTGGTGGAGGTGATCACAAACTGGCCAGAAGGCACAAGCTGTGCTAAACCTCCAGAGGAGAGAGTAACTCGTGCTGAGGAAGCTCCTCCTTACAGTGATCTGTCTGATGATGAAAAGAGATATGCTTTGTTCACAGACGGTTCCTGTCGTCTTGTTGGGAACAAGCGGAGATGGAAATCTGCAGTGTTGAGTCCAATGCGCAGAGTTGCAGAAGCGAGAGATGGAGAAGGAGAATCCAGTCAATTTGCAGAGGTAAAAGCTGTCCAGCTAGCTCTTAACATAGCTGAACGTGAGAGATAGCCAAAGCTTTATCTCTACACCGACTCATGGATGGTAGCCAATGCCTTGTGGGGTTGGCTGAAAGACTGGAAGAAGAATGGCTGGCAGAGGAAAGGAAAGCTAATCTGGGCTGCAGATCTGTGGCAAGACATTGCTGCTCGCATTGAGAGAATCCCAGTGAAAGTGAGACACATCGATGCTCACATTCCTAAGAGCAAAGCTACAGAGGAACAACAACACAACCATCAGGCAGATCTAGCTGCAAGAGTTTCCCAGGTGGACACAAACTCTGATCCTGATCCTGATCTTGACTGGAAACACCGAGGTGAGCTGTTCTTAGCTTGGTGGGCCCATGACTCGTCAGGACATCAAGGCAGAGATGCAACCTACCGATGGGCTCGTGACAGATCCATTGACATTTCCATGGATGCTATCGCACAAGTCATCCATGACTGTGACATTTGTGCAGCTATTAAGCAGGCAAAGCGGATCAAGCCCTTGTGGTACGGTGACCGATGGTCCAAGTACAAGTATGGTGAAGCCTGGCACATTGACTACATCACTCTACCTCGTTCTCGATCTGGTAAGCAGTATGTGCTGACTATGGTAGAGGCAAGCACTGGATGGCTGGAAACTTAGCCAGTTCCTCATGCAACTGCACGTAACACCATTCTTGGTCTGGAAAGACAAATCCTGTGGAGACACGGAACTCCAGAGAGGATTGAGTCAGACAACGGAACTCATTTCAAGAACAATCTTGTAAAAAACTGGGCCAAAGAGCACGGCATCGAGTGGATATTCCACATTCCCTACTTTGCACCAGCTGCAGGGAAGATCGAACGCTACAACGGTTTGCTGAAAACCACTCTCAAAGCCATGGGGGGTGGATCTTTGAAAAACTGGGAGAAACATTTAGCACAAGCAACCTGGTTAGTGAATAGTAGAGGTTCAGTGAATCGAGCTGGACCTGCCCAGTCAGATTTGTTGCGAAAGGAAGAAGGTGATAGAGTTCCTGTTATCAGAGAAAAGAATCTGTTAGGCAAAACGGTTTGGGTATTTTCTCCTTCAGGAGAGGCCAAACCTGTCCGAGGGGTGGTTTCTGCTGAAGGTCCTGGTCACACCTATTGGGTGATGCAAGAAAATGGTGAAATTCAGTGTATTCCACAAAGAAATCTAACTTTGGCTGAGAGAGGTTAAATTCAGAGTGTTGCGCAGACACAGCATCGCGCCCAAGAGGAGAGTTCATGAGATCTACGGTGCCCGAACCCTGAGAGCCCTGAGTCACCTGAGAGTCCCTGTTCCTTCCTTCGCTCCATCTGCGAGGAAAGAAGCTGTTTGCTGTTTTTCCTGTGATTTGACCCTTTTGAATCATCTACATCTGAAATAGCCGGAATGGACTATGGTCTTTATTCACCTAGTGTTGTAGATATTATTTTAGATTAGATAAATGATAGTAGCAGCCAATGGAATTGTTTAGAAGGGGTGGACTGTGATGGTTTGAAACTGTCTTTTTAATTTTTCCTTGCAAAGTTCAGAACAGAGAAAGTGAAAGAATGTAAATAAGTCACTATTGGGTGTAAGAAAGCAAAATAACGATTGTTCTAAGCACTTCCATTGGATAGATAGAAAGGTTTAAGAACTATTACCCAAAACAAAGTAGGCATTCTGCATATTCTGCGTTCGGCAGTGGGGGCAGTTGCTGGGCTGTCTGGTTGCTGTTTCTTCTTCTCTTCTGGCTGAAGATAACACGTACTGACCTTGGCAGCTAAGTTAACAACTTTCTGCTCTAACTAAACTCTGCTTCTCTGTCCAGGGGGGTCTGGGGGGGAAGCTCCTGGGAGAGGGAGGCCCCTTTGGGAGGGTCCCCTTGGGGGGGGGAAGCAAAGGGAGCTTGGTTGTGTTTTTCTGTTGATTGTATATATTTGTAAGTGTTGTGAATTTTGTATATTTGTACATATTCATTGCATTTCATCTGCTTGTAAATACAGCCTTCATTTGCTTCCAGACTGGGCTAGCCTGGTTATTGTCGGTGGGGGGGGGGGAATTTCAGCTCACACTGACACACCTGGGATGTGTGATACTGTCCTGACTGAGCTTACTACAGGACTGTGATGGTCTCAGCAGTACGCCATCAGGCTCCCCAGGCAGGACTCTGTGCAGACCGATGTTCTTGTCCAGTGGTATTACAGTACATGCCTCCCTGGGACCATCTTTGGTTGCACAGATGTTGACCTGCTTGTTCAAACAAGAACTGATTTAGAGCCAAGGATTTTTTGTCACAAAAGGATTAGTTTCTCTGGGTGTGGAATTAGATAATAATCAATTACAAGCTGTGAAAGACAGAGGTACTCAATGATGCTTACTTGTTCACCAAACTAATCAGCTCAGCCACCTCTGTATTTCCTCTCTTTTCACAAAAGACAGCAAAAGCTTCTCTGTGTTATTGTATTTTTTATCAGTGGGTCTGGAAAATCAAATCTTTTCCCTATAATATTGGTGCTTTCTTGCTGACAAATACTTATTTTTTTTTCAATGCTTCCTCCACTCTCCAGGGGTATTTCTATTTTGCTCCTGATTTTACTGGTTTGACCTAACTGAGTATAAACATTACCAGAAGCAGAGGACCAGGTTGCTACAGTCATGGAACAAGGAGCATTTAAAAATTGAATTGCTGGCTCAAATTCATTTAGACCACTTGAAACAAGAAGTTATCCTCAGCAGACAGCTGATTTGAGGACATTACTTCTGCACTGGGCTAGGTAAGAATCCACACTGCACCGTATCCTCCTTCCAGCAGCAGTCACCAGCAGACCTTTGGGGAAGGACTGTGTCCTGTGTGATCCCTTTCTAACATCTGCTTTGGAGAAACAGCACTTGAGGGGATCTCTCCTCTGCAGGTTCTCCCTACACGACTGCAATTACTACCAGCAGTAGTAATTCTTCTAAGCAGAACTGTTCATTTATATAAGTGTTAGATAACAACAAAGCCTTGTATGGCAGGACTGGATGCTCCCCCTGATAACAGAAATACACCCAAATTCGTGAAACTCTTTGGCCTCCAGTGGGTATTAACATTATTTTTTGAAGAGTCTGGCCCACTGTACAAGAAGTTGTGAAGAATATGCATCATCACTGTCCACACTATCTTTGTCTGATAAGAAAAGGATGCACAGTTTCCAGGACTAGCCAGTACCATTTGTGAACAGAATACATGCTAACAGGAGAGCTTTATCAAATCAAAGATGATTTACTGCTTTGTTGTCATAAAAGTCCCCCAAAGTCACAGTGAAGGATGAAGCTGGGTGAGTGCAAGAGGCTTACAGCACAAACTGAAACTGATAATGTTGCCAGAGACTACAGAAGGCATTTGATATGCTGTGCAGAAAGCATTGTGGCTGCTATGTAAATCCTAGAGCTCAAGTGCAGGAAAATAAGGGCACAAATAAAGTAGGAGAGATTATTTAGGCAGCAGGAGAAAAGGAAAACATAACAAGCATATCCAACTTCTAAACAACCTGCTAAGAAACAGCAGTCCACAATGTGCTGGAGTTAACTCCAATTCAAGGCAACACAGCCCTGCCTGGCACACATCAATTAGCTCGATCTGAATGGTTCAATAGTTAGCAGGTACTCGTGTTGATCACTGCCACTTTGAGTTAACCAACACAAGACAAGGAAAACACCTTTGTCTAGTCCAGGTACAGGACTCCCAGATGTCCCAGTGACACTGAATAAATGCCTATGACCCAGTCCATCTGCCAGAACCACTCTCAGGAATGAAGTAGCACCACATCTGCAGTGAAGAGGGGAGGGATTGCTTTGCTTTAGTCACTGCAGACCCTAGGCAGGGTCTGGGCTCCCTCTCTAGCTGGGGTTCAGAAGGTAAGCCTTGCTGCAGCTCTGATAAAGATGCTCCTACTCTGCAAACTGCATCAGGATGCCAATCCAATGTATGCAGGTTGAAAAATGATGCCAGATCTGTTTATTTGTTTGAACCATAGTGGAGCACGCACTTGTTTCAATGACAAATTAACCCCTTTAAAACAATTTAACCCCTTTAAAACAATTACTTCTGATGCTGTAAGTATGGTTGTTCAGAAGCACAGATGATCCCTATCAGTACATCACTGATAAAGTTGCAGCAAGCTGGTTTAGATTAGCCTTTCCTTCCCTGCTTTATCATCCTTTCCATTTAATAATGGCCTAGTTCTCATTTATATGGGGTGGGCATGTCTAGAGACTTCACTGCATTAAATTAGAAACTGTATTTCCATATTATCTGTGACATTCAGATGCACCTCTATTGATATTTTTTTCCTTGGTTAATTAAGCACTGACTTGAGTATTAGCTCACATCCTGGCCTTCCTCTCAGAGGTGATAGTAAGCTCTACATGCTCTCTGGTAGCTCATATACCCCAGCTGTTACAATAAATGTGTAATTTCTCTTTGCAGTACCCTTTGGAGAGTCCATCTTCTGTCCTGCATTCTCATAGCTGTATTTCATATTTCCTTATTTCCACAACATTACATAACCTGCACCAAATTTTTGTTTTCTAAGGAATCACAGAATAGTTACTGTGGAAGGGAACCTCTGGACCATCTCCTCCAACTCCCTGCTCAGAGCAGACTCAGCTGCAGCAGGCTGCCCTGGGCTACCCAGTCAGGTTCTGAGTGTCTCAAAGCGTGGAGACAACCATAGCCTCTCTGAGTAACCTGGTTTAAAGTTCAACCAGCTCATAATAGAAAAGGTCCTGACATTCAGTGGAATGTCCTGCATTACAATTTGCGCTCAGCAGCTCTTTCCCTGTCAATGGGGACCAGTGAGAAAAGTCTGCTTCTGTTCTCCTTACACACCAAGACATTTGATTGAAAACAAACATGCCCTTCAAAACACAAAAGCAGATTAAGTAGAATTTGCATTTTGTCACAAAAAGCATCTTTGATGATGACAAGCTCCTGAGTACCTGCTTCAAACTTCTGAGTATCCTGTGTGTTTGTGTGCTTTACAACACAAAGCCCAGCTGGGTATCAGGAGCCCAGGTACAGGTCAGTATGTCAGAACCCATGGTTCTTACATCTCCTAATGGGGGAGAACTGGATACACCTTTGGAGTGCCTTACCGCTTCATTAGTAAAAGGACACGAGGCATCTCTAGAAAGTATCTTCCACAGAATTAGCAGCTCACTGCAGTGCCTTTTAAAGGGGAATCACTGTCACCCAGAGATGCTGCAGAAAGAGCCACACTGCACAGAATATAACCTACTGTCATCCTGAGGAGCTGCAGAAGCTGGTACTGCTTACCAGTTCCCTGGCTTCCAGCTGGCATCAGATGTTAACTAAAGCCACAGGTGGCAATTATCAGCTATAACAGCTCCTGAGGGGATATCAGTACACAGCTGCCCCTCACACTTGCAGCTAAGATACCTGGCTTTAGGCTCAGCTCACCTGCCACAGTGCTTTAGAGGGAATTAAACCAATTTGGGAATGGGGGCAGACTTTATGAAATCATGGGTGAGTCACCTTTCCCATGGCACAACAGAGCTCTGTTCAGCATTTAAAGGACTAAAACTGAAGTTGTTAACAGCATTTGGGACAGCTAACAATGTTTGATGTGTATACAAAGAGACCTGTAAGGTAAGGCAGTGCCAGTGCCACTGCAGTGATAGGGTCACTTGTCCCACGCTGCACTGGAGGTCTGCAGTAATAGGAAAGTGGAAGTTAGGGTCCCTGCCTGTTCATCCAAAAGCTCACTAACTAAAGCAAGCATGAGCAACCCACCTGCTATTTAGTATCTCACACTGCTCCTAAGAATTCCTGTAAGTAGGCATCGACTATTATTAATAACATTGGCATGCCTACCCATGGTGGGGAGCTTGGAGTAGATGATCTCCAAAGTCCCTTCCAACCGAAGCCATTCTAGGATTCTATGATTTTCCTAACACAATAATGACCAAAATCTGAACTCATTTATTCATTAATGCTTTGTGATTTCCCTAGCACTCATTGAGGGTATAGCTGTACTGATAAACTGATCTCTAGCAGACCCCTAAGGGGTTTGTACTGAGATGTTAGCAGCAAAATGACCATGCAAGTGGCCTTGCTGTACAACAGGTTTTATTTTTGTCACACAAGCCAGTGAGGCATACAGTGACTGTCACAGCCCTTTGTGTGAAAACAGCAGCAACAGGGAAGACTACATTTGCAGCTTCACAAAGCATTAATCAGTTGCTTGCACCATTTAATTACTATCTATTATTTTATGTGTTTGATAAAGTGTTCAATGGAATTAAATCCTGAGCATCACTTTCAGCCACTGTTATCCAATTTGGCTTTCGCAAAATTGCATAAACAAGAACACAGCCTCAACATATTTCAGCACAATTTACAGCTCTAGGAACAACTGAATAGAAAACAAACAGAGTTATTAAGGAGTAGGATGATAAAGCAATGTGACTATTGCACAGATTGTCTAATGGAATAATAAAGTAGCCATCCTTTTCACCCAGCTACTTAGATGTAGAATCTCTTTCTGTCCTCTGTCCTGTTAACCACTACAGTTTGCCTCAATGTCCCCTGAGGAGGAGAGAATGGGGCTTTTATTGCTCCTGTTTTCCTCAGACTTGTACAAAACAGGAGGTCCTAGAACATAAACTTAGAGTGATTCCATGAGCAAAAGAATGGAAGAAATAGAAGGGTGGAACTACTGTGTAACACATTTAGGGAGCAGTAATGTGAAAGCAAACAGTCCAGAATAGAGATTTCATTGCCTCTCCTGTCAGAGCTATTGATAAACTGGAAAATGGAATTGTTCTGAGGGAGGAAAAGTACGAGGCTGTATGATTGGCAAGCTCTTAACAGAGGTTATAAACAGGGGTTATATAGTTAATCTGCTAGAAGTTATGACTTTAATGGGACCGAACTGGAAACTAAATACATTAATAATGCTAATAAAACACACAAAGGAGTCTTCAGGATAGTTTTTATCTGGCCTATGAAAACTGATAGGGAACAACTGCTCAGGACATTCAGTGTAGAGTTTAAAGCTGGATGAATGATGCACCCTTATCAATCATGCACAAAATTGCTGCAGTCTATTTCCTCTGAATTTATAGATAGGCATCTCAGAAAAGGTGAAAAACTACAAAGCAATTACGACATCTGTGAGTCCAGTAAACTGGAAATTTATCTCTCCTCCTCCGCCTCCTCCCCACCACTTCCCTAAATAAAGGGGAGAACTCATGTTTGCATTCAGAACTACTGGCTCCCTTGTCCTGGTCATCTGCCAGTGTGGCTGCAGGAGCCCAGAGCAGCCTGAAGTTTGTAAGTGGCATACACAGGAAAGCAGCTAGAGAATTGTTCTCTGCCATGGCCACATCAATAAAGCCTGAGGCAATCAGCAGTGAGCAACCAGAGATGGTCTCAATATGGGAGGGCTGCATAAGTAGCACCACAGAAAACTGCACAGATTAAAGGCTGCCCTTGACTGATTTGAAATCTTTCAAACCCTTTGGAAGATCCTTTGAACACGGAAGGCATTGCCACAGAACAGAGCACCACTAGCAGTTCATGACATCTAGCCACCTAGGGCTTTAAATCTGTCCCTCTCACTACAGCCTTCTGTGGGTATCAAACCAGGACACATGTCAGGGTACCAGAATCCAGCAGAGCCAGAGTCCAACAGTTCCACATCTCGTTCCTTACACAGCCAGAGCAGGTAACCTCATCATGACACACACTGGGATGTCACACTCCCCTCTGCTGCCTCACTGAAAATCATAAAAGCTGAGGCTGCCTGGCGTTTCTTGGAGCTTTAGGTGCTTGGCGCACATTAGCACTCTTCAGTGCCCACCATCACTTACCACAGTGCAGCTGCTTATTGCAGGGCTGCATGTGCCCTGGAGATCACACAGTTTACTTCATGTTTGTCTTCAGCACCATGACTAAACCCCCCCTCTTTTTTCTTCTCTTCTTTTTCTTCCTTGAGGGCCTGGTGAGGCCTCATCTAGAATATTGTGTCCAGTTCTGGGCCCCTCAGTTCAAGAGGGACAGAGAGCTACTAGAGAGAGTCCAGCACAGAGCCACAAAGATGATCAAAGGAGTGGAACATCTTATGAGGAGAGGAGGGAGCTGGGGCTCTTTAGCTTGGAGAGGAGGACCCTGAGAGGTGACCTCATTGCTGTTGATAAAGATGTGCAGGGTGAGTGCCAAGAGGCTGGAGCCAGGCTCTGCTGGGTGATGCCCAATGACAGCACAAGGGGCAATGGTGGAAGTTGAGACATAGGAAGTTCTATGGAAACAGGAGGAAGAATTATTTCATTGTGAGAGTGACAGAACACTGGAACAGGCTGCCCAAGGGGAGTTATGGAGTCTTCCTCTCTGGAGATATTCAAAACCCACCTGGATGCCTTCCTGTGTGACCTGGTACAGGTGATGCTGCTTTAGCAGGGGGGGTGGACTGGATGATCTTTTGAGGTCCCTACCAACCCCTAACATTCTGATATTCTGTGATTTCGTTTACCTACTTTTGTTTAAAGTCATCCAGATGTCCAACGATCACAGCAGTCATTTTTAAGACATTTAAGTAACTTTAATGACATTTTTCTGGCTTTGGGTGTTTACTGACAAGTGAACACAGCCCTTTATCAGTCTTTGGCTGCTACTAACCATAATTACGGACACTTCACCAATTCTGCCTCAGTATCGCACCTTTCCACACCAATCTGTGGATCTCTTCATGCACCTAGGTCCACCAAGTAGGATTTTCACTTGGTCCAGCTCTTCAGGTGTACGCCAGCTATAGACTTCAACAGCTCCTCTCTGTTTGCCAGACAACAGCCACTGCACATCCTGGAAAGCCTTTCAGGATTCCAACAGAAGGACTTGTTAGCCAGGCCCATTCTGCACTGGCATATGAATTGATGCTTCAATAGGGCATCAGGCCAGGGAATTCAAGATGCTTTTTCTTTTATACTAGCCTAGAAAATTAAGATTTCCTCAGTTCAAGTCATAAGACAGACCTAACAGAAGGTGGGAGACAATACCAGGATCCTTTATGTCAATCATCCATTTGGAATCTGTTCAGAGGCAGAAGTGATTTTTCCTCCCTTTTGTCTTTTCCTTTAAATGCCTTTCTTTTCCATCCTTTCGTCTGCCTCTTTTTGCTTTGGTTCCCAGTACTTTGGGCTACTACAGCAGGATATTAGTCTCAGAAAATGCTGCTAATTAGTTTATTTCTGTATTCATCAGCAGATCTTGTAGGCTGCAGCCCAGCTATCAGCTATTTAGAAGAAATCCTGCTCACCTCGATTTCTGCAATGTTTGGACCAATCTGTCTTGTCTTTTCTCAGGATTTATAAAAACAAAGTCTTAAGACAGAATTTTCTCCTCCTGTGGTTTATCTAAAGATCAGATTTTGCCATCTGAGTGGTCACTTATGACATATATTCTTTCATTGATTTCAGTGGGATTTCTTATATCATAAAATCTGGCTTCACAAGCATAAACAAATGCCCTTCTACCCCAGGCAAGGAAGGGCTTCAAAAGAAAGATTCTTTATGCTCAGAAAAAGACCCTTATACTAATTCCAGAAAGTAATATAGCAGCACTAGCAGGGCCCCAGCTTCTACATTACAGAACCAAGAGGGCAATTAGAGTTTTCAGCGTAAGAACCGAAATTGTTCAGTGTCCCTGTTCCAACCCAATGCAACAGCCTCATCTCCTTACCTTGCTTAGTTCACCTCATGGTATTGTCCAGTTGGTTTAAATGGTTGGGCCACTTATGTCTATCTTCATTAAAAGTCTCAGTCCCTCTTCACTCCCATGGACATCCCAGGTTTTTGAAAGCTTCAAAGTGCCATTGATGCTTAACCTCCTCACAGAATCACAGAATTAACCAGGTTGGAAAAGACCTTTGAGATCAAGTCCAACCTATCACCCAACACCATCTAATCAACTAAACCATGGCATTAAGTACCTCATCCAGTCTTCTTTTAAACACTTCCAGGGACAGTGACTCCACCACCTCCCTGGACAGTCCATGGGCAATCTCTCTTTCTGGGTAGAATTTCTTCCTAACATCAACCTAAACTTCCCCTGACACAGCTTGAGACTGTCCTCTCATTCTGTCACTGGTTTACCATCAGTAAATATAGTAGGTCCTACATTATAGCCCTGCTGCCAATTGATAGCTTTTGTGATACAAGCCAAGACACTTCTTGCTGCATGGATTCCTAAAAAAATCGTTCAGGCCCAAAGAACCACAGGCAACCATTGTCTGAACCTCAAAGAAAAGCTTTTCAGGCAAGCAAGTGCTGCAATTCTGACACCTCAGCTAAAAAGGCAAAGGCTTTCCCACTGGAACAATCCAGCTAGTTTCACCAGTTTCCAGTTCTGCTTGTCTGTTGTGTGGAAGATGCACATCAGGCTGAGATGAGGCTGGAGTGCCAAGGAAAAATGTTGATGGCTGAACCAGCAGGATGAAGTTCTCATCTCCTGGCTTTTGCATGGTCCAGCATCTGCATTCCTGTTGGAATGAAGATGCCTAGCTCACAGCACACATGGGAGTGCAGCACTGCTTAGAGGTCACACTGCTGCTGCTGTTTTGGAAAGTGCTGTAGTCAGCTAATATACTGGAGTCACTAGATAGGTTCTGCTGCAGTCTGTGTGCCTCTCAAGCCCAAGGCTACTGATAAGCACATTTGTATTGATTGCAGAGGAGTATATTCTAGGATTTCAGTTCTGAAGGAGTTTTCTCCCAAGGAAAGCTAAAATACAAACAATTCCTTCAGTGCAAATGAGAGAGGAGGGAGCTGGAAATGGCTGCTGAGTTGCACACAGGATTGGTTAGGTAATGCCCAACCACATGCAGTACTGCACAGGTTAAGTTCAGGTCTGGTTTGCTCACTTCCCTCAGCTCCAAATGCTGCTGCAGTGGGGCCAGAGCGTTGCTGCTGGGGCCAGCCACAGAAGCAACCACACAAATGCCTGGAAGGCAAGAGACAGGGGAAGCTACCTCTGCTCCCTCTGCCCGTGGAGCAGCTCCCAGGGAGCAACACAGAACATGGCACTCCTATGAAAGGGGGACAGGAGGGAAAGCAGCCTATACCTGGCTGGCTTCTTCAGGGAACTTGGGAGTTGGATACATGGAGGTGAGTGAGTCTCAGCAAAGCCAGCTGCAGGTGCCCCAGCACTCATCTGCACTCTGCCCTCCTAAGCAAAGTCCTCCCTGGAGCTCCCTGCTCAGTGCCAGTCTGGCTTACCCTCTGCTGTTTGATTCCCAAGAAAGGCTAAAGAAAAGAGCACTGAGCTTACTGTGGAATATCCAAATTCAGCTCCCCACTAAATCACAACCATCTTGTGGAAACCCACATAAGAGACAGGAAAAGGACAATTCCCTGCCCACTCAGGTACTGTGCCTCCATTTGTGAAGTGCTACAGGAAGGCACAAAGTAGGCACACCAACAAAAAGCTGAATGATTTTATTCTAAGGGGTCAGGAGAACTTGTCTGGGCACACAAGGACAGAGGCAGAGAGTGCTGCCACACAGGCCCTCAGGAGATGCTTCACAGCATATTGAAGCTTCCCAACAACGCAGAAATAATGTGTAAGTTGTTTCCAATCATTCTGCCTTCCTGTTTTCAACTGAAACAGAGGATTTGGCTCCAAAAGTGTCAGTTCCATGGGTGTGCTGGGATGAAGAGCAAGGTAATGATCTCGGTAGTGTTAAATGCTGTAAGCAGGTGAGGAATATTCAGGTAAACACTGTATGAGATTTAAAGAATTAGAAATTAATCAGGTGAAAGTAGAACCATAGAATCAACCAGGTTGGAAGAGACCTCAGACCTCCAAGATCATCAAGTCCAACCTATCACCCAGCCCTATCCAATCAACTGGACCATGGCACTCAGTGCCTCCTCCAGTCTTCTCTTAAACATCTCCAAGGACACCACCTCCCTGGGCAGCACATTCCAATGGCAAATCTCTCTCTCTGTGAAGCACTTCCTCCTAACATCCAGCCTATACCTGCCCTGGCACAGCTTGAGACTGTGTCCCCTCATTCTGCTGCTGGGTGCCTGGGAGAAGACACCAACCCCCACCTGGCTACAACCTCCCTTCAGGTAACTGTAGACAGCAATGAGGTCTCCCCTGAGCCTCCTCTTCTCCAGGCTAAACACCCCCAGCTCCCTCAGCCTCTCCTCATAGGGCTTGTGCTCCAGATCCCTCCCCAGCTTTGTTGCCCTTCTCTGGACATGTTCCAGTACCTCAACATCTCTCTTGAATTGAGGAGCCCAGAACTGGACACAGGACTCAAGGTGTGGCCTGACCAGTGCTGAGTACAGGGGAAGAATAACCTCCCTTGTCCTGCTGGCTATACTATTCCTGATGCAGGCCAGGATGCCATTGGCCTTCCTGGCCACCTGGGCACACTGTTGGCTCATGTTCAGCTGCTGTCAATCAGTACCTCCAGGTCCCTTTCTGTCTGGCTGCTCTCCAGCCACTCCGTCCCCAGCCTGTAATGCTGCTTGGGATTGTTGTGGCCAAAGTGTAGAACCCTGCACTTAGCCTTGTTAAATCTCATCCCATTGGCCTCTGCCCACCCATCCTGCCTGGCAAGGTCCCTCTGTAGGGCCCTTCTACTCTCCAACAGATCGACTCCTGCTCCTAACTTGGTGTCATCTGCAAACTTACTGATGATGGACTCAATTCCCTTATCCAGATCATCAATAAAGATAACCAAGACATACTTTAAGAATAGCAACACCCATCATGTTAGAATTAAGAAAAAAACTATATTGAACAACAGAAGATGAATGTATAACCCCTTAAAAATGTGAAGGCTGCTCACTCAGTGCTTTGCTAAAGCGTGACTTTGCAGACTTGCATCTCCTGCCCCCACCTTAATCTCACAAGGCATTTAGGACACATTTGGAGAGATTTTTGGAACCATTCTGAATGAGCAGGGAGATGCTAAATTTAACCAAAGTGGGGAAAAAAAATAGTGGAGGCACTTTTCAATGGATATAATGATGGTTAGCTCTTTGTTTCTTCCCATCATTAAAGGTAATGCTTTCACAGAATCACACATAATCACAGAATGGTCTGGGTTGGAAGGGACCTCTGAAGGTCATCTAGTCCAACCCCCTCTGCAGTCAGCAGGGACATCCTCAGCTAGATCACATCGCCCAGAGCCCTGTTGAGTCTCCTCTTGAATACCTCCAGGGATACCAAAAATTCAGCAAGAATCGAAATCTCCGGAAAAGATTAGTGGGGAAAAACAAAACAAAACAAAACAACCATGACAATATTAAAATTTAAATTTTAGGTAATTTGGGTAAATTGAGTAAAAACCAAATAACTGGACTAATTCTTCAAGGCTCAGAAAGCCTTGAAGGTTATCTCCAAACTCATGAAGGCTCCCACAGACCCAGAGCTCTGTACAAGTAAGTATCATGAAAATCCTTTTATCTTGATATGATTGTGTATTATTTATTTCTTCACCACCACTACCCCATATATAATTCATCTGATTCACAGAACAATGAACAGGGTAACATGGACTCTTGCTACTTGCTGGTGATAACAGGAGGGTTTTGTCTCTCTGGACTAATTTTTATTTCATGGTTCTGAGTTTTGAGCCTTACAGTGAGGTTTGAGTTTCAAAGCAGCATAGCAAGGAACAGGACAGGTTTGCTACACACCTTAGCACCAGAGCAGGCTGCTTCTATTGTCTACTGGCTAGACCCCACCATACATCACATGGTACAAAGAGCAAACTAGATGAAAACATCTGATATGGAAGACAGCATTGAGGACTTCTCTTGTGAGGGATGACAAAATATTAATTCGATGTGGTGAGCTATCCAGGGGGATAAAAGAGAAACCAGGCAAAACCTGGTTGTCCTTACTGGCTTTGAACTAAGGGCACATAAAGCAGGAGCTCCTTGCATTCAGACCCAAAGGCACGACTGATTTGACACCCCTCAGCTGACTGTTGATTTTTCCAGGCACTGAAGGGCTGTAAAGAGTCCTCCCTAATGCCAGAAGTGGCACAACTGGCACTGATACTGCAATTCAGGCTTGAAGTCCTGGAACAAAATGGCTTGAAAGTCATTTCAATTACAGCTTTTTCTCCTGCCTAAGCAATTATTGAACACCCCCACTGCTAGATTTCCTTTATATTTGATAAATATTTTATATTTCTATTTCTTTGTGTATTTCTTCCCTGCCAACTGCTCCTTTGCAGAAGGTGGCAAAACATGAGCCTTTCATGACAAAAGCCTGTGAGTTGCTAAGATTAGGATCCTTATTTGTTGATCTTTTTTTTTTTCTCAGCAATTTTGCAAAACTGCACAGTAAATACAGCAAATAGAAGTGAGCAAGAGGGCTGCATTCAAGAACTAAATAATTTTAATCAGTGGGACTAGATTAAACAGCTTCTTAAATATTTCAATGTGGCAATCCTTTAGGAAGTGTTTATGACAGGCTTATAACAGTGCCAGGCAAAAGACAAAGTGGAATCTCTCCAGGCTCATCCATATTTAAATGTGTGTGCTCTGCAAACATGGCTTAGGGAAACGTGCTGACACCTCCAGACTTACGATAGGTGGCAGGCAAGAATGCTGGCAGAAGGGTGGGGAGAAAGAGAGGAGATAAAGAGGGAAGCTGACAGCAAGAAACCATTTGGAAGTGCAAATGAGCTCAGGAGAGAGAAACACAAAGACAAGGCAAGTGGTGTATCTAGGATGGACTACAGGTCACCAGAATATACCAGAATTCACTTGCCTTTTGAATAGTGCTACTGAGAAGCTGACTCTAGCTGTAAAAGAGTGTAGTTAGCAAAATTGTGAACAAACTATTTGAGGAATAAGAAGGGGGGGAAGCAATCTGATGGCCACATATTGCAGAAACACAAAGAGCTTCAAGTTTCCAGGAATGAGAAGAAGACAGCAGGCAGGGATCACAGCATCATCACAGCTGCCTGAGTGAAAAAGGAATGTGAAGAGAAAACATTGCCAACATTTTCCTTCCTGTACTATTCCAGGTGCCATGACAACAGCCTGTCTATTTGAGGTGGAAACTTCTTCATCTACTGCAGACATCTACCAAAGGAGTAGTGCAGCATGCCCTGCCTGTGTGGCACTCACAACTTGAATGGTCCTTGCAGGGAAGTCGGTGACGCCAGGCTGCTGGAGGCTCAGGCTGGCAGCACACACATACCAGCCCTTCCACCTTTCATTTCAGACCAGTCAGTCAGTTATAGAAAAAAAGCACAGCCCATATCTTCTGCCAGCTCAATTTATTCTTTCCATCTGGAACACAGTCCAGCAGGACAATATAAGATTAGGTTTTCCCAAGATACCCATCTGCAGAACATAAGTTGTCAGGAGGTGAAGTTCCATCTGTCTCCAGCTCCTTCCACTTTTAAACACTGACAAAAACTCGGATTTTCCACTGTAACATCTTGAAACTACCCAGTAGGAGAACATCCTTTTTTCTCCTCAGTAAGACCACTGCTGAGGGTGACAGAGAGTGCCTTTGGGTTATCAACCACTGCTGAGGGTGACAGAGAGTGCCTTTGGGATAGCAACCACTGCTGAGGGTGTCAGAAGGTCCCTTTGAGATATCAACCACTGCTGGGGGTGTCAGAGGGTCCCTTTGGGATATCAACCACTGCTAAGGGTGGCAGAGGGTCCCTTTAGGATATCAGATGCCTGGAGGTAGACAGGGCAACATATATATGACTAAGTATGTCTAAGTCTGGAGATGGTAGGCTGTATTTGGGGGACTGAATCACAGAACAGACAGCCCAAGATGAGGAAACAGCTGTCATCACAACTTCTATCCATAAGTTACATCTGATAGTGCAGTGATATTCTACTCATAAATAGAATTTGCTTAAAATGGCCATTTATTAGAAAATTTAAAACACAGTCAAACAATGTCTATAAATATCTGTAGGGTGGGTGTCAAGTGGAGGGGGCCAGGCTCTTTTGGGTGGTGTGCAGTAATAAGACAAGGAAAAATGGATACAAACTTGAACATAGAAGATTTCACCTAAACTTGAGGGGAAACTTCTTCACAGTGAGGGTGACAGAGCCCTAGCACAGGCTGCCCAGAGAGGTTGTGGAGTCTCCTTTGGAGACTTTCAAAACCCACCTGGATGCATTCCTGTGAAGACTCCCTGGGTGATCCTGCTTTGGCAGGGGGGTTGGACTCAATGATCTCTGGAGGTTCCTTCCAACCTCTAACATTCTGTGATTCTGTAATTCTCTAATGGGAGAGGGGGACAAGCCTCTTAGCAAAGCACTGATACGAGTCAGCACTAAGGAGAACCACCACAAACCCACTGGCCACACATGCCAGCAGCTGAGCTGTATACAAGAGATGGAACATACTGCCATGATAGTCATGTTTTGATCAATGCCTAAACAGCTGCTGCACAGCTGAAGAACACCCCTCTGTCTCCAAGTCCCTGGGTTCACTCTGTAAGAGCTCCCTGTATGCTTGATGGGCAGCATGGAGCTTTGTGACCTGAGCAGCAATACAGAAGACTAAAATATGCCTCAAGGAAGAAGGGGATCGGACAAGCAAGCAGAGCAGCAAAGGAGGCAAAAAGAAAGAGGAGGCAGAAAGAAAGAGGAGCCACCATCTGCTCATACTTATGCTCTTGCTATTTCCTTACAACTGTTCTGCTATGCTCTCAGTCCTCTGCTTTGTCAGTTAGGGCATAAAGTCAGAGACCTTATAACCCAGAGAGAAAATTACAAATGTGTCAAGAGTGGCATTTTCTATTTGAATCTACATAAAGCTCTAGGTCGGAAGTCTCTGAATGCTTACTATTGGATTAGCACCAGGCACATGAGCAGACACTTGGATCTGACTTGTGGTTTGGGAACCGGGTTGCAGGCTTCCCACTGGTAGTGCTTATGGCCAGTCGCCCTCAGGAATTACGCTTCCTTTGCTATAAAACCTTCCTCTGTAGCTTGTTGTGTAATCCCAACTCTGTTTTTAAAACACTGCATGTAAGAAGAGCTGTTCCTCACAGTCCTGCTACCTTAAAAGCAGCTTAGATTTAATGTATGTAAGACACTGATGCTTTCTTTTGTAACACTGTACACACCAACCCCCTTTTTTGTTCACGCCAGTATTCCAATTTGCATGCTTCCTGTCACATCAAATGAAGCTGCTCACTGGAAATGGGGACAGAAGCTTCCACTGCATTCATGAATATGTGTCACCAGCTCTCATTTAGCTCTTGACATTCTAATGTGCTCTTGAGCAGTTCTGCAGGTGAAAAGGCCAGTCTTTATCAGCAGCCATGGGAGATAAGAAATATATGGGAAAAGCTTATCTGAATCGAAAGATTTTTGGCTGTAGTAAGTTTTTCACACAATTCAGCCCTTAAAAATAAACCTGGCAGAAGCTTTTCTCCCTCTCTGATACTAGAGATGTATCTCTGCATATTCACAACAACCTCAACAAAGGATTCCTGTACTGCACTTCCGCTCTTTACTGCACTGCCCTTCACATGTTAAGAAGCAAGACAGGGGTGACTGTCCCATAGCACCTGCAAGGGGCTTCAATTTGTTAAACAGTGCTTCGGTGCAAGGAGACTCAGATGGCATGTGGGAACTGGTGCCTCTTCACAGCTGCTCCACACCAGCAGCAGACACTTCAAACTGTCAGCCTAACAATAAAAGCGAAGCCATTCCTCTGGGAGTGACCCACTGAAATAGTTTGTGCAGTCTAACCTCCTCATTTAGTCATCTGGAATTTCTCTCCAAATGCACACTGAACCTAGTACAGCAGGACATGAAGTACTCTTCCCTCCGTGGCTGACATGTTTGTCCTTTCACAGCTGTGGGTTTCAAAGAAATAACCTCCTTGATCTCTGTGAAATGGAGAAGGTTCACCAGAAGATTGCTCACATTGGTTTTGCTCACATGATAAACACAGATCTGGGTTAGAGCCCTGGGCTCTAATCTACCAGGCTGTCTGTCATGAGTATCTGATCAGCTGAGTGGTCATATTTAGATTAATCAATGGGCTCAGCCAATTCAAAGAACTCTGTGTCTGCTGAGAAATTGCCTGGTAAGAAATAACCTACCCATTTTCACATGGGATCATGCTTCCATGGAAGTCTGGCAAAATTCCCACTGACTTCTGAGAATTCAAAGTCAACCTCCCAGCAGTTTAGCCAGAGAGAATTTAATCTTGTTGTTAAATCCAGGAGATTTTTAAGCTTTACCTTTCTTTTCCTCAGCAGTCTATTCCTTTAATTGTCATTGCTGTTTGCTGCTCTGGCATTGGTTTTCAAGGAAACACATCCACCTCCATATTTGTGGGCCTGACAGAGCTCCTCAGCAGCTTGCAGAAATGATGGAGATAAACAACATGCAGTTCATTCAGATTAATAGGGGCAATGACAACCAGCTCATGACAGGAGCAAACAAAAGGTCTTTGCAAGGGACTGATGATTCTTGCTGTGGTGAAGGATGAGTGCTTTTTACTGCCTGGAAACTGGCAATAAAAAGATTTGCTACCTGCTAAAGGCATATATTAGTAATAAGTGCTCCTAAAGGTAAGAGAGCATTTCCAAGACAAACTGTCAGTCCCATCTTTATCTAGAGTGCTCAAGAAAGTGGCTCTGCCAACACAGTGACTAAGCCTGCAGCACAAGGCTCAGTGCAGCAGGGCTCAGTGTTGGGACCACTTCTGTTTAACATCTTTATTGATGATCTTGATGAAGACACAGAGTGTGTCAGCAGTAAGTGTGCAGATGACACCAAGTTAGGTGCAGTGTTGATCTGCACCAGGGGAGGGAGGCTCTACAGAGGGACTTGGATAGATTGGATCCATGGCCAACATTAACAGGAGGAGCTTCGACAAGGCCAAGTGCCAGGTCCTGCACTTGGGTCACAACAACCCCAAGCAATGCTACAGGCTGGGGGCAGTGTGGCTGGAGAGCTGTCTGTCAGAAAGGGACCTGGGGGTTCTAATGGACAAGCAGCTGAATAGGAGCCAGCAGCGTGCCCAAGTGGCCAAGAAAGTCAGTGGCATCCTGGCTGGGATTAGAAATGCTGTGTCCAGCAGGAGCAGGGAGGTGACTGTCCCCTTGTACTCAGCTCTTGTGAGGCCACACCTCGAGTATTGTGTCCAGTTTTGGGCACCTTGAGAGAGATGTGGAGGTGCTGGTGCCAGTGCAGAGGAGGGCAAGGAAGCTGTGAAGGGCCTGGAGAATAAATCTGATGAAGAGCAACTAAAGGAACTGGGGATAGTTACTGTGAAAAAGTGGAGGCTGAGGGGAGACCTCATGGCTCTCTACAACTACCTGAAAGGACCTTGTGGAGTGGCTGATGCTGGTCTCTTCTCACAGGTAATGAGAGATAGAAAAAGAAGGAACAGCCTCAAGCTGCGACTGGGGAGGTTTAGACTGGACAGTAGGAAGATTTTTTTCATTAAAAAAGTGGTCAGGCATTGGAATGTGCTGCCCAGGGAGGTGGTTGAGTCACCGACCCTGGATGTGTTTAAGGATCGTTTGGATGTGGTGCTTGGGGCTATGGTTTCGGGGTGACCCTTGTGGAGTAGGGTTCTGGGTTGGACTTGGTGATCCTGAGGGTCTTTTCCAACCTGAATGTTCCTGTGATTCTGAGAGAAGACAGCTTTCAAATGAAGGCACCATATCTGAGAAGCAAGGCTGGGCCTGCAGCTTGCAATCCCCCCTCACTATCTTAGTGCATGTGCTAGTAAGCATTCGTTAAGACAAATGCACAGAAGGCAAGTTATTCTAATGGTGACCACCCAGGAAGGTACAGGTTAAGCAACACTCTATACCCAAAATGCCACCAATAACAAATGTAGTGCAAGGAACCCAGATTATCTTCAGAAAAGCCAAGCATAAAATAGTCCTGGAAATTAAAATCATGCTCAGAGTGCTCCAGAGCTAGAAAAGGCCCATATGCAAGGGGTGAAAGAAATTGTCAGCTCTGGTAAGAACCTGTGGAAACACTTTGAAATCAGCTTCTGAGAGAAGAAAAGTGATCTGCAGGGAGACACAGAGGGATCTGTCCTTCCATGGATTAAATTCAGTGGAGGTGCCAATGGATCACGGGATCAATGGGTCACTTACACCTGTTTCTGCCTCAGCAAATGAATGCACAGGAAGCTGGCTCACCATGTTAAATGCACTTTCTTTTAAGAGAGACAAACCTGAAGCATGAACAATGGCAATTCTTTGATAAACTTGCTCTTAGTGGTTTTCATTGTTATCAATGCAGACTGGGGGATGAGGTGTTAGAAAGCAGCCCTGTGGAAAAGGGTTCGGCAGGGGCAGATGGATGAGAAGCTGGACATGAGCAGGCAGTGTGAGCTTGCAGCCCAGAAGGCAAATCACAGCCTGGGCTGCATCAAAAGATGCATTGCCAGCAGATCCAGAGAGGAGATTCTGCCACTTTGCTCTGCTCTGGGGAGACCTCACCTGGAGTACTGTTTACAGGTCTGGAGCCCTCAGTATAGGAAGGACATGGACCTGATGGAGCAGGTCCAGAGAAGGGCCACAAAAATGATCAGGTGGTTAGAACACCTCTGCTATGAGGACAGGCTGAGGGAGCTGGGAGTGTGCAGCCTGGAGAAGACTCTGGGGAAATCTAATAACAGTCTTCCAGTACCTGAGGGGGGCTACAGGAAGGATGAAGAGAGACTGTTTACAAAGGCCTGCAGTGACAGGATGAGGGACAATGACTTCAAACTAGAGAAAGGCAGATTTAGATTGGATATCAGGAACAAGTTCTTTACTATGAGGATGGTGGAACACTGGAACAGGTTGCCCAGGGAGGTGGTTGAGGCCCTGTCCCTGGAGATATTCAAGGTGAGGCTCAACGAGGCTCTAGGCAGCCTGATCTAGTTGGGGATGTCCCTGCTGACTGCAGGGGGGTCAGATTGGATGATCTTTGGAGGTCCTTTCTGTCCCAGACCATTCTGTGATTCTATGAAATATGTATCTCATCCTCCTAACCTAACAAACTCTGGTGCTTTAATTCATGACACTACTTCCACCTGTTCATTAAAGTGCAATAAGAATGAAATGAGTTGGGGTTAGGTATTTCAAAGCCATATGGCAGTGCTGAATATTTGAAGAAAGCACATTCAGATGGAGAAATTTTTGTCTATAATTTGATGTCACTTCAAGGTTTGCTGGCAATAAAAATAAACAAGCCTAAACCCAGGAACTGAGAAGTGGGGATTTTTTGTGGCCATATCTCTGTAGCACATTTCTGGTGGTTACTTTCAGGGCTGAGCTGAATTGGATTTCTTTGGATTTGTATTGCAGCACTGTATTCTTTTCTCATTTGAACCAGCAGAATTCTGCAGGACTTTCATTAACAATAGTGGGATTACTCCAGATTTGCACTGAAGGCAGGTTTGCTTTGAACTATAGCATATGAGCAGTGTAAACTAGGGCACTGGCTACTTAAACACATGGCACTCAGCTAGAAGCCTTTCTACAGTGTTCAGGTGAGGCCAAAAAGAGGAGAAAGAAGCCAACACAAAGAAAGATAAGACAAGGTTATTGGCAGGAACTAGGCTATTTACAGGAACTAGGTTATTGGCAGGAACTGGGTTTTGTGACCAAAAAGGCCAGAGGCAGTCTGGGGTGGATTAGAAGGGCTGTGGTTAGTAGGTCCAGAGAGGCTCTTGTGTCCCTCTGCTCTGCCCTGGTGAGGCCACATCTGGAATATTGTGTCCAGTTCCAGGCCCCTCAGTTCAAGAAGGACCTCAGGGAACTGCTTGAAAGAGTCCAGTGCAGAGCCACAAAGATGCTGAAGGCAGCAGAACATCTCCCTGCTGAGGACAGGCTGAGGGAGCTGGGGCTCTTTAGCTTGGAGCAGAAGTGCCTGAGGGGTGACCTCAGTCATGTTTATCCAGATGTGCAGGGCAGTTGTCAGGAGGACAGAGCCAGGCTCTGCCCAGGGATGTCCAATGATAGGACAAGAGGCAGTGGGTGCAAGTTGGAGCAGAGGAGGTTCACAGGAACAGAAGGAAAAGTTATTCACTGTGAGGGTGCCAGAGCCCTGGAACAGGCTGCCCAGAGAGGTCATAGAGTCTTCTCTGGAGGCTTTCCAAACTCACCTGGATGCATTCCTTTGTGACCTGCCCTGGGGGATCCTGCTCTGGCAGGGGAGTTGGACTGGATGATCTCTGGAGGTCCCCTCCAACCACTATCATTCTGTGATTCTGTGATTCACAAGGATTAGAAAGATGCCTATGAAAACTATACTTTTTCTTATTGTTTCTGAAATCATTAATCATGGTGCTGAATATGAAAACAATCATTTAGATGCAGCTGGAGAAAAATAACTTAGCCACAGCTGAGCTGGAACTGACTTCTTAGAAATCAGTAAATGAGCAAATTTCTAATCATTACTAAGTGCAAAATTACAGAGAAGTGCTCAGGGTTCCCAGGCTGCACTCTCTCCAGCTGTCTTTAGCAAACAGGCTAGGAACAAGGAGGAATGTCTGCACCTATTGCTGTTTGTGCATCTGTCTCTTACCCAGCACATCATGACCTTTTACTTCGTGCAGCACATGGAAGGATATTCCAAAACATCCTCTCAAACCATACAGATGTAGGAAGACTGTGTGCCCATGCTGAGATGCTCTTCCCTATTATTCACAAAACCATCTTGAGTCCACAGTCCAGGAAGGGTGTTAGTTAGGTGGTAAATGTCTTTCACTGGGCAAATGGTTTCAAAGATTAATTCTGGTTGCCTAGGGCTTTCCTCATCACTGGCCAGGCAGCATCTGTGCTGAGCAAACAATCAGTCCAGCACGAAGAAGAGAGATTCACTGGGGTGTACAAGTGAATGTGCAGTCACCTCAGATTGATAGGAGAGCCTCCTAATATGCACTTGTCTCTCACAGAATGACCATGCCATCACTTGGCAGCACCTGCCCTTGTCTGGGGCAGAATTTCAATCACTCATGCGAAGTGAACAGCCTGGAGGTTAGAAAGTGTGGTGTAAATCTTGGTATCGCTCCTGCACAAGCTTTTATACATCTCCTGATCCGGGCCACAAAGATTCTGGTCTTGGTTGCCAGCAGAGGCTTGAAGACCACTCCCCAGTTTGGGTGAGAATGCAGTGACATGTGAAAGGGCTGTAGCACGGAACCTTGGCTGAGTTGTAGCAAAGCTTTCTCAATGCTAGCAAGGCAGGAGCCACACAGCAGAAACAGAATCTCTCCTTCTGCTTCCCCTTCCTTCCCCTGTACTGATTCCTACAGTCTCTGCTTTGCTGCACTCTACCATTCTATTTTTGGGCTGGAGAATTCTCCCTTCTTCTGTGTCCCACTCCACCACCATTTCTCCTTTCCCTCACCAAAAGCCATCTCACTTCCCTGCCAGGCCACAGCACCTTTTCTCTTGACAGCCCCAGCACTGTCAGTCTGCGAATGTCTCCTAGATACTAACAAGCCTCCTGCCTTTTCTCCTGGCAGTTTCCAAACCCTGCTCCCTCTTCTTTTTGCTGCCTTCTTCCTTTTGGCTGTCACCAAACCAGAGGAAGCTGCCAGAAGCATGAAGGAGGCTGAACCAGCACTCCTACTGCTGGCAGGGTACACAGATTCAGCAATTCTCCCTCAAGTGGCTCTTTCCAAACCACTCCTTTTAGCCTCTCCCCACTGTCCCCAGAGCACACTTGTCCACAGGAGCAGATTGGCAGCTCAGTAAAATCATTCATGGACGTACCACTACATCTCTGTATGTACCCAAGCCCCTGTCCCTCCTTTGGGACAGGCAGTGCTTTCATTTTGTGTTTTAAAGCAGCCCCAAACTCTGACTCTCCAGTGCAGGTCCTATACACCAGTTCAAATAAACAGGCAGATATGAAAATAGCTGCAGCAGGGAATACTCTGTCCCCATCGTGGGGCACCGATGTGATCAGTCCAGCAGGCAGCTCTTGCCCTGTGTCAGGCTGATCTTGCTGCAACAGCATTTTAAGGGCTCCCTCACATGAAGACACCACCAAGATGAAACTTGATGATCAGCTCAAATACAGTTTGAGAGACAGGTTGCCATTACTCATAAAACACAGCCAGAAGTTAAATGCAAGTGTAGTGACACCACTCCTGAAAATGAGGATCATTCTTCTTTAAAATAACAAACCACACTGAGACAAATTTTCTTTGAGATTTAACATAACTGAGCTGTGCCAAAGAGTGTGTTAGATATTACATTAAATTTAACTACCAGAGCATTAACTCAAACTCCACAGGAACCCACTGAGGGCAAGCACCATGCTTTGAAAGACAGCAGCTTCTGTATGAGACATGGTTAGCAGCAGCTTTCTGTTGGATCTTCCACAAACATTGTTTGTTTGCTAAAGCAGAACAAATTTCTGTGTTTCTCCTTGTGCTGTAGGCTCAGGATTTCACAAAGTGAATAACAAATCAGCTGAAATTCCCCCCGCCACCGACAATAACCAGGCTAGCCCAGTCTGGAAGCAAATGAAAAGCTGTATTTACAAGCAGATGAAATGCAATGAATATGTACAAATATACAAAATTCACAACACTTACAAATATATACAATCAATAGAAAAGCACAACCAAGCTCCCTTTGCTTCCCCCCAAGGGGACCCTCCCAAAGGGGCCTCCCTCTCCCAGGAGCTTCCCCCCCAGACCCCCCTGGACAGAGAAGCAGAGTTTAGTTAGAGCAGAAGGTTGTTAACTTAGCTGCCAAGGTCAGTACGTGTTATCTTCAGCCAGAAGAGAAGAAGAAACAGCAGCCAGACAGCCCAGCAACTGCCCCCACTGCCGAACGCAGAATGTGCAGAGTGCCTACTTTGTTTTGGGTAATAGTTCTTAAACATTTCTATCTATCCAATGGAAGTGTTTAGAACAATCAGTATTTTGCTTTCTTACACCCAATAGTGACTTATTTACATTCTTTCACTTTCTCTGTTCTGAACTTTGCAAGGAAAAATTAAAAAGACAGTTTCAAACCATCACAGTCCACCCCTTCTAAACAATTCCATTGGCTGCTACTATCATTTATCTAATCTAAAATAATATCTACAACAATAGGTGAATAAAGACCATAGTCCATTCCAGCTATCTCAGACGTAGATGATTCAAAAGAGTCAAATCACAGGAAAAACAGCAAACAGCTTGTTTCCTCGCAGATGGAGCGAAGAAAGGAACAGGGACTCTCAGGTGACTCAGGGCTCTCAGGGTTCGGGCACCGTAGATCTCATGAACTCTCGGGCGCGATGCTGTATCTGTGCAACACTCTGAATTTAACCTCTCTCAGCCAAAGTTAGATTTCTTTGTGGAATACACTGAATTTCACCATTTTCTTGCATCACCCAATAGGTGTGACCAGGACCTTCAGCAGAAACCACCCCTCGGACAGGTTTGGCCTCTCCTGAAGGAGAAAATACCCAAACCGTTTTGCCTAACAGATTCTTTTCTCTGATAACAGGAACTCTATCACCTTCCTCCTTTCGCAACAAATCTGACTGGGCAGGTCCAGCTCGATTCACTGAACCTCTGCTATTCACTAACCAGGTTGCTTGTGCGAAATCTTTCTCCCAGTTTTTCAAGGATCCACCCCCCATGGCTTTCAGAGTGGTTTTCAGCAAACCGTTGTAGCGTTCGATCTTCCCTGCAGCTGGTGCATAGTAGGGAATGTGGAATATCCACTCGATGCCGTGCTCTTTGGCCCAGTTTTTTACAAGATTGTTCTTGAAGTGAGTTCCGTTGTCTGACTCAATCCTCTCTGGAGTTCCATGTCTCCACAGGATTTGTCTCTCCAGGCGAAGAATGGTGTTACGTGCAGTTGCATGAGGAACTGGATAAGTTTCCAGCCATCCAGTGCTCGCCTCTACCATAGTCAGCACATACTGCTTACCAGATCGAGAACGAGGTAGAGTGATGTAGTCAATCTGCCAGGCTTCACCATACTTGTACTTGGACCATCGGTCACCGTACCACAAGGGCTTGATCCGCTTTGCCTGCTTAATAGCAGCACAAATGTCACAGTCATGGATGACTTGTGTGATAGCATCCATGGAAATGTCAATGGATCTGTCACGAGCCCATCGGTAGGTTGCATCTCTGCCTTGATGTCCTGACGAGTCATGGGCCCACCGAGCTAAGAACAGCTCACCTCGGTGTTTCCAGTCAAGATCAGGATCAAGATCAGAGTTTGTGTCCACCTGGGAAACTCTTGCAGCTAGATCTGCCTGATGGTTGTGTTGTTGTTCCTCAGTAGCTCTGCTCTTAGGAATGTGAGCATCGATGTGTCTCACTTTCACTGGGATTCTCTCAATGCGAGCAGCAATGTCTTGCCACAGATCTGCAGCCCAGATTGGCTTTCCTTTCCTCTGCCAGCCATTCTTCTTCCAGTCTTTCAGCCAACCCCACAAGGCATTGGCTACCATCCACGAGTCAGTGTAGAGATAAAGCTTTGGCCATCTCTCACGTTCAGCTACGTTAAGAGCTAGCTGGACAGCTTTTACCTCTGCAAATTGACTGGATTCTCCTTCTCCCTCTCTCGCTTCTGCAACTCTGCGCGTTGGGCTCCACACTGCAGATTTCCATCTCCGCTTGTTTCCAACAAGACGACAGGAACCGTCTGTGAACAAAGCATATCTCTTTTCATCATCAGACAGATCACTGTAAGGAGGAGCTTCCTCAGCACGAGTTACTCTCTCCTCTGGAGGTTTTGCACATCTTGTGCCTTCTGGCCAGTTTGTGATCACCTCCACCAAACCAGGCCTTTCGAGATTTCCCATTCGAGCTCTCTGTGTTATTAGAGCCATCCACTTAGACCAGGTAGCATCTGTTGCATGATGTGGTGAAGAACCTTTGCCTTTGAACATCCAATTCAGAACTGGCAATCTAGGAGCTAGAAGAAGTTGTGACTCAGTTCCAATCACTTCAGAAGCAGCTTTCACTCCTTCATAAGCAGCTAAAATCTCTTTCTCTGTTGGAGTGTAGTTTGCCTCTGAGCCTCTGTAGCCACGACCCCAGAAACCAAGAGGACGTCCTCGTGTTTCACCTGGAGCTCTTTGCCATAAGCACCAGGTTGGACCATTGTCACTCGCGGCTGTGTACAGAAGGTTCTTAATGTCTGGACCAGTTCGGACAGGTCCCAGACCCATCGCTTGGACTACCTCTCGCTTGATCTGGTCAAAGGCTGCTTGTTGCTCAGGACCCCATTGGAAACTGTTTCTCTTTCGAGTCACATCATAGAGAGGTTTCACAATCTGACTGTATCCAGGAATGTGCAGTCTCCAAAATCCCACTATGCCTAAGAAACGCAGAGTTTCTTTCTTGTTGGTGGGATTTGCCATGGTGGAGACTCTATTTATCACATCCATTGGGATGTGACGGCGACCGTCTTGCCACCGCACTCCCAGAAACTGGATTTCTCTGGCAGGTCCTTTCACCTTGTCTCGCTTGATAGCGAAACCGGCTTGCAAGAGAATGTCAATGATTTTGTTATCTTTCTCGAAGACTTCTTCAGCAGTCTCACCCCAGACGATGATGTCATCGATGAACTGAATGTGTTCTGGAGCTCCACCTTTCTCCAAAGCATCATGGATCACTGCATGGCAGATGGTTGAACTGTGAATCCACCCCTGGGGCAAACGATTGAATGTGTACTGAATGCCTCTCCAGGTGAAAGCAAACTGAGGCCTGCATTCCTCTGCTATGGGAATAGAGAAGAAAGCATTAGCAATGTCTATGGTAGCATACCATTTGGCCTGCTTGGATTCCAGCTCATATTGGAGTTCCATCATGTCTGGTACTGCTGCACTCATGGGTGGAGTTACTTCATTCAAGGCACGGAAATCAACTGTCAGACGCCACTCTCCATTCTGCTTTCTCACAGGCCAGATTGGACTGTTGAAAGGTGAATGAGTTTTGCTGATGACCTTCTGACTCTCCAGCTGACGAATCAAGTTTTGAATGGGCACCAAAGAGTCACGGTTGGTTCTGTATTGTCTGTGATGCACAGTTTGAGAAGCAACCGGCAGCTTTACATCCTCTATCTCATGTTGTCCCACAACTGCAGATTCATCTGAAAGCTCAGGTCTAATGGACAACTTCAATTTTCCTCCATCAATTTCTACAGTTGCTATTCCAAAAGCCCATTTGTAACCCTTAGGGTCTTTAAAACGCCCTTCTCTCAGAAAATCAATTCCCAAAATACAAGGTGCATTAGGACCTGTTACAATAGTATGTTTCTTCCACTGCTTCCCAGTTAAACTTATATCAACCTCTATCTTAAACAACTCTTGAGATCCACCAGTGACTCCCTGAATAGTTATAGATTCTCCCCCTTGATAATTTGATGGTATTATGGTGCACTGAGCTCCTGTGTCAACCAAGGCCCTGTACTTCTGAAATTTTGAAGTGCCAGGCCACTGGATGTACACATCCCAATAGATTCTGTTATCTCCATTATCCCTTACCTCCCCCTGGCGGAAGGCAGGGCACCCCTAATGGTGGGGATTACCTCCACATGTACAGCTGGCACAACGTCCAGCACCAGAATTAGGATCACTGTTGGAGCTATCAGAGTTGTTCTGGGAAACTGAGGAAGCGACAGCTACCCTCCTGGTATTGCTACCTCAGGATCTGCCCCTCTGCAGCTCCCGTAACCTCTTGAAAAGATCAGAAGTTGGTTGACCATCCCATCTGTTCATGTTCTCACCAAACTGATCACGCAGAGTTATCCAGATACTGCCACGTGATTGCCTCTGCTGTCTGTTTTGGTTTGGCCTGTTTTGGAATGGCCTCCTTGGAGCACGTCTGTTCCTAACAGCTGAAACTTGCATCCATCTGGAGGAAGAGGAATTAGAATCATCCCCCTTCATCAAGTTGGATATGGAGGTTTTAAGTTCCTCCTTCAGCTCTTTCATGCAATTCTCCATCTTTCCAGACAGAGTTTCAATGGCTGAAACCAAAGAAGTACGTGCAAGACTATCCTCCAACTGCCTCATTTGGTCAGTGAAATGGCCAACAGTGGGAGGCACTCCACCATAATTTCTTGCCACAATCCTGCTTGCCAGAATAGTGGCATAATTAGGAGGAGCAAGCTTAATGAGCTTTTTGGCAAGGCCTGTTCCAACAGGAATTTCATCAGGATTCAGAGTCTTATGATCTCCGTATATTATTTCTCTCACAGCAAATTCTCTCAGACGCTTGATTCCCTCATCTATTGTGGTCCAGGGTTTAGGGTTCCATGGTAAATCATCTCTGCTGGGGTACCTCAGCGAGACTGCCAGTAGGAGGCGTGCCCACAGAGAAGCTTTACCAATGCACTTGCCTAGATGCCTGTCTATGCCTGTATCCTTTGAGAGCATCCCCAACTGAGAGGCCGACTTGTCGCCTACCACCAGTGCTGGGGCTCCCATATCAAAACACCTGGCTAGCCAAGACAGGACTGGCTCGTTATCTCCTCTGATGTAATCCTTCCTCACGTGTCTAATTTCCTGTCTGGGTGCATTAGCTGACTGTATGTCATCCTCATCATCATCATCATCATCATCATCCTGAGGTCGCTGTCCCCATAATCCTATTTTAATCCTCCGTTGAATTTCCTTGAGTTCAGAGGCACTGCCTGCAGTTGCTAATTCAGCAGGGTCTACATCTCCATCATCCATGTGGGGTCTCAAGAGGTCTGCCAGAGTTTTAAGGCTAACCTTCTCTTCCTCACCAGAAGGATCTTTCTTAACAGAGGGACCCTGAGTAGAAGGACCCTCATCTCCATCTGCACCATCTCCTGCAGCATCTGCATCTCCTCCTGCAGCTCCTTTACGCTTTCTGCTTACAGTGGCCACCAAATTTACTGGATTGGCTTTCACATTCACAGCAGAGTTGGAGGGAGTAGAGGAATTTTGTGCAGGGTTAGCAGGAGCAGAGGGAGTCTGTGCAGGGTTGGTAGGAGGTGTGCTTTGAGATCCTGCAGCCACTGCTGCGTCCATCTGGGCAGCAGAGGGAGGAGGAGGAGGAGACTGTGCCTCGTTAATGGCGTCTGCCTGCACAGCTATGTCTGTCTGCGCAGCCATTTCTCTCTGTGTAACTATGTCTGCCTGGACAACCATTTCTCTCTGTGTAACCATGTCTGTCTGCACAACCATTTCTCTCTGTGTAACTATGTCTGTCTGCACAACCATTTCTCTCTGTGTAACTATGTCTGTCTGCACATCCATTTCTCTCTGTGCAGCTATGTCTGTTTGTGTACCCCTGTCTGCCCGTGCACCCCTCTCTGCCTGTGTAATCGAGTCTGTCTGTGTCGCCGAGTCTGTCTGTGTAACTATGTCTGCCTGTGTACCCGAGTCTGTTATCTCAGATTCTGGCAAAGGTCCCGCAGCTACTGCTGCTGGCTCTGAGTCAAAACTATCGGCAGCTTTCTCACAAACCTGAACTGTGATTTCCTGGTCACCATAATCAGAATCAGAAACCAATTCCGAACCTCTCTGAGCTTTTCTATGTTTCCTCTTACATCTACGCAGGTCGGAAGAGTGGGTAGCCTTACGTCTTTCTTGACACAGTGCTATCAGCAGCCATATGATTATTCCAAGAAACAACAAAATTAAGGCTAGCACAAGATATCTAGGGTACCACTGGTTCCAAAGACCCTCTGTAGTTGTAAGAGGAGTAACAAACTCAAATGTGTCTGCTAGCAGATTCATAGTTGAGTTACCATATCTTCTAAGCCCAATAAGACCACAA